>NC_136492.1:132500-697500 GCF_053919585.1 Euprymna scolopes | reverse complement strand
AGCTTGGAATATTGCTGGTAAGTTTCCCGGTTAAAAACAACATCATAGCCTTCAAATATTATGTTCCTGTTAAATCGTCCTCATAAATAATAAAATTCTACCTACTTTACACAATAAGTGATTACTACACCACCACCTTACATTCATTAACTCTTATCCTCGAATGGCCTTCAGCTTTGATAAGTAGTGACTCCTAATTAATAAAAAAAGTGCGATTAAATGGTGAAAACTGAACAAGTGTCATGGTAAGAAAAACCTGATAATCATAATAATGTTATTTTATAATAATTTTATTTCGTAATAATTTTATTTTATAATAATTTTATTTTATAATAATTTTATTTCATAATAATTATATTTTATAATAATTTTATTTCATAATAATTTTATTTAATAATAATTTTATTTCATAATAATTTTATTTTGTAATAATTTTATTTTATAATAATTATATTTTATAATAATTTTATTTCGTAATAATTTTATTTCATAATAATTTTATTTCATAATAATTTTATTTCGTAATAATTTTATTTCATAATAATTTTATTTTGTAATAATTATATTTTGTAATAATTTTATTTCATAATAATTTTATTTCATAATAATTTTATTCTAAAATAATTTTATTTAAAAATATTTTTATGATAATTTTATTTCATAATAATTTTACTTTATAATATTTTTATTTTATAATAATTTTATTTCATAATAATTTTATGTTATAAAAATTTTATTTATAATAATAGTATTTTATAATAATTTTATTTTATAATGATTTTATTTTATAATAATCGTATTTCATAATAATTTTATTCTATAATAATTTTATTTTATAATAATTTTATTTTATAAAATTTTATTCTAAAATGATTTTATTTAAAAATATTTTTATGATAATTTTATTTCATAATAATTTTACTTTATAATAATTTTATTTTATAATAATTTTATTTCATACTAATTTTATATTATAAAATTACATTTATAATAATAGTATTTTATAATAATTTTATTTTATAATAATTTTATTTTGTAATAATCTTATTTCATAATAATTTTATTTAATAATAATTTAATTTTATAATAATATTATTTTATTTTATAATAATTTTATGTTAAAAAATTGTATTTTATAATAAATTTTTTTTAAAATAATTTTATTTCATAATAATTTTATTTCATAATAATTTTATTTTATAATAATATTATTTTATAATAATTTTATTTTAGAATAATTTTATATTATAAAATTTTTGTTTTAGAAAAAAATTTTATTTTATAATAATTTTATTTCATAATAATTTTATTTCATGATAATTTTATTTTATAATGATATTATTTTATAATAATTTTATTTCATAATAATTTTATTTCACAATAATTTTATTTTATAATCATTTTAGTTCCTAATTATATTATTATATAATTATCTTATTTTATTAAAATATTATTTCATTATAATTTTATTCCATAATCACTGTTTTATAATAATGTTATTTTATAATAATTTTATTTGAAAATAATTTTATTTTATGATAATTTAATTTTAAAATAATTTCATTTCATGATAATTATATTTTGTAATAATTTTATAACTTTTTTATAATAATTTTATTTTATAATGAATTTATTTTATGATAAGTTTCCTTTATAATAATATTATTTTATAATAATTTTGTTTTATAATAATTGTACTGTATCATAATTTTATTTTATAATAATTTTATTTAATAATAATTTTATTTTATGATAATTTTATTTTATGATAATTTTATTTTATAATTATTTTATTTTATAATGATTTTACTTTATGATAATTTTATTTTAGTATCATTTTACTTTACAATAATTATATTTTACAATAATTTTGTTTTATAATAATTTTATTTTATAATAACTTTATTTTATTATAAATTTATTTTTTAAGAATTTATTTCATAATAGTTTTATTTTATAATATAATTTTATTTTATAATAATTTTATTTTATGATAATTTTATTTTATAAAAACTTTATTTTATAATAATGTTATTTTATAAGCTTTTGATAGTGTTTGAAAAAAAAAAAGATTGAAGTAAATCGATAATAGGAAATGTCTTTTTACATGTGGAAAGATTTTGATGAAAAAATGTTTTCACGGCGGTAACAAAAACGCAGAAAGTTCAGCTAAATTTTACTATTAAGTAAATTAATTGTAAAATTCCCTTGACGTATATTTATTTTTCCCGAACCAATTTAAAGATAATTAGTTAAGTAAAGTCTAAAGATATTAAATTATAGGACACTTTTTGTTTATTAACAAATGCTTTATTATCACCAACTAATTACTAAGAGAAATTCGTCTTCGCACGATCAGACAATGGGAAAAGCGACACGCAGAAATTCTATGGAGCCCAACGTCATTTTATTTTAAATTTAAAGAGAAAATAAAACAGTATACTTCAATATTTTTATGGTTGAAGATTATAAAAATATTAATGACTTTTTTTACATTTATCCTGTTGTAATATAATGTATGCGCTTATTATATTAGTACATTTTATTCAAACTTTACAATTAACATTATAATTTTATAGATAAAGATTGATATTTAAATTTCATTTTTAAATTCTGATTCTTTTTTTTAAATTTTTATGACATTTTCACACCAAACAAGGCACATCGGCACTTTTAAGTAGGGGGCTACTATAAGGGACATAAGCTACAGGGGTACTATATAGGGAGTTGGGCAGCAAGATATCGTTTCACGTTACTCTTGAACTTGCGGTTCTGGGGAATAAACTACTGGAGTAGAAGGCTCTCTTACACCTAAGGATCTTTACTGTGAAGGGGTGGGATTTAGCTGCTTTTCGGGTCTGTCGGGGGTATTTACGTCGAGGGGGTACAAGTGCTTGCAGCTCGTCAGAGCATTCACCTTTAAAGTACTTGTAAAACAGGCAGAGGGATGCAAAACTTCATCGATGGGACAGAGGCTGAAGCTTAAATGACTGTTCAGGACCTATCAGGTTGGCGATTCTCGTTTGGACCTTGTCCAGGAGCGAGAGACTAGCAGCAGATGCACCAGCCCAAATATGACAATAATACTCCATACATGGGTGAATGGTGGCCTTATAGAGGTATAGGATACTTTCAGGCGTTTGCAGCTTTCTAGCACGGTAGAAAGGATCTATCTTTTTCGCAGCAGTCCTGGCAACGTTCTCAATGTAATTGTTCCAACTCATATTTCCTGTGAACGTTAGGCCGAGAAGTTTAAAAGATGTACTTTCAGATAAAGAGACTTTGGTCATTGCTATTGTTTGTAGAGAAGGTTTCTTGGAATTATTGAAGGAAACAAGTTTAGTTTTGGCAGCATTGAATGTGACCATCCGTTTTTGCCCCCATTCCACTACAGATCGGAGGTCATCCTCTAGGATTTCTGCCATTTCTTTAGTATGTGGTCATTTGTTTTCCTGTCGTGTCTGTTATAGAGCGTAGTGTCATCAGCATGTAAACCCATCTCACAAACAATTTTGTCAGGGAGGTCATTTATGAATATTAGGAATAGTGTCAAGATTTTTTATGATAGCATGTACCTGAGAAGGGGTGATTTTTAGATCGTCTAGTGTGGCGTCTGTCCGCAAAGGAAAGTCAGGGAGGGGCGGTTAGCAGGGTCCAGTGTGGAGTTGGAGGCAAACCGACTGGCAAGCATGTTAACCTTCTCGGTTGCTGAACAAACAAGCTCATGATTGTTGGATAGTGGAGGAATTGTTGATTGCCCATTATTTACTACACTGTTGTAGATTGACTAGAAATCACGGGTTCCTAATTTCTGTGCTTCGATGCGTTTTTTTTTTTTGTTTTTTTTTTTTTGCGGTTTCAGTAAATTCTCTCTTAGCTGTCGCTATTTTATTCTTACAGTTACTTTTGGCTTCTATATACTTCAACTGGACTTATGTCGGTTAAATATGCGGTACGCATGCTGCCTTTGCGCAATGGCAGCTGCACAAGTAGAAGTAAACCATTGGGGAGAGTGAGGCTTGCTATAAAATTTCCGCGCGGGAACATGTACTTCAATTGCCGTTTTGAACCATTCAGTGGTCTCCTTGGCGCACTGTTCAGCAGGAAGTGAAAAGATATTTCGCCATGGGGTGTCTCTGAGGAGATCCCTGGTGGCTTCCCAGTCAGCTTTTTTTATATTACCTCGTTGTTTTGAGCAGTGGCTCTTCGGTTTTAGCTCTAGGGTTTAGGGCGATTTCAACCATTATCACTGCATGATCGGCGTTCCCGAGTGGGCTGTGGGCATTTGTTACACAATCATCGGGAACTGTTGTCAGAAATAGATCTAGAAGTGCGGCATGTTGATCTTACTGATCTGGGAAACGTGTCTGAAACGAAGCCGTCTGTGATAGGGAATGAGATATAGAGAAGCTATGTGTTATGACACCAGCTGCGTCTGTGTAAGTAGGAAATCCAAGCCAGTCGCTGTGGTGGACATTGAAGTCACCAAATACATGCACTTGTGCGCTAGTGCCGAGGGAGAGTGCTGTGTCTATGCTGTCAGAGAGTTTGTTTATTAGGGTAGAGTCCTGAGTCGAGGGAGAGTTGTAGAGAAAATAAAAGTAACTAATGTTATGCTGCATGTTAAGTCTAAAGCACATAAAGGCTTGATCGTCCGATTCTAGTTTTGTTTCTCTAGTCAAGGGAAGGGTGTTACGAATATAGACTCCAAGTCCGTGCATATGTCTGTCAGAGTCCTTACGGCAAAGTGGGAGATATCCGGGCATGTTAAAGTTGTTAGAGAGGATAGAGAAGTGTACGTTAGTCTCACTTAGTGCTAAGATATCCGGGGTGTTTTTTGAAGAAATGCTTCAACATTATCTAAATTAGTTCTAAGCCCACGGATGTTCGTAAATGCAAGTCTCAACGGAGGAGGCAAATTGGTTTTGTTTGAGGTTTGTCCTGGTTTAAGCGTAAATTTTTATATTGTACTATCAATTCCAGTTTCAGTTTAAGAAGGGATGGTGACCAAGTGGTTATGCAGAATACTAGACATGCAACACAAGTAGACCATCAGTTGACCTTCCATCTACTAGGATTGTGGCCTCAGGAAATCCCCCGGGGATGAGTGCAGGGTCCCTTTCCATGCGCAGCATGGCTATGCAAACATCCCGATATTATTCAACTATTGATGTAGCAGCCGCTCTAAGCGTAAGGGAACCTGTACTACCAGTCGGGAATAGAAGCCAGTAACTGTCAATCCGGTACCCTCAACCCATCAGACGATGGTCAACCCAATCTACTTGCACTGGCATTATGGTATTCAAGCACTTCCAAGTTGCCAATTTAAATGGATGGGATGTGTAGGGAGTGGGGAAAAGGGCGTTCATTGCCCTAGTCAGGAAACAAGATCGATCACTGAGAGTTTCGGTCGAAGTCCTGTGATTCGACCTCTACGCCTGGCTAATAGGCAAAGAAGGAGTATGGAAACCGGGCGATAGATAGTGCCTATCTACTCCGTAAGCAGTTAAGGTTTACAGACCGTTAATTTGTTTGAGTCACCAGCCCTAGGAAGGTTGTCATCCAAGACTGAAGAGGCCTCTTTCCCCTTAGGTTTAGTTTTAGAGTTTTCCTTCTCCTAGATGGATGACCTGGGAAGATCTATAGGTCCATCAGCACCGATAGGATTTGCCCCGCGCCTGGGTCCATATTCAGGTATTTCTGCGACCACGTTGGGATAGTTAATGTTACTGGGTTAGTTTGTAAAAGTTATATATCTACTGTAAAATAATACTCCTCAAAGTGATTAAGGGACGTTGCTATTTCATTGTCACTGGAGGAGGGGGCGAGTAAGAGTTCATACAGTGGAAGCAACTATATTTATGGCTTAGGAATAGGATAACGCGTTACAGAATGCTTGATATTAAGAATTAACTAAAAATTTTGTTGCCCAAGCTCTGGATATTTCAGATGGCAGGAGGATTAAGATGTATCTTCAATGTAGATAACAGTGACGTCATTTTATATGAAGTACAATACTGTATAGGTATAATTGGAAGTAAATTATAAGCTACGGCGTATTCAGTATGTATAATAAAGTAAATAGATATATGGGCAGATTTCCAGTAGATGCGAATATATGGAGGTTGTAAGTATTAAGTATGTTTCCTCGTCTACGGCAGATATCTTCAGCTTTCGTTTAAAAATCATGAAGTTGTATTTTGCATTACAGAGTTTTGGTTCAGTTTTTGTATTTAATATTGCAAAGCTAAGGAAGAGACAGCTATTGCTATGTAATGTAAATATCCGTAAATCTAAGTACAGACTGTAGCTAGTAAGTATCTACCTGGATAAGAATAAGCTAATGCATG
Source organism: Euprymna scolopes (assembly GCF_053919585.1). Taxonomy (NCBI): domain Eukaryota; kingdom Metazoa; phylum Mollusca; class Cephalopoda; order Sepiida; family Sepiolidae; genus Euprymna; species Euprymna scolopes. Next base: position 691,150 of record NC_136492.1, on the reverse strand, counting down.
CCATAAAGGTAGAAATGTATAGATGTTTAGTGATAATTACTTCCAATCAGTCAACATGCGAAGGTTAAGGGCGGAAAGCTAAGGACCCCCCCCAAGGCTTGTGTAATGTACGAGTGTTAGTGGCAGCTTAGGTAGTAGAGCTGGGTTTTAGTTTTCAGGAGAGGATTAAGCTGACAGAATACAGTAAAATTAATTGTTAAGATTAAGAGTGTCAAGTAAAATTTTGTTAGAGAGGGAGGGAAATTTTTTTTAACATGCAGATCAGACAGAGGCAGTCGTCTTGGAGTAAAAGTGTACATTGGATATACGTAGCAAGCCAGCAGGGGTGTTTGTACCGTAAAAAGAGAAACTTAGTACATGGCGCGTCGGATTTCGTAGTTAAAGACAGTCAATTAGGTCAGGCTCTAATCATTGTGTATCTATTCAGAAATAGTCCTAGTGATGTGGCTAGGGACACTGAATTTCAGTTACAGATATAATTGAAAATAATACAATTATATTAAGTGGTTTAGTATAGCTAGCAGGAACGGCACATTTCCAGTACAAACGAGCTCATAGTCATTGTAGATATTAAGTATATTACTTGAATAAAGTCCTATCTTCTTCTAATGTAGGGGAAAAATCCTGGTTTGTGGTAGATTCTGAAATACATTTTGCCAGGCTTTTCTTGTATCGCTAGTTTACTTGGAATATAGCAGGAGTGAAGCTGTTTAACTCATACGAGAGGGAGGGGGATTAACGAATTTCATCTTAAGACTAGAAAGTTTCCAAAAACAAGAAAAATAAGACATAATAATATAAATAAAAATAAATAAAACAAAGAGAAAAACAAGAGAAACAAAATTTAGCGAGGTAGCATGTATACATTTGAGGAATTAAAATGAATTCGTTAGAGACACCGTTTCTGCATCCGTCTTGAGAATTTGGCCATGTTTTTGGAGTTGGGAGAGTATTATTATTTACGGATATTTTGTGCACGTGTATATCTATTTATAGAAAAATATTCGTTATGCTCATGCGTGAAAATTAACTTTTTTTTTTAGTGGATAAAGTTTGGATTTTGAAATACATTTTGCCGGGCTTTTCTTTTATTGCTAGTTTACTTGGAGTATAGCAGGATTGAAGCTGTTTAACTCATACGAGAGGGAGGGGGGGTTAACGAATTTCATCTTAAGACTAGAGAAAGTTTGCAAAAAAAAAACAAGAAAAATAAGACATAATATAAATAAAAATAAATAAAACAAAAGAAAAAACAAGAGAAACAAAATTTCGCGAGGTAGAATGTATACATTTCAGGAATTAAAATGAATTTTAAGAATTAGTACTTATCATTCGTTAGAGACACCGTTTCTGCATCCGTCTTGCTTGGTCGAATGAGAACTTGACTCATTTTAAACATAGACATTAGCATTGTTGGTTAAAAAATTTCAAATTCAGTAATATTCCGAAAATTTGGATGAAATCAGTTTATCATTTTTTTTCTTGAAATATAACAGTTGCAAAATGCCCAGAGAGCTGGAAGAAATATTTATTAATAATTAAATATAAACCATGTGGGCGGGATGCAAATCCTGTCTGTTCGTTTTATGATATTGTCCAAATTATTCGTTAGTAGAAATAATTTCATGTTGAAATTATTTTTTCATTGTGACTCTAACGCTGATGTTTACACATTCATGCGTACAACGAAAATATTGTAATACGAAATGTGTTATGTAAAATCGCATGAAATATTTTTTACGATTCCATTCATTTTTTTTTTAAATATTGAACAAAAAAGCTCAATTTAAAGACGATATACACAATAATACATTTTAATTAAGATATAAAAATGAATGTGTTTATTATATTCTTTGATCGTTAATTAATAAATAGTAACAGCTTTTTAAAATTGGTAATTTTTTAATTTTCGTAAATTTTGAAGTGATTAGAGTGATCAAGATATTTATAAATTTTTAAAAATCGGCCATTTATTTTGTACGTACCTAATAAAAGCACTTACCGCATTTGTTAGAAACCAATTTCGAATATCTACAAGAAGTGCTCACTGCACAACTCATCAACTGGGCTGAATTCTGAAGAAAAAAAGAAATAGAAAATGTTGTTCAATTGCGAAAAAACAACCACAATAACAATAATAATTTTAATAATTATAATAGTTTTAAGATTAATAATAATTTTAATAATAATATGAATTTTAATAATAATAGTAATAATTATTTGAATAATATTAATTTTAATAATTTTACAAATAATAGAAATTTTAATATTAATAATAATTTTAATAATAATATAAATAATAATAATATTATGATTATTATAATCAATAATATTTTTAAAATAATATTATTATTATTATTATTATAATGACCCAATAATAATAATTTTAATAATAATAATAATAATAATAATAATAATAATAATAATAATAATAATAATAATAATAATTATAATAATAACTTTAACTTCCTCCTTCTATCTAAAAAATGGAGTGACACTATCAACTAGCACTATAACAAATAATCGAGACGGATCAAGGAGGATGGAAAGACCGAGAAAAGAAAACACTGACCAGACTTCCATTGGATTAGTGCGAAAGGAACTGGACCTTGGGGGGGTCAATGACACCCAAATCCCAGTGGTAATTAATGGTCATTGCAATCGAGAAATCAATGGTTAAGAGGTTCATTCTAATTCATGTGAAATCATGGGGGTTTGATGTCACTCAGAGTCCAGGGAACACCAACTGTTGTTGTCAGTTTGCAATCTTTGATAGTAATAACAATAATAATAATAGCGTGCAGAGGGCAGTTTGCTATGATGATGTTAAACAAACACTCAGCGCATAAACAACATATACGGAATGCGAATGACTGTATTCTTGATTCTTGATTTTGTTTTAATTTTATACTTATGAATCTGTGCGTACTTCATTGATAATCGCCAATATGAGAGACGGCGACACGGCAGAAAAGAAGAAATAACGAAGGAGGAGAAACCCACGGCATTCTATTTGGGATTGCCGATGTTATCGAGCAGATAGATACACACGTTTTTTGTCACGCACGCATAAATACACACACACGCACCCACCCATATATATATATATATATATATACTAGCAGAAGTACCCGTTATTATAAAATCTTTAAAAAATGGACTCTGGTTTATGAAAGTATGAAGGTTATGAAAAAGTGATGTGGGTGTAACGAGATAGCTTCTAATTTTTGGAGTATCAAAGCCAAAGCAATCCCCTCAAACGAACATGAGGGGGCAGTAGTGGGAATCTTTATCGACATAAAATATTAACACTAATTAGGGTTCCCCATTATAAGTATCCCCCACTGGGCCTCACCTCCGTTGGTGTAAGTTAGTTATTTAATCCGCTAACACCTCCCCCTTTTCCCATGATGAGGTTATCATGGCAAATTCGGTATTACATCAAACAGTGCGAGCGTGCATAGGGTTTCCATTTATAAGTGAAACCCGTGAGGCCCCTACCCCGTTTGTTGGGGTAAGTAGTGTAACCATTAAAACCTCCGACCACTCCATAGTTGGACAGCCTGCGATATTTGGTAATTCTACGAGTGTAAATCAAACGGTGGGAGTGTGCAGAGGGTTTCCAGTTATAAGTGACCTTCTCTTGGGACCTCACCCCGTTGATGAGGTTGAACGGTGTAACTTGTCATAACTTTCCGCTCGCTATAATTTGTTATTCTGCCAAATTTAGTAGCTTTACGTGAAATGGAGTGAGCGTGCATAAGGTTGCCTCTCTGTGGCTCCACCCTTGTTGGTGAAGGGATGACTTTATCATACGAATTTTTTCTCCCTGATACCTCTTCTATCATTGTAGGTGGTCAGTTTAGTATAATATTTAACTATATAGGAGTATATTCGTGTACGCACGGACATACACACACGCACACGTTGAGCTTTATTACATATATGTGTGTGTGTATGTGTTTGTGTGCGCACGCGTGTGTGTACGTGTGCGCGTGTGCGTGCGCGTGCGTGTGTGTATGTGTGTGGTGTGTGTGTGGTGTGTGTACGTGCGTGCGCATTTTATGAATGTTTTATTATACAAATAAATATTAGACTTAAAAAATCAAATCAAATTATTGCATTAAACTTCAATTGGATAAAAATCTTTAAAAAAGCATTAACAATAGACTTTTTTTTAAATGGAAGTCAACATTCATTAAGTCCAAAAGCCAGTTGAGGATTAGGGTTCATAAGTGCATGGTTATCACTGACTCAACAAAAACTTTTTTTGCATTGAGCTTGAAGACAACCATATTGTAGTCAACTGGAAAGCAGGTCACGGAACAGAGTTCCACAGGCGGGAAGTTCTAGAAAATGACTTCTGCTCATGGAATTTGCGTTTACATTTAGGCACAGATAGAGAGTGGGAGAAACTGTTGATTGTTGTTGTTGCTAGAGGAATGGTTTTTGTAAAAGTTTAGTAAGTGGGGCCATAGATTAGAGTTCAGATAAGCACTTGCCATGAAAATAACGATAGAGAAAACACAGGCTCGCAAGAAGAGGTTTCGAATCCGGTTTGGAATTTTATCAAAACAGAACTGGGTTCTCTGAGCATCTCCTGTCCATATATGCCAACGGTGCTCCATTTTATGACGTATCTGGCTCTGATATAAGCAAGAGATTGGTTCAGGTGTTAGATGTCTTCTGAAGCATTAAAATGACGCAACCATTTTATGCATCAAAAGAAAGTGTTGAGTGAATTGTTCAACTGCATAAATAACTCGCAATCACATTATCTTTTTAAAACAAAATCAATCCAAAAAATAAAATGTATATTAGCATGTATTTTGCACTTTTTAAGTATAGAATCAAAAGCCTTATAAAAACAAACATTGATTACTTAACAATTCGTATAAATATAAATAATACTTCTGACTTGCCACTTGGTATTCGTCTTGATTAACTTTACAATCCTGTGTAAAAATATTTTCGGTGAATGTGCGTTCGTCTTTTGTTTTTGAATCAGCATTAGATCTACAAACAGAACATTAAAATTATTGCAATTTTTTTTATATATAATGGGGGTAGATATTTAAGTGCTGCCGACCACAGCATCATGTGGTACAAGGTTAAGAAAGTGGGGTGTCAAGCAGGTTTTCCTTAAGGAGACGCACTCTTTCCTAGCAAAAATTGCCTAGTCATGTCCGTCGGCATTCCCCGATCAGGGCGCCTCAAGCAGCAAGCAACAAACTTACCCCACCTGAAAAATGAGTGGCAAGGCCTGAGAGGGTGGACCCCTGGATAATACCCAAGCGGAGTAACTCAGTCCGATTCTTGACTGATACTTTTCTACTGAATCTCAAAGCAACCAAAGCAGCAAAGAGACAAACCTCTTCCACATATAATGGGTATGATCCTTGACGGTTGAAAGATTCTAATTATAAACGCTGCTAATAAGAATTGACGAATCAAATTAATTCACTTTCTGTTAGCAACCAGAATTGCTACATAAACAATGGACCTTTTAGCATTCCAGCGCATTTTTTCATGTCAACACGAGAAGAATCGTTTGCTTTTGCTTGCTTACTTATAAAGTTCAGAACCTGTATAGACAAGCTGCTAACTGAAAACTTTTCATATCCAAGTGTTTTATAGAATAGCTACCCATCGAAAACTCTTCTGAAATTAAAAATTAAACATGGCTAGAAAAAATATTCCTTGAACTAAACTGTTTACTAAAAGAAAGGCATTTAAATAAATTAATTTAACACTGGCTTGAAATGATATTTTAAAAGTTATATAACAAATGTACATTCTAATATCTTTCTATGGTTTATTATATATATATTTAAGCATCATTTAGCATTTGTTTACAAAAAGAAAGAAATTTAATGAAATAAATTATATACTGCCTTTATGTTGCAGATTGGGCTCTGAGTGAAGGTTGGTATGTGGCTGGTAGTTATGCAGTTTGGATGACTTGGCTAGCTAGATACAAATGGAGTCCTGTAACAATAACATACTTTATATATCTATAAAAGTGAGAATGTGTATGTGAAGACACTTCTCAACCTATAAACTCAACGAATTTTTTATTTACAGATTTGGTATATAGGATATTCAGACATATAGAAAAATGTTAATCAGCCTTCATCCAGAGAAAAGGCTGCTAAGGGTTCAAAATTAAAAAATTGATACGTGGGAGTCACCGTTTTTATTTGTTTGCTAACTGTTTTACGACTAAGCATGCGCGAATCGTTCATATTATGTTTAGAATAAACAGGTTCGAAAACATTTCGTAAAGATCGTGTCAAGTGTGCATAATGATTATCGAGCGTGACTTACTGTCTATAGGTTTGGGTTTCGATCTCAGCTAGAGATTTTTTGACTTACAGAGAAAGGCATTTACAATAACAAAAGGTTGACATTTTGATCAAAATGGGTCAATTAATAAATAATTACTAGCGGGGGTGCCTTTGCCATGTCGTAAATTACGCTTAAGTATATTTTAATCTGTTTAGATTTCGTGATTTCAAAAGTAAAATATAACTCTAGCATTCAAAGCTGTTGACGTTACCACGTGACATGGATATGAACCGATTAAATATAAACTAAGATAAATGCATAAAATGTATAACAATTCTTTCATTGTAAGAATTGTTTGTTATCCAAAAGAATATTGGACATCAAATCATGTTCATGGAATTTGCGTTTAGATTTACCCAGTCATAAAATACACTTAAATATGATATTTTGATTTGTCCTAATTTCGTATATATTATTATAGAGTCGTAATTTCAAAAGTAAATCGATAAGTTTTTCGGTGCCATCAGCTTGAATCGAATCTGTAGCATTCAAATCTGATGACGTTACCACTGTACCAACGTGATACGCATAAGAACTGATTAAAAATAAAAAATAAACCAAGATGAATGTAGAAAATGTATACAAATGTTTTCATTTTTGATCCCTTTAAAAACTGTTTTAACCGGTAAAAATCCATAAAATAATGGTCCATAAAAATTCAATCATTTGACGCCCCTAGCACCACTCCGTGCCAGACAGACAAACACATAGCCTTTTATATATTAGATGATATAAGTTAATAGGAATCGATGATATTTTCTAGACTGGGAAGTCGAGTTTTAGATCGAGTAGGTTTTCAAGTCACCGATGTAACATAGTGCATATAAGCACGTGAGAAAATATCAGCAGCAGCGAAGGATGACTGGCTTGCAAAGAGATTAGCAGCAGAAGTAGCCAAAAAAAAAACACTGTATTTCATACATACATCTAAGACTAGATTTTTTTCTATGTATATGCATATACGGCACAATCATGTTGACACACCGGTTTTCAGCAGATCACCATAGTTAAGAAACAATGATCCTGGCCAGTACAAGATAAGTACCCATTTGAGAAGGCTATGCGCTCTATGTACCGCGTCTAGATATAGAAACTTCCAGGTTAGTATATGGGGGAGGCGTTTAATTCACTGGAAGAGATACACCACAGACGTGCATCTAGGAGAAGAAAAACTTATGTAAAACTTGAGGCTTACTGTATTGCACTGGCGAAGATTAGCAGTTGTACCAAAACAATGGTTGGTTCTGCACAAAGACTTCACCATTATAAACAAATCATATGTGGGTATCCAATTTAGTTGTTGTTGTTTGATGGACAAATATGAGGGCGTTAAAAACTTTTTTGTCTGTGACCGCGTTATCAGCACAATTTGCAAGTGATTTTAGCAAGAAAAATATTAAAATGATATAAAAACAATTAAGTCTGAGATGAAACCATCATAGTAATGGAGTCTACAAAGACATTTGTTAGCACGAAAAATTAATTCAAGGGACACTATGGGAGTATAATTGTTACTCGAATATATGCACAAATTTATTAGTATTAATCCGAAACGGAGAAGTAAACACTAAACTAAGAATTATTTAAATAGATAACGTTTTTACTGTGGATCCAAACACAGAAACTAACGCAAACTGAGATAACAAACAATTTCCTACAACCCAAGGTTCTCGTGTCTTAAACTACGTCCGCGCGTGAAGTATAAGTAGATATTGATCCACAGGACAAAATAGATCTTTATTTGTGACTGCAAGAGGTTTATTATATATTTTAGTTTTTATAACATGAATCGGGAGAACTGGAACTTTTGAGATAGTGGAGTCGAAATGGGAAAAATAGCCTAATTTAAAACTTTTTTAGTTTTTATTTTTCAAACAAAATTTTCTATTTCTGGTACGAATAATAAAATATTTACTATTATATAAAAGGAACTTTGTGTGTGTGTGTGTGTGTGTGTGTGTGTGTGTGTGTGTGTGTGTGTGTGTGTGTGTAAGAGAGAGTAAAAGAGAGTTCCTATCAATTCCAAAATGGCTGGACCGATTTTTATGAAATTTCACACAAAAGTACTTTATGTGTCTGGCAGTTTTCTTAGATATATTTTGTATATCGTCTTTGATAAGTATCCATAATTGAAAAAAATCCGATGAAGGAATTTACATGCAATTTAAATCAAAGTTAACACCTTACACAGCCTAACATCACAAGCGCATTTGAGAAGTTTTATTACTACACATACCGAAAATCTTGACATATAAATTTAACAATAGGTTCTTAAATATGACAGAGGCGCACTCGAAATGAATGTTTCTGTTTAAAGCACAATTGCACCATGGTGCTTGACTTTTCATTTTAAACTTAAATTCAAGCTATTATCACCGCAAAAGCAATAAGGTCAGGCATATAAAATCACCAGTAGGTTCTTTAATATGACAGGGTGTGTTTGAAATGAATGTTGTTAGAGTGCAAATGAAGCTTGGTATTCGACTTTTGCATTTTAAACCCCAATTCAAGCATGTATATATATAAAAATAATTTTATAAAATCAACAGTAGCTTCTCTACATTTCAATGCAGACCACAATGTATTGTAGACTAAGTCACTGCCAGGATGCATGTGAGGCTTCCTCCCCGTGTACGGTGATGGGTCCCCAACTAGAACAATCAATCAATTCGATTGAAAAATGGCCGATTTTATCGATTTCGATACCAATAAAAATATAGGAATGTGAAACATTTGTTAATTATCATTAAATCCTGGACAACTTCGGGTTTCCCTGATAGTGATCAATATTTATAGAAATTGAAATATCGACAAAATATAGATTAAATACCGAATTTAGGAAAGAAATATTACCGAAAAATTGCTACGATTTGATAAATTCGAAAAGATTGCATATTGATATATATCTATAAAAGTGAAAATGTGCGTGTCAGAACACTTCTCAAACTATATACTCAACGAATCTTTGGTATACAGACTTGAAATTTGATATATAGAGTATTCAGACATGTAGAAAACTTTTTAATCGGTTTCATACTAAAAAGAGGTGTTGCTAAAATTGAAAAAATTGGTACTTGAGGGTCATCGGATTTTTATTTGTTTGTCAACTGTTTCATTATTGGACATGCGCGGTTGTGAAATATGACAGCTTCCTTATATTAAGAATAAGTAGGTTTGAAAACACTTTTAAAAGACCGTGGCAAGCTGTTCTAATGGTTGTCGTACTTGACTCGCTGTCTTTAGGTTTTGGTTTCAATCTCAGCTTGAGTTTTTTTTTTCACTGACAAGAAATAAACTGTTTAGAAGAAAACACAATACTCGCATGCACATGTCTCAGTTTATTTCCTTTTTTCACGTCATTTTTTAAAGGAATTTAACGTTACGTTTGTTCCCTACATTATTTTTGTTTCTAATAAATAGAAAATCTGCATTAATTAAATTATAGTATTTATGCATATTTTACGACCGGGCAACGTGATGTGACCTGCTAGTGAGTAAAATAAAGATAAAATTTAGAACAGAATCGGTAATTGTATACAAAATTGGGAAAAATATTGGAATCGTCCCATCACTAATATATTTTAGTAAGAACCCCACATTTTTACATGTGTTACAAAAAAAAAGGACATTTTACAAAATAAATTTTCCGTACTTTACATTTCCAACTTGAACTTCCGCATTGCCAATTTCGGTTGCTCGTTTCTTCCGGTTAGACGTCGGACAGTTCACATTAACCATGACTAGGCAATATCCAATGCAAAGACTCCACACCTTGGATATTTCTTCTATCCTTTTCTCCATTGCTGACTTGATTTCTCCTTCATAAAACGCTTGGTTCATTTCACAATTCACGAATGAATATTGAAGTAAAATTACAATGACGACAGTATTTAGAATGGCGGGGTTTCGCACTGAAATATAAGCATTATAATTCATGGATATTTGGAAGATATTCACTCAGTTATGACTTCCAAATATCACGTCAGACATGTCGACATGTAAGAGTCAAAAAATATATGACATATTATTTGACTGGTACAGAAGGAAAATGAAATTGAAACATATGACAAATTTTATATAGCTGAATATATACAGAGTATTCAATAATTAACGTTACAAAATTTTTTGCCCATATTTATTAAATAAACTAAACAATACAAATCATCCCAACGTAAATAATAGCACAGAGTAAAATAATAAAATTGTCGCCTTAGAAAACAAGACTGCGACTTTATTTTAAAACTTATATCGAAAATGATTATGTAGTACAGCTGACATCTATTAAATGTAGCCACATTCAGCCTCAACCACAGCATCTGAACTGTGTGCATGTCTTTTCACAAGCGCCGGCGGGAGTTCGGCGAATACTCGGCGGATGGCGGCGATCAGGCTAGTTTTGGTGTGTGAGGGGTCATGTTGGTGATGTTCTCGACGTGTGACTGAACGAAGTAGTCCAGCGGGTTCAGGTCGGGGGAAGAAGGAGGGCCAGTGAAAGAAAAGTACGAAGTCATAGCACTCCTTCTGAAGCCAAGCCTGGGTCTCTTTGGACTTGTGCGTCAGCGCTGAATTCTGTTAGCATACCCAGGGTCTGCCAGCGACCGCCTGATTGTACCAGGGGATCACCACACTCCTCAACACATCCAGGTACACTTTGGTATTAACTTTCAAGCCGACTCCGAATATGTGAGATGTCATGATGTGACCCTCAATTGAAATCACACCAAAGACCATAACCATGGCCGAAAACTTTGTTTTCCTCACCCTGGACATGCCCTCAAGCGTTGAATTTTGCATTTTGAAGCTGCTGGAAATGATCCTGCTTTCATAATTTCGATTAGTAGAGAGTCTGAATTGTACAGCGGCGCATCTCCGAACTCGATCGTTTAAAATTGTGTCACATTCAGACATGAAAAAAGACTCCTCTCTCTTTTGGGGTTTGTAAATCATTGGACAAATAGTAGATGATCTGCAACAAAATAAAAGAAAACTGATTTTCATCAAAGAGAAATGGAATCATGTCATCTTTTCTAGGGCGACAATTTTATTGTCTCACTCCGTATTACTAGATTCAGAATATCCAAATGTTATTCGATATAGCCGACATGTGCATCAATAACCTACTGCAAGCGTTTGGTAAATGCTCTACACGAGTCAAAAATGATTTTTTTGTGAGATTGTTCACTTACTTTCTTCTTCAGAACCTCCAAATTTATATGGTGGGAAACTGGGACTTTACTCTTCAAAATCGACCAAATATCTTGATCTCACCAGTTGATTTGAAACGTTTTAATGCTCTCCACATAAACATTATGTTCACATTTAAGGTCTTCGCGATGTTTTCTGCAGATTTTTCGGATTTGAATAGCTCTACATTGGAAATTAATTTCGCTTAATCATGTGGAATATTGTAAAAAAAATATCTTCAATTTAAACTTTATCCATATGCACATGAAAAATATAAAAATTTATTTTAAAAAAATCACTAAATATAGACAATAATAATAATAATAATAATAATAATAATAATAATAATAATAATAATAAGAAGAAGAAGAAGAAGAAGAAGAAGAAGAATAGAAATATGTAACGGTAAATATTGAACACCTTGTATATACGACATAATCACGATACACACGAAGTATCGTTGGATCAGTTAAGCTACGTTGAAACTGGTCAGTAGCAAATGGGTACACATTTGTGAACACCAGGCGCTGTATGTAGTGCATGTCAACATCTCCCAGCAAGAACTGCAAAATCCTAATTTCTTCATTTCCCCTGACCGGGAAATACGTGCGACTGGAAACAGTGTATTAATTCAATATTTTCTTCACATTTCTTTCGGAGAAAGCCGGTTCAACTTGTTTCGGGTGAGTACCGCTGCTATAGTTGAATATGTGTACTTAGGGCTGTTTTTAAAAACACTAGTTTTATTATTTGGCTTCACATGAGATCCTAACATTTCAAGAACAATTCAAACCTTGCTTATCAATGTAAAATAAAAATCAAAATAAAATATTCGCCGAAATCGAAATGATCTAGAATGGTGCGAAGGTTTCTACTCTCTGATTAGAGCACTCCTAAAAGAGAATGCCACTCAGAAAAAAAAATACCCAATGGAATTAGTGCTTCCAAACAACGGATATCAACTCAACAGCTGAACATCGAAAACATCCTTAGACAGTGTGTCCGCTAGCTAAAGCTTCCTTGAATAAGAAAGAAATATAAAACTCGAAAATAAGCGAAATTAAAGGATCTTTTTCCCCCGAAGGATGCGTACCCTACACTAAACTCCATCAATGCGTGAGTTACTCTTTCACATATGCTTTCTTAGTGAGATCTAGTCGACCTCTTTGATATGGATCTCAGCAGTGACAGAGAACAATTTCAGCCACACTATCCTGGTGAACAATCCCAGACAAGGAAAATAAATGCGGCCGTTACGGATCCTGTTAGCAAACAGGAATCTTCAAGTGACCCGCCGATATTTCTGGATCATTGGTCACAACAGCCACGTCTAGACCCACAACAGCGACATCAGCAACGGTAGAAGAATCTGCAACAAAGAAGTGTGCTGAGTGGGAATTCTAGTTCTAGTTGTCGCCAGAGAAGTAGAAGCAACTTTCGAAGGAGAAACACCGACAATGCACGGTGGGTAGCGTAATCAAGGTATTCCCGTGTACTGAAGAATAATTTTCCAACACAATAATGTCTGGTAAAAATTGTGTTCCTAAAGACACTCTCATAGAAATGCTGGAGGATTTCAAAATCCCAACGTCTTAAACAAACAGCATATGAAAATGTACACTATGAAACTTAGAAATTAATTGAACGCCATTTTTTTTATTTTGTTTCAGAAGAAAAGAAAAAATAAATTGTTCCAAAGGAAAATGACAGTCAATTCAAAAGGTTATGGGCTCAGTCACATGCAATAATAATCTCTAAAGATTCCCGTATAACCGTCTCCGCCCCCCCCCCGTTCTCTTCGTGGTCTTCGTTTATGCAGCCGGCGGGTGAGATTTTACACACGAGCGGCGTGACTTTCCGTTACATTACGAGATCGCCCAGTTATAAAAGCTGTGGGCGCCGCCATCTTGATTGTTTTTCCTCTTTCCTTGACAGCTCGACTCCACATAACGCACATACGCGCGGACACTTTAATGATAAGCCATAATTTTATCTACAAAACAAATGTTAGACTGATGATGATGATGATGATGATGATGATGATTCACTTATACAATATTTACAGCACCGACATCTATTCACTAACCTATTTTCTTTGGACACTGCGATACACTGGTTGCACCGGTTTGCAAAGTAGTTGTACCAGTCGGACACTGGATGCAATGGATGCTGCTTGAGTCGCTTTTGTAATAACCAAGACTGCATTTCTTACACGAAAGATAATCTCCTGTTGGCTCTTCACCAGCCGGACAATTTGCTGAAAACAGGAAAGAACAGTAAAAAATATATGAGTGGAAATATTTGTACCTACATGAACTCCCCCTACTTATTTCATTTAATGAAATCTCAACAAAATATACTATGAAATCTCAACAAAATATACTTTGATAGACTCAAATGTAAATCTATTTCATAAAAGGCAAAATGTGTGTTATGATGTGCGTGTGTGTCAGTGTGCGTTTGTATGTCTGCCAAAAACTTTGGACACACGCAACGAACACTTACAAAATTAGTATCGTTAGAAAAATCGCTTTCTAGGACGACAAATATCCATAAAATATTTTTTAACTGTCAACTAGATTGATTTTGCAAGGAGAGATCAATTTTTGCGTCGATATTTTTCAAGTCATCCACGTTAAGCGATCTCAACGTACGTTTAAAACTCGTTATTTCGAAAGCCCGTGACTTTATATGTTCGCCGTGGGCGAGACGACTAACGCGTTTGCATTTTTCACCTCCTATTTCCTTTTTTTATTACAAGTTTGAACCTGGCTTCTACAGCTATTTTTGGGAGGGCGGGCGCTCGCACGGGTACTCGCTCCTATTTTGATTGAAAAGTTATTTTAGGGCTTGGTTGCTGAATAGCCTTACTATACCACCTCCCGGTACCCGGGCAATGCCAAGTACCCAAGCTAGTCTATTATATAAAGGAAATTCGTCAACGGGACCACTTTATGGAAGATGGGTTCGGTTTTCGTGTCACTGTTTTCGCGAGTCACGCACGCGTAATTAACTAAAATGTTTAAAAAGCTTCTTTTGCAACGTCATGACATCATAAGCCGTCGTCGTTGTGTGGACAAACGCGTTATATTCGAGTCGGGCCCCCGCGGTTCAGTTTTTTCTTATCGCACGGTCAGTCCCTGCTATTTTGATTGAAAAAAATGTTGTTGTTATTTATTGGGGGGGGGGTCTAGCGCACGAGCAAGAAAAAGTGCTCAATATCCGGAGAATAACTTCTATTCGAATTCCTTCTGCCGAAATATCTGGTGGGAAGGTTGTCACGTACTTTTCCTTTTTTTTTGAGCGATTATATTTTCTTGTTTTTTTCCGTATTTTTTATTTTTGAAATTTCTATGGGCGAACAATGGAGTGGACATATAATAATGAAAAACTACTCAATATCTTTAGTATAGCAGGTGCGTCCAAATCTAAATTCATATCTATTATTTGCAAATTTTCCATATCTTTAGTTTCTCGTGAATAATTGTGTGTACTCTTCCCACACTGATATCAAACTGTGCACTTATTGTCTCTATAGACACACAACGGCCTTTATCCATGAAATTCTTTATTTGGCCAACCAACTATGGTGTTCTGACTTCCTTACTCCTTACACACCTCTCATCACTCCTCACAGATAGCATGCCTTTCTTGAATTTCTTTGCCACTCAAGAACTTATGTTCGAAGTAAGAGGGTTCAAAAGTAATCTAATGCATTCCATACGTTTCTGTGGTATTTTTACAAGTTTAAAACAGAAATTTATTGCATATCGTTTTTCTGCAGTGTCTTAACGTCCAGAATGCATTTTTGAAATTCACCAGCTGTGCCAATAAGGCTTTAGTAGGATGTATTCCAATTCATGTTGTAGCTGTTCATTTGAACCTGAAATCATAAATATTGTTCAGTCATCTCATAAGGTGTATAGCAATAACATACTGAATTTTCAAGAGTTTACGACAATTTTAAATGCCTGTGAAAAAACAAGTTTGGAAAAAACCTCGTATCTGTTTTCAATAAAAATTGAAAGTAGAATTTACAAATCAATTGTAGAGTTTCAGTACTTACGTATACGGCAATCGGTCTCTCGGGTAGAAGCATTTGAAAATGTTGTCATGATACCTGTACAAGCGATGCATGGATGATAGCCCATTTCGCTTTTGTAGGTGCCCTTAGGACATTCCATGCATGCATCAGAAGATCTATTGTACACATAGCCAGCTAGACATTCCACTGGAACAAAATAAAATTAAAACTGAAAGTAATAAAGCAGAATGAAATATTGTAACGCGGACACGCGTAAGGCAGCAACAGTAACAGTCAACGTATACAAATGACCAAGCCGTGTGCGATGTGACATCAGGGCGAGGGGGAAGGAAAGAAAAAGATTATAAAAAAGAAAATATGATCGAGAGGTGAGAAACACGTGCTACACACGAGACCCGAGAGCGACAGCGAAAGACGTGTCTTAAACATGACCGGACAATGACATTGTACCGCTTATTCGACACGACAGTCTTGTTGAGCACCTGGGAATACGAGAAAAATTTGAACAAGAGAGAAAGCGTTATTCTGGAAGTACTTATAAATATATTGCGGGAGAAAGGAGGCGAATATACATTACCAAAGGAACTAATGTACTTGTAATAATCTAATTTATAAAATTCACTATTTCTGTCTATCTGTCTATCTCTCTTCATATTTTCTAACTCTACCTCTTCAGAAATTAAAAGTCATAGAGTGGCGCTAGTGGCCTGTAACGATTGTATTTTTATGGTCCGTTCCTTTATGGGTTTTAAAATTAAAATAATTTTTAAGAGGTCAAAAAGGGGTCAAAATTGAAATAATTGTTACACATTTTTTTATATTAATCTTAGTTTATTTTTAATTAGCCATATGCGTGTCACGTTGGTACAGTGGTAACATCATTAGCTTTGAATGTTACAGTTTTGTTTCTGCTTCCGATTCTAGCTGATGACACCGAAATATTTTTTTTTACTTTTGAAATCACGACTTGTTAATAATATATAAGAAATTTGGACAAATTAAAATATCATATTTAAGCGTATTTTAACATTAGTAATTTGTATATTTTAGTTTTAGTCCAAAAATCAATAAATACTTATACTTTCATCATTAATCAATGCAAAATTAAGTTTTAACCAATAAAACAAACTATTAAAAGATTCTTATATGATATCCTATATAGTTTTAATTCTTGATTTAGATTTCGATGAATCTACCCAACACTACAATTACAAGGATTCAATGAAACCTACCATAATCAGAGTTATATATATATATATATATATATATATATATATATATATATATATATATATATATATATATATATATATGAAATTTATTGCTGTGAGTCCAGAATGAATTTACATATTGTTTCCGCTAGGAATTCCGCTAGGAAGATATCCTCATTCTGTACTCACAGCAATAAATTTCCTATATACTGCTCTGGCTAAACATTGAGCACTCTAGTCCGGGTTTTTTTCACCACTGATAATATATATATATATATATATATATATATATATATATATATATATAATTGTGGCATAGATTCGTTTCCTTGATGTAAATTCAATAACACCCGCGTGATTATTAAAGAGTGCTCAATGAAGGACAGAGCAGGTATATAGTCTGTTTATTATACAAATATTATTGATTACATGAGTACATACATGTTTCAGTGGAGCTTCTTTTTAAACAGAACCGCCTCGCCAGACCAAGGAAGGAAACGTTATTGAAACGAGAATCAAAGGGCATTTCGTTTTATATATAAGAATATATACAGGTATGGAGTATATTTTGATAGAATAGAGGGTGTATAGTTTGTGAATATGGACAGTAAAGGTTTGGGAGGGATATATGGTATACACCGCCTTCCATCCCTACTCCCAGTATTTATCATACCTCCCTCCAAAATCTCTACTGTCCACATTCACAGACTATACCCCCTTTTCATTTCAAAATATAACCCATACCTGGATAGATTTTTATATACAAAACGAATTGAACTATGATTCTCGTTTCGATAACGTTTACTTCCTTGGTCTGACGAGGTGGGTATTTTTTAAGAGGGACTCCACTGAAACATGTATGCACATATGTAATCAATAATGTTCATCTTCATCGTGGCAATATTGTGAGCTTTGGACAATATCTGATGAGTCCTTTATTTTCAAATCGCAGAATTGTACATGAACATAATCAAAATATTGATGCCTTGGATTTTTATAAAACTTTCTGAAAAGTTGTAACTAACTGATTTCTATATAATTGTGTTTGTCTATACTTCGTGATAACTTTTGCGTGTGCGCCAGGGGCTCTTTTAGGGCTTATAAAAATACTCCATTTTGGGACTATTTTTCCAAATTAGTCCAAAATGTTCTGTGTATGTCTATTTAGCAGTTTTGCATGGCGTTGAACTCAAATTTAAATATGTTAAGACCTTGGAGACTTTGAGGCTAAATGGAGGAGGGGAGGCAAATGATGGAATTAGTCATTTCTTTTTTGCATGGTGTAGAACTCAAATTTACATATGTTAAGGCCTAAAACTGCATCATTTTTTATATTTGCCAAAATCTGACGTCATTTGTGGACATTTGGGGCTAACTGGGGGAGGGGGGCAGATGTTGAACTTAATAATTTTTTATGCCTCATTCACTGTGCATGCTTCACTTCTTTCTACAGAAATTTAAATGTTAGTGACTTTACTTGAAAATTCCAACATGGCGTAATAGATGGAAAAAATAAAAGGTAATTGCAACTTCTCTTCCAATTTTCGGATTTTGTAATCAGGTCTATATGCATTTTGTTTTTTTTTTTAATGAATTGATAGGTGCTTTTCCTTTAGGGAGCTACGGGCACAATAGATTCATATCTTTATATAATAATTTAATGAATGATTTTGCACTGCATAGCAAGTGCTGTCAAGAATTGTGCATGTCAACGTACTTAAAAGAATAAATTGTAAGATGGTCAACATCTTGAAATTTGAAATATATAGTTTTCCCTATTAGTTTCTTCGGTTTTCTTACCGGATTATCATATTTAGTTAACTATTACATGTAATTATATTAATTCAAATATTCTACATGATTTATACTTACGTAATGTTTACGTAAAAAGTTATCAGTACAAAAGTGAGAAAATGAAAAAATATTAAATTTGCCAGGTGAAGATCGAACGACGACAATATTACAAATATGCATGCAAAACTTAGTAGCTATAGGTTAACGTTTTAATTTTTAGGCTCGCAGCAAACGTGCGTTCATAGGCCAGCTATTAATTAAAAGCAGAGGGAAAAATAAATTGTAAGCTAAAGGCTTTGGTTCCACTTCTCAGTGGTGGTCTTTTTTTTTTAAATAAATCTGACGGTAATACATCTTTTAATTTCTTAAACGATGCCTGGCACTCAGGTGTCCAGTCCCATTTTTTAAATCTTTTTTTAATAGTACATTCAATGGCGCACACAATTTACTGAACGTTTGATAATAGTTCGCGAAGCCTAAAAAAACTCTGCAATGTAGTTACATTATGAGGTTCTGGCATGTCTTCTATAGCTGTTGACCTGTCTGGATCGGGTTTCCTCCCGCCCTTATCTATGATAACTCAGGTATTTAATTCGTTCCAAAACAAATTCGCATTTTGCTTCCTTCAATGTAAATCCGTATTCTTTTATTCTGTCAAACGCTTGGAATACATGATCTCTATGTTGTTCAATATTTTGACTACGCATAAGAATATCGTCCAGATAGCCTATTGCAAAATCCAAACCGCTGAGCAAAATATCAATTACTCGTTGGAAAATTGCAGGTCCTACTTTTATACCGAATGCTAATCTATTGAATTTATAAAGTCCTTTGTGCGTTGAGATACACAAAAGTTTCGAGCAATCTTCCTCTACTGATATTTGTAGGTACGCATCGCATAAGTCTATTTTGGAAAAATATTTTCCGCCATTTAACTTAGCGAATATTTCATCTGGGTTTGGTAGCGGGCAGTGATGGTCCTTGAGCGCCGTATTCAATCCGGTCGAAAAGTCTGTGCATACCCTAATCTCCTTAGATTTGTTTTTCACGTATACGGTGGGGGATGCACACTCACTATAGTTAATAGGGGTTAAAATTCCAGTGTTAACTAGTCTTTCCAATTCTTTTTCAATTTTTCCCTCGAAGCGAACGGTACGCTCCGTGGCTTTTTGGATATTGATTTTGCTTCATCCAGCAATTCGAATCTCGCCTTTATTTTTGTGCAGCATCCAAGCTTTTCAGAGAAAATACTTGGGAAAGCTCTTTTGAGATCCTTCGGGCGTTAGGTTTTCGATTTTGTGACAAAAATCACTCATTGGTGAGTCTCATAATTCAAATTCCTGAATCCAATCGGTCCCGAATAAGTTCGTTGTCTTCCTTAGACCGAAAACTTTTAGCTTTTTTTGTCGTTCTTTTTAGTGACACATTAATAACTAGCCTCAAAAATATTTATTTTTTCACCCATTACCGATCTTGCGACTTTATTCGTCTTTGTCATCATGGGCTTTCCTATTCGCTTCTACGTGTGAAAATTTATAATTGATAAATCCGACCCTGAATCGAATTGCATTTTTACTTCTTTATTTCTGATTCTCACCGTAACATATTTCTTTATGTTCTCTGTAGGTGATGGGTCAATTTTTGCAGTTTTTACGAAGCTCTTTTTTGCTACTTTTGCTCTGCAATATGAGGCCTTGTGCCCTGCTCGCTTGCATAGGTCGCATGTTATTTTCCTTTGGTACTGACATGCATTGTACCTACGAGGTCCTCCACATTTGCTACAAGGGGTTCTAGGATTTTGTCTATCCTGATAATTTTTGAATGGTTCTTTTTTCCTCTTGGTTGATAATTGCTGGCGGGTGGGTGTCTTTTATTTTTGAAGCGCATTTTCCTAATGTGCGCCATATCTGCTTCTATGTTGCGGGGAGAAGCTTGCTTCATTACAACGAATCGCTGACAATCTTCAGCAAGTTTCTGAAGCATCAAATCAGGTTCTAATTCCAATTTATTTTGCGGCTATCAAACCTTGTGTGAATATTAAGCATTTGAAATTGTCCGCCATTAATGACGACAATTTGAAATCGTCACAGTGCTTATTAACTATAGACTCAAATTTCGTATAGCCCTGACTCTGCTTACGTGTAAGATTCATGAATTTCCATCTTTTATGAAAAAGGCTTCTTTTTTGACAGTATACCTCCATTAATAGTTTGACTGCCTCGTCAAATGACATTCGTGGATTTTTCTTGGTAAAATATAGTCTCCGAATTTGCTATGCTCGGATGAACCTAACTTCCGTATCAATAAACGAACCTTCTTTTGATCAATCCATGCACTGCAATCAATTTTAGAAACGTCTTCAAATCTTTTGAAATATTCCTCAAACATTAGGTCTTCCTCATAAGCATAATGAAATGTATCAATAGCTGACCAGATCGCATTTTGGGAAAAAGGTGTGCTAGTTTCTTCTCCGCTGTCCTTATTCACTAAAATTTGCGTTATCAAATCCATTTTATCTGACTGGTTTGGTTGCTCTAAATGTAATTTTTTTCAATTCCAATATTTGTTTATTCATTTCTTTCCTATCTCTTTCCTGTTTTCCTCGAGAATTTCATTAAATCTAATTGATTTTCCAATATCTGTTCGTTCATTTCTTTCTTTTTTTCTTTCTCGTTTTTCTTCGAGATATTTTATTAAATTAAACTGTTTCTCTTCGTTTTGTTTCTGTATTGCCAATTGTTTCTCTTCATTTTGTTTCTGTATTGTCAATTGTTTTTCTTTGTTCTGTTTCTGTATTGCCAATTGTTTTTCTTTGTTTTGTTTCTGTATTGCCAATTGTTTCTCTTCGTTTTGTTTCTGTATTGCCAGTTTCTCTTCCTTTTCTTTCTGTATTGCCAGTTTCTCTTTTCGAAACCTTTTTTCAAGTTCTAATTTTTGACTTTGTTGGAATTTCAACATTTCCAAAATTTATTTTGAAAACTCGTCCATTTTTTATTTGACGGTATGGAATTACTTAATGACAAAATGACTTCTTTTCAGAAACAATACAATTTGTTGATTTACTTTTCCTATAGTACCAACTCTATAGAAAAAAACTTTTACAAAATTCGCACCTGGTTATTTGACGAATATTTCTTTCATATATTTATTTCCTCGTGTGGCAAGTTGTCTGAGAAAATAATTCAGCGTTTGCATTCATACAGAAAGCAGTAGATTTCGTTTGTCATTTTTCAATTTTTGTAACATGTAGGTACTGGGTTCAATTCCTTGTTGATCCTACATACTTTTTCCTCTTTTGTCTTAAAAAGAAAAAGTTACTTATCTGTGAAATGGAGTTTATGGCATTTATTTAATAATGGCTATTCTTTTTGATCGTTGTGCAACAAAGAATGTCCTTTTTTCGTTAACACTTTATTTGTCGTGCTTAGCGAAATCGTTGTTTTCTTCTTCGATGAGCAGTCCCGTCGACTAGTGAAAAGTTTATTTTAATCGGATTAAAATCCGACGTCTTTTTTAATTTGTGCAGATACTCGCTTTAGCCAAAAAAAATATTTACTTTTGCAGAAGAGTTTTTTCTTTTTCCAACGCTAATGCCTTTTAACCATAAGACGTATTAGCAAGACATGCTTTTAGAACGACAAATATTTTTTTGTACTTACTGAAAACTTGGTCTCGTTAATTCAGTAATAATAATTCTCCACGCAATTCGTCTTATGAGTTCTGTTTTAGCTCGTAGTTGACGTTTTGTAAAATCTTTTTTCGGCAAGAACTGTTGTCCTTTTTTCGAAGTATTTTTTATCCCGTATTTGTGGATTTTTACGCTCGAATGTTGTTTTTTTTCCCAAACGTAGTTTTTCCCGTTCATCACCGAACTTTTGAAAAATAAATACTTTTGAAGGTTCAAATTTTCCCCGAGTGTAGGAAAAAAATATTTCGAATATCTGCGTGTGTTCTTTTTTCTTGGGTCCTTTTAGTCGTCAAATGCCGTTTTAAAATGGCTGCTTTTTTTAGAGTGAATTTATTGCCCGAATATTCGTCATTCAGTTGCTGTTAGCAATTATTGTAGATTGATCCGGGAAGTACTTGAATCGTCCTCGTCAGCCAGTTGTTGCAGATTCGTGTTAGAAGTTACAAATGAAAGAAGTAGTGTAAAGTGTATAAAATATAATATGTATTCATCATAAAGAATACAGGAGCCACTAAAGTGGCATGAGAGGAAAGTGTTCGTAGCATGCGGTTAAACATGGTATGAATGTCTCCATTTAGTCTCTGAAACCACTAGTATTCATAGGATTGATTGATTCCATTTCGTATTCAACTACTATTCTCTGCAATCTCTCTATGAATGAAGTTAAAAAAGCATTTTAATTATGAAAAATTGTTGGGTTATCAAATTGATTTTCTTCGCTGTAACCTAAAATAAAACTAGAGGCAAATAATAATAATAATAATAATAATAATAATAATAATAATAATAATAATAATAATAATAATATATAATAATAATAATAAATAATAATAATAATAATAATAAATAATAATATAATAATAATAATAATAATAATAATAATAAATAATAGTAATAATAATAATAATAATAATAATAATAATAATAATAATAATAATAATAATAATAGTAATAATAATAATAATAATAATAATAATAATAATAATAATAATAATAATAATAATAATAATAATATAATAATAATAATAATAATAATAGTAATAATAATAATAATAATAATAATAATAATAATAATAATAGTAATAATAATAATAATAATAATAATAATAATAATAATAATAGTAATAATAATAATATATAATAATAATAATAATAATAATAATAATAATAATAATAATAATAATAGTAATAATAATAATAATAAAATAATAATAATAATATAATAATAATAATAGTAATAATAATAATAATAATAATATTAATAATAATAATAATAATAATAATAATAATAATAATAATAGTAATAATAATAATAATAATAATAATAATAATAATAATAATAGTAATAATAATAATAATAATAATAATAATAATAATAGTAATAATAATAATAATAATAATAATAATAATAATAGTAATAATAATAATAATAATAATAATAATAATAATAGTAATAATAATAATAATAATAATAATAATAATAATAATAATAGTAATAATAATAATAATAATAATAATAATAATAATAGTAATAATAATAATAATAATAATAATAATAATAATAATAATAATAAATAATAATAATATAATAATAATAATAATAATAATAATAATAATAATAATAATAATAATAATAATAGTAATAATAATAATAATAATAATAATAACAACTAGCGGGACCTGTGGAAATTCCAAAAGGGACTGATTCATATGTAACATATTGATGTTGGCATTCTGTAGATGTTCAGCATAAATCAAGACGCTCTGATATTACTGTAGCTATTTTGTTAAAACTGCAAAGATATTTATCTAAGCTATCAGGAACGCCCGGCGAAGCCATATCGTAAAATACGCTTTAATATGATATTTTAATTCTTGCAAATTTCGGATATATTATTACAGAGTTAATATTTTATCGATTTTTATATACTATAAAGTCGCAATTTCAAAAATAAAAATAATCTCTATGACTTAGGTTCATCAGCTTCAATGGGAACCGAATCCCAAACTTATATATATATATATATATATATATATATATATATATACATATATATATATACATATATATATAACTACTTCATTTCTTCACATAAATTTAATATACGAAAGTATAGATTTATGCGTAAACTTTAAGTATTTACTTCAGAAGTGCTCAATACGTGGGTAGAGCTAGTTAGTAATTTATAAATATATATGGTGATTAAGTTACACTGAATATTCTGCGTTTCATCCAACTATAGGATTCGTCAGGCTTATGCGCATAAGCCTGACGAATCCTATAGTTGGATGAAACGCAGAATATTCAGTGTAGCTTAATCGCCATATATATTTTATAAATTACTATATATATATATATATATATATATATATATATATATATATATAACTTTAGTTCTTTCAACTGTAATCGAAACCGAAACCAAGACTTATGAAGAATTCTTGATAAAATTATTTTAAAAAATAGATTATTGGAGTGCCATTAGGTATAATCGAAACCAAAACCAGAACTAATGAGGAATTCTTGGTAAAATTATTTATAAAAAAATTAAATGACTTGAGTGCACGCTATCCTATTAATATATAGATAATAATAATAATAATAAATAATAATAATAATAATAATAATAATAATAATAATAATAATAATAATAATGTATAAATTTACATTGAGATGAAGCAACGTTTTACTCCTGACCGTATTAAATTTATATAGTTCAACTTATTGAAAATTAAACTAAATCTCCCTCAGTATTTTCTTTAATTTTTTATTTTTGACCGATTATCAAGACTCCTAAGATGTGATCGCTCATATCGAATATTATTTCTTGTGCTCATGTAACACTCGACGCTTGTTGTTTTTTACTGAATAAACGCTTTAAAATACATCAAAACTACAAACACCTTAGCCAACTAGGTATAAAAATCGATTTTGCTCTTTTTAAAACAATAATAAATAAGTATAAATAAATAAAATATAATGCGGTCTTATGTCTTTTTTTAACTGAATAAACGCTTAAATAAAGTTAAACTACTAAAAACTTAGCCAGCATTGGTAGAAAACAAACATTTAGTAAATCGATTTTTTTAAAAGAACAGTAAAAAGATTTTTAAAATTTTTTTTAATATTATGGGGGTGTAGTCTCTTTTTAAAAAATATCTCCTTCAAGAACGGCCATAAAATGTGTTTTCAATCGATATTTATTCAATAATGGACCAGTTTTCCTGCATGGACAAAAATGGATGAGTTTTTCATGGACAAGTTTTCCATGGATGAGTTTTCCGTGGGCGAGTCTCTTTATTTATCATTCAAGATTTTGATAAACTCCTCGGAGCTTTTCATCTATATTTTTCACTTGCATCCAAAGATGGGCGTCATAAAACTTTATTTATTTCAGAAGAAGCGGATGACAGACACTGTCATTATAGAGCTGGCGCCAACGAAATTTTAAAACCCGTCCAGCGCATTTAACCAATCAAGTAAACTCCCTCGGATGGGGGTATCTAGACATTTAGTGAACTCCCTCGAATGGGGTTATCTAAATATTCAAGTGAACTCCCTCGGATGGAGATATCTAGACATTTAGCGAATAAGTGCGAAAAGTTGACAAAGGGAATAGGCAAGTTATCTCTCAATAAATGACGAATAAATAAAATAAATTAAACTCTGTGAATCAATGTTAGATCTGTAAATGCGATTTATAACCCATTCGGTGGCCCCTCTCAGTCTTATGTTGTAAATGAACAACTTCTAATAAAAAACAATTTGTGCTTGTTTCATTTTTTATTGTTAAAAAAAGAATGTTTGAAATCGGAAATTAGGCTATAATTTTCCGATTCCGATACCGATTCTGATACCCCCAAAAGTTCTGATTTTTCCGATTCCGCTTAATCGTTCCAACACTGGTATATATATATATATATATATATATATATATATATATATATATATATATATATATATATATATATATATATATATATATATATATATATATAATGCCTTCTCGCATAAATATTAAAGACCCTGGACGATACAGTCCAGTCAAGATATTTGGAATATATACGTTAAAGACATTAGACGATGCACAGATACAGCGCTATATTAACACGTGTTATCTATCTGTCTATATATATATATATATATATATATATATATATATATATATATATATATATATATATATATATATATAAACATTTGTTAAATAGACAGCTATATAAGACTAGATTGTTTTTAAAGGATAAAACAATTACTTACAAATGCAGTCTTCTTTCCTTTGAGATTTGGTTGATATTGTTGTACGATTATCAGAACATTTAAAGCAATCGCTTTTTTCGACGTTCGGCTGATAATAACCTTTATTACAATCTTGGCACGTGTTGCTTATATTGTTTCGAAACTCTCCTTCCAGGCAGAGTTCTGTCAAAACGATTAAATCATTAGAAATACATACATTAGATATTTATAAGGTTTATACATAGACTCTTATTATATAATTCATTGAAGATGTTTATACTCTTTCAAGGAGAACATAATAAGACAAAAATATCTCATACACAAACTCATATAATCCATTTAAGTTCGCTATACTATCGTAAGAAAAACATAATTAGACAAATAAGTTCCATACTCTTATTGTATAATTCATTAAAGATAGTTCTACTACCTAAAAAAACGTAATTAAACAAACATGTTTATACACAAACTCTCATATAATTTTGTGGCGTTAGATTGGTTAATAACGCATCGAGAACAAATTGTAAAATGTTTAAAAGCCACAAATACAATGGTCCCTTATTCTAAACATAGCGGTGCAATCTTATTGTAAGAGAGCGTTCATTGGTTCGTGTGAGAAAATCAGCAGCAGACGATGATAGATGACTAGCGAACATATTAACAGCAGCCGTCTTAACACATATAAAACAAGCCTGTTAGCATTGACGTCACGGGAAGAAAGAAAATAAAAAAAAAGTCAGAAAAAAGGACAGCACGTGGTTGAGCAAGGGAAGCGATCGGACGTGTTTTGACTCGTATACGAAGAGAGAGAAAATGCACCGCGTCGTCGAAAAAGACGAAAGGAACGTGGCTAAAAAGACATGTGCGTGAAAAGGTGTCTTGACATGCATGTTAGCTGTGTGTGATTTTTTGGAACACAGGGAAGTGCGTTGTTGGAAATTATTGGAACACATGTTTTTGTATTCACCAAAAAATCCTAAGTCGTATTTTTTATGTCCTTCCTTGTTTGTTTGTTTTTGTTTTGTTTTTGTTTTTTGTTTTTTGTTTTTTCTACAAGGGTACCAGACAACTTTCGGGTCCGAGTGGTCGGAATGTAACGATATGGTTCAGGTGTAAATGTTACGTTACATCATGGTCTGTCAATTATATTATAATGTGTGGCGAAGCAGATATGCGATACAACTAAACATAAATAATTTAAGAACTCATACAGCTTTCTCTACTTTATATTTACTCATTCATTTATGTCTCACCGAGAAAAAAAACAAGATAGCGCGTTAAAGTTTTAGTTCCATATTTACATACAAAATGTTTGATTCTCGTTCGTTCGAAAAAGTAAAAATTAGCGTAAAAATGTAACTCCTTATAAAAACAATGTCTCTAGGTTGGCAGTATTTTGCGCGAACAGTTGGCAGAGATGGCGGAAATTTTCTGTTTCTATGTCTATCCTTGTAGCCATGTCACTAGTAAGGGTGCTGGAGGTAAACGTTTTGTCTGGGCTGACGTTATCCGCCTGATAGTCAGGGACCCGAACCTTGGATTAACCACCAAGGAGGCTGTCCTATCAGCAGGTGCAGAGTGCTGGAGTTGCTGTATTGCCATTTGGTGAATGGATTCTGGACCATGCAGTAGCTTCTGGTGGGGCCTCTCGGTGCCATACTAGTGGGTAATTGTTACGGCTTTACCTTATCATTAGCTACAAAAAAAAAAATTCTTCGTTTCTTTTTCTCTCTTAGTTTCCCCTCTCTGTCCTGCTCTAAGTAAATCTGACGACCTAGTCCACAAATTCCAAAAATTCATCATGACAAGTTTCAAGAAAAAATACACGATTAAACCCGGTTCTCCAACTTCCAACGTAGACCTCTACTACCATGTCTCCTTCTCCAACATCAGGGGTCTACGTTCTAACCTTCCAGAGGTTGAAACTCAATTACAGGAGACTAAACCAGACCTTTAATTTTTAAGTGAAACTGGCATTGGACAGGCTATTTCCCTAGAAGAGTTCGCAATTAAAGGATACTCTAACTTAACTTCTAAATCTGACCCCCAAGATCGCCATGGGCATGGAATATGTGCCTATATTAGGGATAACTTTCCATGTGGTAGGGACATCTCCCGGGAAGATCCTAACTTACCCTATATGTGCTTCCGGGTTGCTTTAGCTCACACTACGGCATTTATATTTACTCTCTACTGCCCCCATAACAGCGGAGTTACTATCTTTCAAAGCATATCTAAGAAAATTGACCAAGTCTTATCTGCTTATCCTTCAGCTAACATTCACGTATGTGGTGACTTCAATGTTCACAACGTCGAATGGTTGACTCACTCTAACAAGACCGATGATGAGGGAAGGTTCTGTCATGATTTCTCCATTGCCTATGACCTCACTCAGATTGTTCAGGAACCCACCCGTGTGCCCGACAATGATGGCCAGTATGCGAGCCTACTAGACCTTTTTCTCACAACTTGCCCTGAACTATGTTCAGTTTCTGTTCTGTCGCCTCTTGGCTCTTCCGACCACTCTGTTGTATCAATTAAGATAAAAATGAAATGTAATACGTCCCCAGACGTACCTCTCCATCGTACAGTATATCGATACACTAAGGCTGACTGGGATAGCTTCCGTACATTTATATCTGATCTACCTCTGCATTCCATGTTTAAAAAGGATGTGTCCTCTATAGTATTAGACCTGACGGAATGGTTAATTGTAGGTATTGACCGTTTCATACCCTCGAAAAAGTTTCAGCAAAAACCTAACAGCCAGCCATGGTTCTCTCCAGAATGTGCTGCTGCCATTGCGCACAGAAATCACTTTTTCCACTGTTTCCAACGTAATAGATGTATGAAAATTAAAGCCGCTTTCAGGACTGCCAGCAACCATTGTAAGAAAGTAATAAAGAATGCAAGAGAGTTGTATGCTTTATCTGTTAAGTCCAAAGCAGCTGACCAGCGGCTTGGTTCCCACCAGTTTTGGCAAATAGCAAACAGAATCCTGAATAGAAGCGTGTGCTCCATCCCAACTATTATCAATGGACCTGAGGTAATCTTGTCAGCATCAGACAAAGCCAAACTCTTTGATAAGAACTTCGCAGCTAATTCTACCCTTTGCGATCAAGGCTGCCAACCCCCAATATTTCCTCCTGTATCAGAAAACATGCTATGTGATATACGTATATCTGTACGTGATGTTGCCAAGCTAATCAAAAACCTTGATTCCAGTAAAGCAACTGGCCCTGACGGTATTCCAATTATTGTACTCAAAAAACTTCAACCTGAACTAGCGCCCATACTTACAAAACTTTTAAACGTTGTCTTAAGGAGAATAGTTTCCCATCTCCCTGGAAAATTTCATCAGTATGCCCTGTATTTAAGAATTCAGGTGATCGCTCATCCCCCTCTCAGTACAGGCCAATAAGTCTCCTGTGCGTCATGAGTAAGTTGCTGGAATCTGTATTAAATACAGAAGTAATCAAGCATCTCAACAAAAATAACCTTCTTAGTGACACTCAATATGGTTTCCGTTCTGCTAGATCTACAGCAGATGTGCTTACAGTTATATCTCATAGGATTAGCAAATCTCTCGACGGAGGCAACCTTTCTAGGGCAATTGCTCTTGACATATCTAAGGCCTTTGATAGGGTATGGCATAAAGGTTTACTTCATAAGATCTCTAGCTATGGTATTGCTGGAAATGTCTTCTCAATTATTAAATCATTTCTTTCTGATAGGTTCATAAGAGTAGTAGTTGAAGGGCAAAAATCAGAAGCTCACAGTATTAATGCCGGTGTCCCTCAGGGGTCCATCCTTGGCCCAACTCTTTTCCTGATCTATATTAATGATCTTCCAAATCACATCCTTACATCATTTGTAGACATCTATGCTGACGACACTACCATTTATGGTAGCACATCTAAGACAGTAAACGACCAAATTCTCTCCAATTCTCTCTCCTCTGATCTTGAGCACGTAGTACAATGGGGTAAAGAATGGCTGGTTACTTTTAATGCATCTAAAACCAAGCTTCTCTCTTTACATCATCAACATTCTGATCCACATCTGACCAATTGAAATGAATGGCTCTCCTCTTCAGGAGGCCTCAAGTTTTGACAAACTTCTTGGCTTGACCATTACTCCTGATCTTAAATGGAACACGTACATCAAATCTGTTGCCAAGGCCGCTGGAAAAATGGTGGGATCTTTCTATCGATCCGGTAGATATCTCACTGCTGATGCTATTCTCTATCTATATAAGAGCCAGGTACGTCCAAGGATGGAATACTGTTGCCACATCTGGGCAGGAGCTGCTAGAATGGACTTGGCCTGCCTTGATAGAGTTCAAAATAGACTTCGTAGCCTCGTAGGAGATGTCCTTTTCTCTTCCTTACAACCTTTATCTCACAGAAGAGATGTTGCGAGTTTGTCTCTGATGTATCGTTATTTTCATGGAAAGTGTTCGAATGAGCTTCAATCTATGGTCCCCCCTCGCCAAACTTTCACAAGAAACACTCGTCTAGCTGTAAACACTATCAAAAATTCCCCCCACTCTTTATCTGTGCCTAAACCTAAACGTAGATTCCATGAACAAGGTTTTTTTCTTAGAACTGCACGCCTGTGGAATTGTCTTCCGTTTTCCTGCTTTCCGGCTGACTACAATATGGTTGTCTTCAAGTCTAACGTAAATAAGTTCTTGATGAGCCGTTCCATATAAGTTATCAACTTTACCAAATTTACATTACTAATGATTACTATAATGTCCAATTTCTACTGTACACTCTTTAACCCTTATCCTTGAGTGGTCTCTTGGCCTTGATAATGTGGTGATGCCTATGTAAAAAAAAAAAACAGAAAACTCGATTATCGCAACCCCATGAAAGGGTTACTTGATGGTAAAGAGGAAAAAAGCAAGATTTACATTAACTTACAGACATATATTGACTCACTAACAAACAGCGACATATATAAACTGAACAATGTTTCATTAACTCAGACACAGACTCACAGATTATTGTATTTATAAACTAACAAAGATACTTTTGTTTTTGCGCAAGACTTTTCTGTACGCTCAGCTTCGCGGGTACCTGAGTGTTAACCAAAGTTCTAACTTAAACATTTTACCTTGACCTTGAAAAATAGTTTGCATCACCCTTAGGTCGGACACTATCACCATGTCAGGGTAGATCATAATAGGTTCAGTGGTGTGGGCTATCGGATATGATCTAGGCCTTTCACAACCTTGAAATAGGTGTGCACAATCGCTAGGTGTGCACATTATGCCAGGTTTTGTCGTGATTAATCCAGTGGTATGAGCTGTAGGAGACTTGTACACACAGACACACAAACACACAGACGAACGCTACTATTTTATATAGAGAGATTTTGAACGTGCGTTTTATTAGATTCAAAAACGCGACCATCGTCTATGTTGTAACCATAACAGGAAAGAATATATTTAGTAAAAATACAATATTTACTGAAATCACAATCTTCAAGTGTGGTTGCTCCTTGATTTAGTGAAGTCGTAAAGTTCTGTGGACATCGACTACATTTTTCCTCAACTTCAGCTGCAGCTTTCTTGTAAAATCCTTTAGCGCATGAAATGCATTCATTTCTGGATGGACCAACTTCATATCCAGCCGATGCACAATAAACTAAAAAAAAATATACAAACTATTACAGGTGACCAAAATTAAAAAAAAAACGGACCCAACTCTAATTAGGCCCCGTTTCTTAGTGTTTTGTCCGAATGAAATGAAACTTTGGTCATGGTTAGTTTATTATATTCAAAACATTACATCGAAACACAAGGGCATTTGGCCTTTTTTTTTCTCCGTTCTACAGCATATGTTCTAGATGGCCTCCATTTAGCTTTTGTTTTGTTTTTGGGTCACCCTGTATATAATTATATAAACTATTTTTTATCTAAGTTTATTTATTATTATTGATGAATTGAAAATAACAATGTTATAGACAACCAGAAGCAGTCTCGTTGTAATGTGTTCTATGGATGTACATTTTTTCAAATAAACCTTCATGTAAATTTCGTTTAGTAAAAAATACTTACATAAATCACAATCTTCAACTGTGGTTGCTCCTTGATTTAGTGAAGTCGTAAAGTTCTGTGGACATCGACTACATTTTTCCTCAACTCCAGCTGTAGCTTTCTTGTAAAATCCTTTAGCGCATGGAATGCATTCATTTCTGGATGGACCAACTTCATATCCAGCCGATGCACAATAAACTAAAAAAAAATATACAAACTATTACAGGTGACCAAAATAAAAAAAAACGGACCCAACTCTAATTAGGCCCCGTTTCTTAGTGTTTTGTCCGAATGAAATGAAACTTTGGTCATAGTTAGTTTATTATATTAAAAACATTACATCGAAACACAAGGGTATTTTGGCCTTTTTTTTCTCCGTTCTACAGCATATGTTCTAGATGGCCTCCATTTAGCTTTTGTTTTGTTTTTGGGTCACCCTGTATATAATTATATAAACTATTTGTTATCTAAGACGAAATGTAAGAAGCCCCCAGACGTAACCCTCCACCGTACTGTATTCCGATACTCTATGGCCGACTGGGATAGCTTCCGTACATTCATATCTGATTTACTCCTGCACTCCATGTTTAAAAAGGATGTGTCCTCTATAGTATCAGATCTGACCGAATGGTTAATTGCAGGCATAGACCAATTCATACTATCTAAAAAATTCCAACAAAAACCTAACAGCCAGCCATGGTTCTTCCCAGAATGTGCTGCTGCTATCGTGCACAGAAATCACTTTTTCCATAGCTACCAACGTAATAGATGCACTGAGACTAAAGCTGCTTTTAGGTCTGCCAGCAACCACTGTAAAAGAGTAATAAAAAATGCAAGAGAGCTATATGCCCAGTCTGTTAAATCCAAGGTAGCTGATCAGCGGCTTGGATCCCACCAGTTTTGACAAATAACAAATAGGATCCTGAACAGAAGTGTGCGTTCTATCCCAACCATTATCAATGGACCAGAGGTCATCTCGTCAGCGTCAGACAAGGCCAAACTATTTGCAAAGAACTTTGCAGCTAATTCTACCCTATGCGATGAAGGCCATCAACTCCCCATATTTCCTCCTATAACACAGAACAAGCTAGGTAACATACAAATATCCGTACATGAGGTCGCCAAGCTAATAAAGAACCTAGATTCCAGTAAAGCAACTGGCCCTGATGGCATCCCAATTATAGTGTTAAAAAAGCTTCAACCAGAACTTGCTCCCATACTTACGAAACTATTTAAGCGCTGCCTTAAGTAGAAGTGCTTTCCGACTCCCTGGAAGACCTCATCAGTTTGCCCTGTATTTAAGAATTCAGGTGATAAGTCATCTCCCTCTCAATACAGACCTATAAGTCTCCTGTGTGTTATGAGTAAGTTGCTGGAATCCATATTAAATAGAGAAATAGTCAACCACCTCAGCAGGAATAACCTTCTTAGTGACACACAATATGGTTTCCGCTCTGCAAGATCTACCGCAGATGTGCTGACGGTTATATCCCACAGGATTAGTGAATCTCTTGACAAAGGCTTCCTTTCTAGGGCAATTGCTCTCGACATATCAAAGGCCTTCGACAAGCTATGGCATAAGGGTCTACTTCACAAGATTTCCAGCTACGGTATAACTGGAAATGTTTTCTCAATCATTAAATCATTTCTCTCTGATAGGCTCATAAGAGTAGTGGTAGATGGACAAAAATCGGAGGCCTGCAATATAAATGCTGGAGTCCCTCAGGGGTCAATCCTTGGCCCAACTCTCTTCCTGATCTACATCAATGACCTCCCTAAACACATACTTAAATCATTCGTTGACATCTATGCTGATGACACGACCATATACGGCAACACATCAAAGGCTGTAAATGACAAAGTTCTCTCTGATTCTCTCTCCTCTGATCTCGAGCGCGTGGTTCAGTGGGGGAAGATGTGGCTGGTTACCTTTAATGCATCCAAAACCAAACTGCAATCCTTACATCATCAACGCTCTGATCCCCATCTGGCATCAATTGTGATGGATGGCTCTCGTCTGGGTGAGGCCCGTGTTTTGACAAGCTTCTGGGTTTGACCTATACTCCTGATCTGAAATGGAACACGTACATCAAGGCTGTTGCCAAGGTCGCTGGAAAGATGGTGGGATCCTTCTACCGCTCCAGAAGATATCTCACTGCGGATGCAATTCTCTATCTATATAAAAGCCAAGTACGTCCAAGGATGGAATACTGTTGCCATATCTGGGCAGGAGCTGCTAAAAACAGCCTATCCTGCCTTGACAGAGTACAAAATAGACTTCGTGGCTTAGTAGGGGATGCCCTTTTCTCTACCCTGCAACCTCTCTCCAACAGAAGAGACGTTGCGAGCCTGTCCTTGTTTTATCGTTATTTCCATGGCAGATGCTCGTTTGAACTCCAATCTCTGGTCCCCCCTCGCCAATCTTTCACGAAAAACACCCGTCTAGCTGAATCCACTGTGAAAAATTTCCCCCACTCTATATCTGTGCCTAAATCAAAACGAAGATTCCATGAACAAAGCTTCTTTCTTAGAACTGCACGCCTGTGGAACTCTGTACCGTCTGCCTGCTTCCCTCCGGACTACAACTTGGATGTCTTCAAGTCCAATGTTAACAAATTCCTAATGAACCGCCCCCTTAAGTAAACATTTCATCAAATCTCATCACTAACGTAATGTACTTGCAATAACCCTTATCCATGAGTGGCTTCCGGGCCTTGATAAGTGGTGATCACTGTGTAAAAAAAAAAAAAAATATTATTATTGATGAATTGAAAATAACAATGTTATAGACAACCAGAAGCAGTCTCGTTGTAATGTGTTCTATGGATGGATATTTTTTCAAATAAACCTTCATGTAAATTTCGTTTAGTAAAAAATACTTACATAAATCACAATCTTCAACTGTGGTTGCTCCTTGATTTAGTGAAGTCGTAAAGTTTTGTGGACATCGACTACATTTTTCCTCAACTCCAGCTGTAGCTTTCTTGTAAAATCCTTTAGCGCATGGAATGCATTCATTTCTGGATGGACCAACTTCATATCCAGCCGATGCACAATAAACTAAAAAAAAATATACAAACTATTACAGGTGACCAAAATAAAAAAAAACGGACCCAACTCTAATTAGGCCCCGTTTCTTAGTGTTTTGTCCGAATGAAATGAAACTTTGGTCATAGTTAGTTTATTATATTAAAAACATTACATCGAAACACAAGGGCATTTGGCCTTTTTTTTTCTCCGTTCTACAGCATATGTTCTAGATGGCCTCCATTTAGCTTTTGTTTTGTTTTTGGGTCACCCTGTATACAATTATATAAACTATTTGTTATCTAAGTTTATTTATTATTATTGATGAATTGAAAATAACAATGTTGTAGACACCCAGAAGCAGTCTCGTTGTAATGTGTTCTATGGATGGATATTTTTTCAAATAAACCTTCATGTAAATTTCGTTTAGTAAAAAATACTTACATAAATCACAATCTTCAACTGTGGTTGCTCCTTGATTTAGTGAAGTCGTAAAGTTCTGTGGACATCGACTACATTTTTCCTCAACTCCAGCTGTAGCTTTCTTGTAAAATCCTTTAGCGCATGGAATGCATTCATTTCTGGATGGACCAATTTCATATCCAGACAATGCACAATAAACTGAAAAAAATTATACCAATCAAAATTTTTATCATAAGTTTATTTATTATTAGTAATGGCTTGAAAATAACCATGTTATGGACAACCAAAAACAGTTCTCACTCATTTTTCTTAAATCAGCCCAGCCTTGACAGTCTAATTATAAATTCTTCCATTTCTATTATAAGATTATTTGAACTAATTCCCTTTGTCTTTGTGAATTTGTGATTTAATCTACGGATTTTCGCCTTTTGGATTACTTTGGATCATCTTCCAATTAGTCGATTACGTTGGATTTTACTTGTGGAAACGGAATTTAATCAACTTATTTGGATTTTACCGTTCAGCAGACTATCCATTCACGTGAAATCACCTTTTTCGTCACCCTATCGCCTCTGCTTCACTATTTGTTACCGGGTAATATCTGTGACTTGCTTGTAAATTCATTAAATATTTTGGTAA
Organism: Euprymna scolopes; assembly: GCF_053919585.1. NCBI lineage: Eukaryota > Metazoa > Mollusca > Cephalopoda > Sepiida > Sepiolidae > Euprymna > Euprymna scolopes. Next base: position 654,505 of record NC_136492.1, on the reverse strand, counting down.
GCAAAATTCGATCCCGTATTTTGCTTAATCCTACCCTCTGATGAGAAGGAAAGTATTTCTTCGAAACTCCGCGGATTAAGGACAATCCACTTATTTTGTGCTTCTTTTTTGTTTTTAAATTAAATATGTTTTCAACTTTTTTTCAACGTGTTTTTAACATGTTTTATTAACTACTTGTTCTTATTATATAACCTCTATTTTCTATTTGGTTTTATCGAGCTTTTACATCTGGTTAAGACTACTTTATAAATATTATAATATACTTTAGTGTTGCCACCTTGGATTTTTTTGGTAAACTGAACTGTAATTCTTATTTCATTATTTATATATATATATATATATATATATATATATATATATATTGTGTGTGTGTGTGTGTGTGTGTGTGTGTGTGTGTGTGTGAAACACCGCTAACCTCTCCTGGTTTAACCGGCTTCCTCGGAAGGAGGAAGTTTCAGTGGAGTATGAAATTCACAAGCGATCCGAAGTCGCATGTATAGCCGCGTTAGACGAGACGACGATGTTAGGTTTTTGCAACTCTTGCCGCGAGACTTCGACGCCCTCCGTCATGCAGTGCCTGGAATTCCGAAATTGGTCACCCATTTTAGTAATGACTAGGATCAACGTTGCTTAACTTAGGTCATTTGACAGGAACCGGTATGTCAACGTGATTATTCCGTATTTACACATATATTGCACTGTCATCAATACATATAATTGGGAGACCGAGGCCAAAGACAGGTAAACAATCTTCAACGCCGCGCGGACCTCAAGGATAATAGAAAGAGTAGGAGGGAGAGAGAAGAACGCTCTCGGGACAATCCTCCAAATGGAAATGGAGCTTTCTACCCTAGCTGTAAATGACAGTTCAAGCTAGGTAAAAATAGGTAAAATAAATTGCTGAAACAGTTCGTGATATCAACGAAATGGATGAAGATTGATCTGTCTGTTCTAAGATGCTGAAGATGGAGCATCAGCATTTTAAAGTATAAATCAGACTAAAAAAATTATAGATTGCTCTCATCTGAGGATATGACACGTCACAACTTAATGTTAATTGCTTAAAATGAAATATCATGAAATAACAACAAAGTGAATATTTTGAGAAAAATACGAAATTACATGTAAATTAATTTTACATATAAATATAGATAAAATTTGGTCAATGTCAAGATTCTTTCCAACTCTAAAACTACTTTACACTGACGATTTTTATTGGTTTTCTGGTGTGCTGAAAACGAATATCCATTTAAATTTATAGAGAAATGGCCACCACTAATAATATAAATATTTACATTGCTTAATATCCGGAAAACTACTTATTTGCGGCAAATTTAAATGTGACATTCGTTTTTAGCATGCACTTTAATATATAAAATTCGTTGTTTTAAAGTTAAATATTCAAGTGGAAAGTAAGTAAAAATTTACCAAAACAAGCTTTTAGACAGTCCAAAATATAAATAAAAGTATCACTTGGTGGCCAGAGAGTGGGTACTTATTTTACGTTAACCTTATATAGAAAAGTGATCAAATTTTTGAAAGAAGTAATTTCTTATCATAAGCAACTTTTAAATGTTATATCCGTTTTTAAGACACCCGAAATACTATGAAAGTCGTTATTTTAAGGGTTTCTTTTAGCTGGAAAGAGTCTTGGCATTCACCTATAATGCTTAAATGTTATTTGCTAGGCAACCATCTTGGATTGTGTGATCACTGTTAAAGGGAGATAATAAGGTAAGTTTTAAGAATCCATATAAACCAGATAGATTGTAAAGGATAAAACGATTACTTACAAATACAGTCTTCTTTTCTTTTTGACTTGTTTGATAACGTTGTATGATTTTCTGGACATTTTAAGCATTCGCCTCTTTCAACGTTCGGTTGATAATAACCTTCATTACAATCTTGACACATATTGCTTGTACTGTTTCGAAACTCTCCTGCTAGGCAGATTTCTGTCAAACGATTAAAACATTATAAATGCATACATTAGACAAATAATTTTAATACACAAATGTTAAGTGTATAATCCATTTAAGATCGTTATACGCCCCCAACAAAAAAAAACATGCATTAGTCAAACAAGTTCCATACACAAACTTTTATTGCATAATTCATTAAGGATAGCTATACTTCCTCAAGAAACACAGAATAAGACAAACACGTTTCATACATAAAATCATATAATTTAGTAAGGATTGATAAGTTATGAGAAGGGCTGTGACAACAGCATATTCTTTGTATTGTTTTGACTCTTGAGTATATATCCGTTAATATCATATATGTTTTTATATAGACGGATGTGGTTCTCTGTTGATTGACTGTGTCTTACTGTGTCGGATATATACTTGAGAGTCAAAAGAATGAAAAGAATATTCTGTTGTCACAGCCCTAGTTATGAACCATCGAAATACATATGTGTGTGAAATAGCGTCTTGACATGCATGTTCGACGCATGAGTGATATTTTGAAGGACAGTGAAGAGTATTGTAGGAAATTATTTGGATTAAATGATTTTTTTTTGTATTCACAAAACAATGCTGAGTCGTATTTTTATGCCTTTCCTTGTTTGTTCCTTCGATCGTACCAGACAACGTGCGGGGCCAAATGGCTGAAATGTAACAACATCATTCGAGTGTAAAGACTACGTTTCCATACATCTATTACGTTGGAAACAGTGGAAAAAGTGATTTCTGTGCGCAATGGCAGCAGCACATTCTGGAGAGAACCATGGCTGGCTGTTAGGTTTTTGCTGAAACTTTTTCGAGGGTATGAAACGGTCAATACCTAAAATTAACCATTCCGTCAGGTCTAATACTATAGAGGACACATCCTTTTTAAACATGGAATGCAGAGGTAGATCAGATATAAATGTACGGAAGCTATCCCAGTCAGCCTTAGTGTATCGATATACTGTACGATGGAGCGGTACGTCTGGGGACTTATTACATTTCATTTTTATCTTAATTGATACAACAGAGTGGTCGGAAGATCCAAGAGGCGACAGAACAGAAACTGAACATAGTTCAGGGCAAGTTGTGAGAAAAAGGTCTAGTAGGCTCGCATACTGGCCGTCATTGTCGGGCACACGGGTGGGTTCCTGAACAATCTGAGTGAGGTCATAGGCAATGGAGAAATCATAACAGAACCTCCCCTCATCATCGGTCTTCTTAGAGTGGGTCAACCATTCGACGTTGTGAACATTGAAGTCACCACATACGTGAATGTTAGCTGAAGGATAAGCAGATAGGACTTGGTCAATTTTCTCAGATATGCCCCTTTCAGGACTGCCAGCAACCATTGTAAGATAGTAATAAAGAATGCAAGAGAGTTGTATGCTCAATCTGTTAAGTCCAAAGTAGCTGAACAGCGGCTTGGTTCCCACCAGTTTTGGCAAATTGCAAACAGAATCCTGAATAGAAGCGTGTGCTCCATCCCAACTATTATCAATGGACCTGAGGTAATCTCGTCTGCATCAGACAAAGCCAAACTCTTTGTCAAAAACTTTGCAGCTAATTCTACCCTTTGCGATCAAGGCCACCAACCCCCAATATTTCCTCCTGTATCAGAAAACACGCTATGTGATATACGTATATCTGTACGTGATGTTGCCAAGCTAATCAAAACCCTTGATTCCAGTAAAGCAACTGACCCTGACGGTATTCCAATTATAGTACTCAAAAAACTTCAACCTGAACTAGCGCCCATACTTACAAAACTGTTTAAACGTTGTCTTAAGGAGAATAGTTTCCCATCTCCCTGGAAAATTTCATCAGTATGCCCTGTATTTAAGAATTCAGGTGATCGTTCATCCCCCTCTCAGTACAGGCCAATAAGTCTCCTGTGCGTCATGAGTAAGTTGCTGGAATCTGTGTTAAATACAGAAGTAATCAAGCATCTCCACAAAAATAACCTTCTTAGTGACACTCTATGGTTTCCGTTCTGCTAGATCTACAGCAGATGTGCTTACAGTTATATCTCATAGGATTAGCAAATCTCTCGACGGAGGCAACCTTTCTAGGGCAATTGCTCTTGACATATCTAAGGCCTTTGATAGGGTATGGCATAAAGGTTTACTTCATAAGATCTCTAGCTATGGTATTGCTGGAAATGTCTTCTCAATTATTAAATCATTTCTTTCTGATAGGTTCATAAGAGTAGTAGTTGAGGGGCAAAAATCAGAAGCTCACAGTATTAATGCCGGTGTCCCTCAGGGGTCCATCCTTGGCCCAACTCTTTTCCTGATCTACATTAATGATCTTCCAAATCGCATCCTTACATCATTTGTAGACATTTATGCTGACGACACTACCATTTATGGTAGCACATCTAAGACAGTAAACGACCAAGTTCTCTCCAATTATCTCTCCTCTGATCTTGAGAACGTAGTACAATGGGGTAAGGAGAGGCTGGTTACTTTTAATGCATCTAAAACCAAGCTTCTCTCTTTACATCATCAACATTCTGATCCACATCTGGCATTAATTGAAATGAATGGCTCTCGTCTTCAGGAGGCCTCAAGTTTTGGCAAGCTTCTTGGCTTGACCATTACTCCTGATCTTAAATGGAACACGTACATCAAATCTGTTGCCAAGGCCGCTGGAAAAATGGTGGGATCTTTCTATCGATCCGGTAGATATCTCACTGCTGATGCTATTCTCTATCTATATAAGAGCCAGGTACGTCCAAGGATGGAATACTGTTGCCACATCTGGGCAGGAGCTGCTAGAAAGGACTTGGCCTGCCTTGATAGAGTTCAAAATAGACTTCGTAACCTCGTAGGAGATGTCTTTTTCTCTTCCTTGCAACCTCTATCTCACAGAAGAGATGTTGCGAGTTTGTCTCTGATGTATCGTTATTTTCATGGAAAGTGTTCGACTGAGCTTCAATCTATGGCCCCCCCTCGCCAAACTTTCACAAGAAACACTCGTCTAGTTGTAAACACTATCAATAATTCCCCCACTCTTTATCTGTGCCTAAACCTAAACGTAGATTCCATGAACAAAGCTTCTTTCTTAGAACTGCACGCCTATGGAATCGTCTTCCGTTTTCGTGCTTTCCGGCTGACTACAATATGGTTGTCTTCAAGTCTAACGTAAATAAGTTCTTGATGAGCCGTTCCATATAAGTTATCAAATTTACCAAATTTTCATTACTAATGATTACTATATTGTCCAATTTCTACTGTACACTCTTTAACCCTTATCCTTGAGAGGTCTCTTGGCATTGATAACGTGGTGATCCCTATGTAAAAAAAAGATTACGTTACATTATGAACGGTGAATTATATCATAATGTGTGAGGAGGTAGATATTCCATACGACTAAAAATAAATAAATTACTAACTTATATAGCTTTCTTTGCTTTAAATTTACCCATCTATTTACGTAGCCCCGAGAAAAAAAATTCTGGATATCACATTTGAAATGTATTTTGTCTTTGAAATGTATTTTTTCTTAATTTTGCCAATATTTGTGTATTAATATATATATATATATATATATATATATATATTTTTTTTTTAATAATTATTTTTTTACTATAATAATTAAATAACTACAGACACTAGTGTTTCATACTTTCGGGATTCTTCAGTGCAGGGTGTCACGATTAACACCAGCCGAACGATTCGAACCCCGCGACACGAGACATCTCTGGCTCGATTAGCGGAGACCGTATCCATTCGGCTACCATTAACCGCGTGAAATAGCGTTGAATTTTAAACATTTTAATTTAAATGTTCATTACGTCAGTCAGACAGTGATCTAATATATATATATATATATATTAATTTTATTTATACAAACATTAATGGCTACATATGTGCATACATGTTTCTGTAATCACCCACGTTGGGGATTACGTCTTCAGGCCAAGAATTACCGTCGAAAGTGATATTTCCACCAAATACATTTTCCTATTTCGTTTATCAAGTTAGCATGCAACCTGGGTGGGAGTCATAAAATACGGTAAAAGGATGAGTGAGGTCTTTTGAAGATAATAAACATCTTTTTCTTTCCCTTTCCAAGCTAACTTTTGGTTTTTGTGGCATAAGGTACTTGAGAATTTAGTTTTCTTGTCTTGGAGTCTGTAAGTTAAGAACCTTAGCGATGGTCAGCTAAGTACTGACCGGTGCCTTTTAATCTACATCCACCCACACACACATGCAACACACATACAACACACACATACACAGAGACCGCCACACACACACACACACACACACACACACACACATTAATACGTATATCCAAAAGCGAATCCATGCTGTACGCTTTTTTTTTTTTCGCAACACACATACTGAAACTAGACAATAACTCTGAAACTACGTAGGAATAGAGCTAAAATTACATTAAGGTAAATAAAACAAGCCAAAAATAAATAAAATGAAATAAAAATAAAAATAAAATAAAATTAAAACAAATAAACAAACAAACTATGAATAAATATAAAACACGAAAGTTATCTAAATACCACATGTACCTATATACATATATCAATATACTTATAAATGTCTAGATTTTGCCAGACCCGCGCATATATACACACACACATTACAGACATACAGAGACGAATAATAGCGTTTTTCTTTACTTCTGTAGCGTGGTAACCCCTTCGTACATTCAATAGTATGCTATCACACTCCAGACTGGTGTACATATATATATACATACATACATACATACATATATACATATATATATATAAACACACACACATACACACATACATACATATATATATACACACATATATATATATACATACACACATATGCATGCACATATAACATATATATAAACAACATTCGGACATTCATACATTCTTGCAGTCTATATTGTTACAACAATCATATACGAGGCAGCCTATTCAATAGTTCAGAAAATATATATGCATATACATACATCTACATACAATACACACAGAAATACATCCATATCCAAACATACCCACAGATATATAGATACACATATATATATATAAATATACAAACATACCTGCATACCTAAAATACACTTATACATACATACTCACACAAATATAGACATATACATATATATCTGTACCTTGCCACCAAATGATACATCAAAAGTAGAGACAGACATGAATACATTTACCATATAAATTCCCTTTTTCTATCAAACTCTACACGCATAGTTATATTTCATAGCCCCACCCGCTTGTTACATGTTCCTAAGTTATAGGTTTTTTCGTAAAAATTTACACTACGTAAAAGTTTATATTGAATTCAGCATGAAGTTCATAGGCCTATCCTCATATTAAGCAAACACTCTTTCGATGGTAAGGCAGATATACATAAGATGTATCACGATACAATAATAATATATAATGACACATGACAGAAATCAGAGTATTTAGGTTATATAAACCGAGTATATAAGCTTATATATTGTAGTACTTACCTTCATCTTTGTTTATTCACCCTAATTTCCTTTTTCTTTCATTCACCCTTCATTCCTTACTTTCTTTCATCTATATATTTCTTCATTTTTTTTTTTTTTTTTTTTTATAAATTGCTTTTCCTACCCAGGTATACAAAGATCCTATATCCATACATGCACACACCCAAAAATATTGATATGCATGCATTATTACGAGGTTCACTCAAAAACAATCTATTACTCGTTTGGTCACAAATATACCTTCATACAGGTACTTGTTTCGGTTAGTAATACCATAACTGCTCGATGAAGTAGAATATTAAGCGACTTACGTAACCCATACCGGTATGATCATAGTCGCGACCTCACTTATCCTCTTTGTGAGGGGAGGAGTTATTTGATGGGGGTTAGTTGTACTCATAATTGTTCTAGTCTACTAATTTAGAGTTCTTTAAGTGCGTGTATTCTGAAATGTTTGCAGGATATAGCAGTTTCTTTTTTAATATTTAATAATTTTTCTCTGTCTTTAAACCTAGTTATCTCAAGTTTTTCTGATAAGCATAATGGACATGGTGAGTTCAATGAGTGGCAAGTATTGGCCCTCCTAATAATCTTCCATTCTATACTAGGTGTTTTATTTTCGCTAACTAATTTCCAGTAATATAACGATAAGGAAGTGTCCTTTTCATATGTTTGATTACTCATCGAGCGTGTATGTCCATATAATCTATTTTTGAAAGTCATTTGGATACTCCCTATGTAGAATCTTTCGTCCCTTGGGTTCTCCACCGGGAATATCCTAGCTTGGTATACCACTGATGAGGTCAGACATTCATTTTTATTGGGCATTCCTCAGGCTTTTTACAGTTACATTTATTCACCGCAGTGTCTACACTATTATTTTCATCTTCTCTATTAGTCGTTATTAAAATTCTTTCATTGTGCTTTTTTTATAATCCTTTCTAAGTTATCACTACAGCTATAACTTAATTTTAATGTATTTTTATTAAATATTTTATGTAATATATTATTTGGTGGGAAATGCTTGTTAATAAGTTGTAAAAATTTTGTACCAAGTTTTGTTTTCAACATAATATTAAAGGGGGGTGTGAACCAAATAATTTTCCTACCACGATTTCTAGATCCATTTGTGCTAGTGTTAGTTACTTTATATTTTATCTCTATGTCCTTATACCCACTATTTTTAATTTTTAAATATATATATATATTTTTTTTTGTTATTTATCTTTGTTCTCTTATTGCAGTCTTACTAAAAATTGAAACACCTTAACATTACTTATCATGTTTTATTACTCGTGTTTTAAACATTCTTTTTTGTTAAATACGACTGGTATTACCCTAAACCAGTCTTTAAATAAGATCCCCCAATCTAAAAACATAAGCCGACTTCACAAGTTGCATTATTGGAACGTAATTATAAGGTGAATCTCGAAGGTTCTATTGCGAGGTACCTAAAGCAAAAAAAAAAAATTTAAATAAAAACAGTTTTAGTTCAAAATTTACATACAAAAAGGTTGATACTAGTTCGTTGGAAAGAGGACAGTTAGCTTGAAAATATAATTGATTATAAAAGCAGAAAACTCGACAATCGCAAACCCAATTAAAGGATTATTTGTTAGTAGAGAGAATAAAAACATTTAGACTTCAATACATTCGAGGCAAACTTATTATCTCACGGACTTATTGACTCCTTAACAGACAGAGACACAGGCAAACAGAGAAAAGCCGCATACGAACAATGTTTACTTCACTCAGCACAGAACACCGATTATTGCAATTATAAATTTCGACTGTCCGTTTTATCAGATTTTAAAAACGTCATCATCGTTTATGTCGTACCAGGACAGGACGAACATTTAGTAAAAAATATACTTACTTAAATTACAATCTTCAAGTGTGGTTGCTCCTTGATTTAGTGAAGTTGTAAAGTTCTGTGGACATTGACTACATTTTTCCTCAACTCCAGCTGTAGCATTCTTGTAAAATCCTTTAGTGCATAGAATGCATTCATTTCTGGATGGACCAATTTCATATCCAGCCGATACACAATAAACTGAAAAAAATACCTACTCAATTTCATTTTGTTATACTTATTATTGATGTCTTGAAAATAACCATGTTATAGCCAATCAGAAGCAGTCTTCTTGTAACGTGTTCCAAGGACGGAATTTTATTTTAAAGAAACTTTTATGTAAATTCTATTTAGAAAAAATACTTACTTCAATCACAATTCAAACTGTGTACGCTCCTTGATTTAGTAAAATTTTAAAGTTCTGTAGACATCGACTACATTTTCCCTCAACTCATCTACTAATCGGCCAGTTGTGTACAAATCTCAAGAGCGATAGGAGCCCCTTATCATGTCTGAAAGTGACACAATGTTCAACAAGCGATATGGAAGATGCGTCGCTGTACAACTCAGTCGCTCAATTGTTGTGGGGAACCATCCTCCAAATGGACTAATCCATCGTCCATATAAACTTTACTCATTGTGATCCCAGGCGGGGGATCTAATTCCAGAGCGACGCTCGCATTCTCGGTCAATTACCTTTCTTTTGTAACCTTTCTGTTTTTCATGTAATGCATTTTTAAATTGTTCTCCGTTATTCTGTTCTTCTTTGTGGCTACTTGCGAGCCATAACACTGGCGACATTGGATTCGAGATACATACTCACGTCTAAAACAGTGTTCCGATAACACTGACAACATTGGATTCGAGAAACATACGTAGTCACGTCTAAAATAATGTTCTGAAAACATTAACGACGTTGAACTCAAATGTTTATCACGCTTAAGATAGCGTAGCATAAAACTTGCGACTGAAGGACTAGCAGAAATTAAAAAAGCATCCGATTAACTACTGTTAATTGACGTTAAAAAAACAGACAATTATAGAACGAAAAGGATTTGGAAAAAAAAGTTCGTCGCTACTTAAAAGGTAAATCTTTACTTTGCAAAAACAAAAGAAAGTTTGTCGCTGTTTTTCTCTATTAAAAGTAAATCGTTGCTTTACCTTTTTTTTCAAAGGGAAATATACACTTTTTTTGGTTTGAAAGATTAACTGTTTACCTAGATGTATATCTCTCTCTTTCTCTCTCTCTCGCTCTCTCTCTCTCTCTCTCTCTATATATATATATATATATATATATATATATATATATATATATATATATATATATATATATATATTTGCTTTGTTTTATTGTCCTAAGAGAAAAAATCAAAACATTTTGCTAATTCCAATTAGACAAACGTTTTTCTAACCAGACAACGGACGGTTTAAAACTGCTAAATCTAACCAGACAAAATGGACTTATTAAAATCAGCGTTAACACATTTAACTAAGTTGCAAATTGAAGCGTCTGAACGCCAACAGCGAACTGAGGAACCATTTGCAGAACGTCAGCAACGAACAGAGGATAAACAGAGCGAGTTTCACAAACAATTGGCAGTTTGAATTGTATAAACTGCTGTCCAACAGGAATAGATACCGATTTCACACCCGGAGAAATCAGCTTGGGAGGAGTGTGCTGTGGGAAACCATCCTCCAAATGGACTAATCCATCGTCCATATAAACTTTACTCATTGTGATCCTAGGCGGGGGATCTAATTCGAGAGCAACGCTCGCATTCTCGGTGAATTACCTACACTTTTCGTTTGTAACCTTCCTTTGTAACTTTTCCGTTTTTCATGTAATACATGTTTAAACTGTTCTCCGTTCTTCTGTTCTTCTTTGTGGCTACTTGCGAGCCATAACATCTACTAATCCAAGTTATGACAACAGGACCATTACTATCACCCTCAAAATATTCTGCTGGATTGCCACGAATAACAAGGACGTGTTCAAGGTGATTAAAACAAAGCTTTTGGCCACAGTTATGGTCTTTGGTGTGGTTTCAAGTAAGGAACACATCATGGCACATCATATCTTCGAATTTGGCTTGACAGTTAACACCAAAGTGTACATGGATGCTCTTAAGAGTGTGTTTATCCCTTGGTGCAATCCAATGGCCACTGGCAGACCCTGGATATGGCAGCAAGACTCTGCGCCTGCCCACCAGTCTGAAGAGACCTAATATTGGCTTGAAATGAATGCTACTACTTTGTATCCTTGTCTCACTAGCCCCTTCTTTCCCTGACCTGAACCTGCTGGTCGTTTTGTAGTACACCGAGAACATCACCAACATGATCTCCCAAAACAATAAAGCAAGCCCGATCGCCGCCATCCACCGAGTATTCGCCGAGCTCATGCCAGCGCTTGTGGAAAATGCTTGCTACTAGATCTGGACCCGTATCGAAGCGGTGATTGAGGCTGAAGGCAACTACATATAATAGATTGCAGTACTAGATTATCAAATTACCTGGATAGATTTTTTCGTTAAAAGATGTAAAATAATGCTGTAGTGTTGTTTTCAACTTTACTGTTCCACCCTGTAAATAAACACCATATGACCAGTGTTAAAAAGAGGGGGGGGGGTAGAAAAAGTCTTGTGCCGGCACATTTTTTCTCTCAAGTGCTCTGTAGGGCCATGCCAGAAAGACTCGTATCTTGCTGAAACAATGAAACCAACATTTTAGTCATTTTTACAATTTTTATAGTTTGAAAACACGTATTAATTAATGCAAATTTCACGTTTTTCTATTATTTTGTCACACCACATACATCAATTTTATTAACTGCATGTTCAAAAGTCATAAACAGTACGTACGCATTTGATAAGTAAGGTTAAGACTGGCGTTGCGGTCATCATTTGCGGAATAAAAATAAATGAAAACTTCGCTTGTATTGGAGGTGAAGGTTTGATTTTTCGTTGAATCAGTGAGATTTACTGCCATATCATCTCCGTACCAGATGTAGAAGGAATTCCTTCCGCTATTCGGGAAAACCAACTCGAACAGCTGAATAATTGAAAATGTACGATATTAATATTGTATGAAAAATAAATGTAAAAAAAAAGCATTACAAATCATGGGTTGCTGTAACGAAAAAGAAAATAATAACAATACGATTTTCTCCGTATGGTGTTTATTTCTTTCCCACTGTGAGGAATGTGACACAAGGGTCGTAAAGTGTGATTGAAAAGTCAGCGTTCCAGAGGAGAAGCATTTAACCCTGCAAAAGATGCATATGCAGTTCTGTCAGTATTTCCCGGCAAAGGTACATTAAACCACAGAATTTCTCTGTTGAACCCAGCGTTATCTCTTGTTGGAATTTATGAATATTATAAAATGGATGAAATAATTCTATGCGAGCACATCGGCTGTTGATTCTGCAGGAGAAAATCAATATTGTGCGGACCTTTAACATATTGCACCCCAACCTCTAAATTTCACAATTTATATTTTTCCATTTTTTTTTCTTCACGCTAATCTCATCGATTACAAACTTAACTTTCAGATTAAAATTTTTTTTTTTTTTTTTTACTTTTGTCGGCGGGGATCAATTTTCAATTATAAATTCTACTAAATTTAACATCTACTTTGTGATCATCATTGAGAAAAAATATTGCGACTCTCTCCCGTGACCGATGAATATTTCCATCTACAAAAGGGGTTAGGAGGGGAACTTTCATAGCCCCCTCCGCCCCCTTTTTCTCTCTCATCTATCTTATCTATTTCAACCACGTCGTCTTGTTTAAAAGAATCTCAACTATAAGAAATTGTGAATAAAAATATTATTGTTTTTTTTAATAATTTGGTAAGAAATTTAAATAGCGACTCTAAGAATAGATATCCTGAAAAATTTTACGACAAATAATGTGTTATATTATGCACATATAAAACTGGTATATCTTTCTTTAGATAATCATAACACTAGACATTCACTTAGGGTTAATAAAAAGGTTTATTTACAAAGGGGATACAACTTGTTGTTGCCAGCAACAAGTTGTGTTCTTGTGGACATGCCATGCCTATACTGTCACGTTCAGCTTTAAATAAATGACAAGTTACGCATAACCCCAAAAATGTGTTTTTATACAATAAAAATTTGTAATCAATGTTTTGTTTGAATCGAACATTTTTAGAATGTTCTTTTCCGACGCGAATTACTGTGATATTCGTTTTCAGCATACTCTAAAATCTGTAAAAGTCATAATCAACTTGGAAAATAGTAAAAAATCCTCAGACGTAAGTCTCCATCGTACAATATATCAATCCTCTATGGCTGACTAGATAGCTTCCGTACATTTATAACTGATCTACATCTGCGTCTCTGATGAGATCCCTAATAGCTTCCCAGTCAGCCTTTTCATAATATCTCGTTGTTTTGAGCAATGGCTCTTCCGTTTTGGCTCTAGAGTTTAGTGCGATTTCAACTATGATCACTACATGATCAGCATTTCCAAGTGGGCTGTGGGTATTCGTAACGCAATCATCGGGGACTGTGGTCAGAAACAGATCTAACAGCGATGCGTGTTGTTCTTGCTGTTCAGGGAAAGGGGTTGGAAACGTAACCGTCTGTGATAGGGAATGAGATGTAGAGCAGCTATGTATTGTGCTACCAGCTACGTCTGTGTAAGAAGAAAATCCAAGCCAGTTGTTGCGGTGGACATTGAAGTCACCAAATACATGCACTTGTGCGCTAGTGTCGAGGGAAAATGCTGTATCTATGCTGTCAGAGACTTTGTTTATTAAGGTACAGTCCTGGGTCGAGGGAGAGCGGTAGAGAAAATAAAAGTAACTAATGTTACGTTGCATGTTAAGTCTAAAGCACATAAAGGCTTGATCGTCAGATTCTAGTTTTGTTTCTCTATTCAAGAGGAGGGTATTTCAAATATAGACTCCAAGCCTGTGCATATGTCTGTCAGACTCTTTACGACAGAGTGGGAGATATCCGGGCATATTAAAGTAGTTAGAAGGGATGGAGGAGTGTAGGTTAGTCTCACTTAGTGCTAAGATAACCGGGGTGTTTGTTAGGAGAAATGCTTCAATGTCACTTAAATTAGTTCTAAGCCCACGAATGTTCGTAAATACAAGCATCAATGAAAGAGGCAATTTGGTTTTGTTTGAGTTTTGTCCTGGTTTAAGCGTAATTTTAGATTGTACTGTCATCATTGTTTTTTTTTATGTTTTAGAGTTTCAGTTTAGGTAGGGGTGCGGAAGAAGCGGTTATGCAGAATACTAGACATGCATTACAAGTAGACCATCAGCTGACCCTCCATCTACTAGGATTGTGACCTCAAGAAAGACCACCGGGGATGAGTGCAGGGTCTCTTTTCCATGCGCGACATGGCACTGCAAACATCTCGATATTATTCAACTGTTGATGGAGCAGCCGCTCTAAGCTCTACCAAAGAGTAAGGGCACTTGTACTACCAGTCGGGAACAGCAGCCAGTAACTGTCAATCCGGTACCCTCAACCCATCAGATAATGGTCAATCCAATCTACCTGTACTGGCATTTTGGCATTCATGCACTCCCAAGCGCCCAGTTTAGATGGGTGGGATGTGTCGGGAGAGGGGAAAAGGCGTTCATTGCTCTAGTTTAGGAAACAAGATTGACCACTGAGTGTTTCTGTCGAATCCCTGTGATTCGACCTCTACGCCTGGCTAATAGGCAAAGAAGGAGTATGAAAGCAGGGCGATAGACAGTGCTTATCTACTCCTTAAGCAGTTTAGGTTTGCAGACCGGTAATTTGTTTGAGTCACCAGCCCTAGGAAGGTTGTCATCCAAGACTGGAGAGGCCTTCCTCCCATTAGGTTTAGCTTCAGAGTTTTCTTTCTCCTAGACGGATGACCTGGGAAGATCTACGAGTCCATCAGCAACGAGAGGGTTTTCCCCGCTCCTGGGTCCTAATCCAGGTATTTCTGCGACCCCGCGTGGGTAGTTAATGTTAGTGAGATAAAAACAATACATAATTCAGATCTATTTCAATCATACACGTTATTACATATACTAATAATTTTTAATATCATACATTTCAAAAATTATACTTACGTTATGTTAAGTTTTGAATAATTTGAAAATACTTTTAAATCGTAACATCTTCACCCTTAAATTAACTTAATAAAATGCAGGCCGAGTTATTTCCCTTAGGCCAATACTTTTGTAAATATCTTTACTTATCTTTATTAATTTTTCTCCAACGTGTAGATATCCATATCAGCTAATAATTGATTATTCATGTTAATATAGTTATAATGCCTTTCATTCATTATTATTTGTTAGAAATTAAATCGACTTTTATTTTAAATTAATTTACTAATTTTCCCGATACAAAATTATAGTATTATGGATTAGTTCAATCGATAATCATGAGTTATTAAGTTCTTACTTTATATCCACTAATGTTGAATTGTAAATTGATTAGTTATATCCATTTACTCTAATTTGTCATTTATTTATTTATTTAACTATTTAATCATATTATCATCAATATCAGCACCATCAATTATTTGTATAGAAAGTAGTGATTTTAATTTTTACATTTCACAAATTTAACTCCATTCTACATGCGACACTCTATTTTGAATAAACGTTTTACGAACGTATTCCATATTTAAGTGTAATTTTTGTTATCATTATATATCTTCTAATACACTAATAAGTATGATTCAGAGTTTCTACATCTGATGACATGTTATTTTGATTTTAATTAAATATATGCCTATTTAAATTAAAACTGGTATTAATTTTAATTCAAGTTAATAAGATTTATAAATATTGTTTAGACCTAAAATTTATAGACTATATCCAACCCGGGTTTTCCTTATTCTTAAATCCCCTCTTCTATGAACTTAATTACATCCTATTTATTATTATATATTTATTTATTTAATATTTTAATTAAAATTTAATTAATATTTCCGAAATGAAGTTATAAACGTTAATTTAATGAGTCTATATAAAATATATAGTTTGTCTTAGTGGATTTAACATATATATAAGTTCTTATAACTATGACGTTGTTTTTTACATTCATTCTAACAATTAAGCCTTTGGCTTATATATTTAGAAACACCTATCAATCAATTGTTAATCACTTGTTGCATCAAATACATTTTATTTTTAGATCAATATTTGGAGCCTATAAGTACATTTTTAATATATTATGACTATTACCATTTATTTGATTATTCTATTCTATATTATTTATTTTTATTTAATTGTTTATTTATTTTTTCCTACTAATCCATAAAATAACTTACTTATTTTTTTTTTTTTATTATTACATTTTCACCCCAAACAAGGCACATTGCCACTTTGGTGTAGGGGCTACTATCAGGGGAAACATCTACTGGGGTACTATGTAGGGATTTGGGCAGCGAGATGTTGGTTCACGTTGCACTTGAACTTATGCATGTCAGTACAGTTGGGGAAGCAGTGCCCTGGAATGGAATTCCAAAGTCTAGCAGTTCTGGGGAAGAAACTACTGGAGTAGAAAGATCTTTTACATCTAGAGATCTCTACAGTGTGGGAGTGGGATTTTGCAGCTTGTCGGGTCTGTCGAGGGTGTTTACGTCGTGGGGGCACAAGTGCTTGCAGTTCATCAGAGCATTCACCATTATAATACTTGTAGAACAGGCAGAGGGATGCAACGTCGAAACGTTGCATCCCTCTGCCTGTTCTACAAGTATTAACAAACAAACAACTTAACACTACAATCTATAAACAGTACAATTCATCTGGTCCCCCCTCGCCAATCTTTCACGAAAAACACCCGTCTAGCTGAATCCACTGTGAAAAATTTCCCCCACTCTATATCTGTGCCTAAGTCAAAACGCGGATTTCATGAGCAAAGCTTCTTTCTTAGAACTGCACGCCTGTGGAACTCTGTTCCGTCTGCCTGCTTCCCTCTGGACTACAACTTGGATGTCTTCAAGTCTAATGTTAACAAATTCCTAATGAACCGCCCCCCTAATTAAACACTTCATAAAATCTCCTCACTAACGTGATGTACTTACAATAACCCTTATCCCTGAGTGGCTTCCGGGCCTTGATAAGTGGTGATCACTGTGTAAAAAAAAAAAAAAAAAAAAAAAAAAAGTAATAATATCATGATCCTTTTCTATTCCCTTTAATAATTTAGTATTTGATTCTTTCTCCACTTCTAATTGAATAATATGGATTTGCTCAACTTTTATGTTATTTAATTTGTTTATTTATTTATTCATTTTGTTTTGTTTTATTTATTTGCTATTTATTCCTTTTTATTTATTTATTGTATTATTGTGTTTTATTTTTATTTATTTTTTTCTTATCTCTTCTCATTAAAATAGTATATCATGTGTAATGTATTAACATACTTGCCTTCATTTTTCATATTAAATATTAATTTAGATATATATTGCCATTCTATATGCAAAGATTATATGAGTCCATTAGGTCTCTATAACAAGTTTATAAAGTATTACTTGTTTTATTAATTTTCGTTAGCTAATTTTATTTATATAAAATATTTATCTTCATATGGAAAATACTTCAAATTATGCTATTAAAGTGGTTGCATACATATTTATATGCATATACACGAACATATCCGTACATATACATATACATATATAGAAATATACACAAACATATACATACAGATACATATACATACACCCACGCATACTTGTACATACACATATACATTTCCCTCTACTTATACCTATGCACACATACACACACATATCCACGCATACACGCATATATACATACACACACACACACACACACACACACACACATATATATATATATATATATATATATATATATATATACTAGCATTTCATTTGGGGAAATCTTTGTGGTCGGTTTTCGGCCAGAAATTTGGTTGTTAAGGGGTCAAAGTTCAACGATTTGACCTTTGATAACTCTACCAAACTCCTCCGCCAATTTTGAGCATAAACAATTGAAATTTTAGATATAGGTTCCTTGAACATGGATCTAACTTAATCAATTGATTTGAGCCTAAAACAATAAGTGTTAAGAGGTCATAATAGAGATCAAAGTAAAAAAAAATTGACCTCTGCGGGCGCTACCAAATTACTCAGACAATTTCTGATCTAAACATTTGAAATTTTACAGAAAGGGTATTCAGAGATAGGGCAAGCTTTTTAATCGGTTTGGGTCGAAAATTTGAGCTTTAATATATAAATGTATATATGTATGTGTGTTTGCATGTCTGCCTAAAACTTTCGACAGAGGCGACGGATTTTCACAAGATCAGTATCGTTTTGAAGCTCGACCCTTCAGACAACAAATATCGAAAAATTGCCTAAAAACATTAATTTCTTCACCCTCAACTGGGGACTTTCTACAGGGAGGCGTCGCTTTTTTTACCGATATTTTCGAAAGTTATCCCCTCTTTTCGATTGTCTAGCCTTAATTAAAACCTCTTCCGGTTTGGTAGTCGTCGTAACAGTCATGATGTCAGGTTTTTTCCCCGTTCTTTTCCTCCTTCGCGGTACGCGTTCGAACCTGTCTTCCTATTACCACTTTACCACTTTTCTTTCTTTTCTTTTTTTTTTTGCTCAACACACACCTCCAAAGAACCGGGCAACGCCGGGCATCCGTGCTAATATATATATATATATATATTTCCTTCGCCAGAACAATAAGTTTTTCACCCCAATCCGAAACAAATGTCAATGTATTTCTTGGCTCTATTCGAAGACACACCAAAATGGCCTCTACCGGGGACCACAGCACACTTGTCTGGATGTTGAACATCGAATGAAGAAATACTTTGAAGCGTTTTACCTGAAGTGTGATAGCGCTACCTTTAGCAGCTTCGATTTTCCAACTGAGTTCGAGATCTGGAAACATCATCCAACTTTCTGGGAAGCTGAGTTCCTTAGGATCGTGTGTTGCTTGAAGTATTAGTGAGGAAATAGCAACTCGGAAAATAAACAAAAGTATAGTGTTAGTTTAAAATTTGAATTAATCATTAAATGATTGATTTTTTGGGGATGATGATGATGATGATGATGATGATGATGATGATGATGATGATGATGATGATGATTTTTTAAACATAAAACTTTTATCGAATTCTTTTCTCGTTATTAACTCTTTTTACCTGAAAGTCACCACTTATCAAGGCCTGAACACGACTCAACAAGAACTTGTTTACATTAAATTTGAAGGCTACCACGTTGTATTACACCGGGAAGAATGCCAGCAGGACCGTGTTACAAAAGACGGGCAGTTCTAGGAAAGAAATTCTGTTCATGAAATCTGTGTTTACATTTAGGCACAGATAGGGAGTGGGAAAATCATATATAGTGGTTGTAGCCACTATATAACCTATTGTAAGAAACTTCTTTAATTATTTTGAAATTTCAATTAAACCAAATAATTTTAATTCCTCTAATAAAGTAATACTAATTGTTATTACAATTGCTTTTATTTTTTCTTACTACTTAAACGATTCTTGTATTGATCAAATAGATTGGTAAGTATGGTGCAGCGGTCTGAAAGGTGTGCGTGTTCCAATCGACCATACAACCTACAATGTACAGGGTGGAACGATAAAGTTGTCGCCCTTAATATAAAAACACTACAGCTTTATTTTAAAACTTTTATTGAAAAAATCAATTCAGGTAACTTGATTATGTACTAAAGCTGACAGTTAATCAATGTAGCCACATTTAGCCTTAATCACTGCCTTGATTTGGGTCCGGAACTGGGAGCATGCTTTTTCTACGGAGCTCGGCGAATACTCGGTGAATGTTGCCGATCAGATCGCTTCGGTGTTGTGGTGTTGACTTTCAAGCCGACTTTGAAGATGTGAGGTGACATGATGTGTCTATCACTTGAAACCAAATGCCATAAGTGCGTTACGTCCGATGCGTTGAGCTGTGACCGCAGGCGTAAAGCCGTTGGGATTTGCATTTTGAGGGTGCTGGCAATGGCCACGTTGTATTAACTTGGATCGGTAGAGTGCCTGTGTTGTACAATGGCGCATCTCCGATCCCGTTCGTTGAACATTGTGTCATTTTCAGACATGAGAGAAGGCTCTTATCGCTCTTCGGATTTGTATACAACTGGCCAACTGGTAAATGGTCTCCAAAAAATACGGTTTTCATTAAAGGGAAATGGAATCCTGTCGTCTTTTCTAAGGCGAGAATTTTATCGTTCCATCCTGTAGTATAATTTCTTCGCTCGAAACTGATAGACTTTTGGAATTCCTCCACGATACCCCACTTCCCTGACTGAACTGACACGCAAAAATTCAAATGTCATGTGAACAGCATCACGCTGCTCAACTCCCTTAATAGTGTCTCTGTAGATTTGGTTCCAAATAGTAGTTTACGTGCACTTTGTCTCGTTTGTAAGGATTAAGAGAAAACGGTTAAAAAAACTATTACATTGGCAACTTCAAAAAAATAGCCGACGTGAAAAAGAGACGGCAAAGAATCACAAAAAAGCAACTTACTTGATGTATAGTGGAAATCAAATACTGTTCCGTCAGGCTTGTTATCGCTCTGAAATTTCACAATGACGAAGTTGGTTCTACTATATAACTTTATGCCGGACAAATCACGCATATTCCATAAAAAATATACCTTATTCTTTTTTATCCCATGGATCCAAAGAACGCCATCCTTCTTCTCATTGTTTAGTTGAAGCTATCCAACAGAAAGATGGAAAAATGGTGAAAAAATTGCAAACAACATCAGTTTAGAGATGGACAATTGGCATCATTAAACGTTATAATGGTCGTAAATGTGATGGATCGATGAAAATGATTTTTAAACATAACTGTGATAGATCGAAAATATAAAAAACGGTGTGATATATCATTTAAACTTATTTTTTAAACATAGATACACAAAATTATTTTGTAAACATATCTGTGATATATCGATGAAAATTATTTTTTAAACATAACTGTGATATTTCAAGGTAAATTATTTTGTAAATATTACTGCGATATATCGATGAAAATTATTTTTAAACATAACTGTGATATTTCGATGAAAATTATTTTTGAACACGTGTGATAGATCTATGAAAATTATTTTTAAACATAACTGTGATATTTCGATGAAAATTATTTTTTAAACATAACTGTGATATATCGATGAAAATTATTTTGTAAACATAACTGTGATATTTCGATGAAAATTATTTTTTAAACATAACTGTGATATTTCGATGAAAATTATTTTTTAAACATAACTGTGATATATCGATGAAAATTATTTTTTAAACATAACTGTGATATTTCGATGAAAATTATTTTTGAACACGTGTGATAGATCTATGAAAATTATTTTAAAACATAACTGTGATATTTCGATGAAAATTATTTTTTAAACATAACTGTGATATATCGATGAAAATTATTTTTTAAACATAACTGTGATATTTCGATGAAAATTATTTTTTAAACATAACTGTGATATTTCGATGAAAATTATTTTTTAAACATAACTGTGATATATCGATGAAAATTATTTTTTAAACATAACTGTGATATTTCGATTAAAATTATTTTGTAAACATAACTGTGATATTTTGATGAAAATTATTTTTTAAACATAACTGTGATATTTCGAGGTAAATTATTTTGTAAATATTACTGCGATATATCGATGAAAATTATTTTTAAACATAACTGTGATATTTCGATGAAAATTATTTTTAAACATAACTGTGATATTTCGATTAAAATTATTTTTGAACACATGTGTGATAGATCTATGAAAATTATTTTTAAACATAACTGTGATATTTCGATGAAATTATTTTTTAACATAACTGTGATATATCGATGAAATTTATTTTTTTAACATAACTGTGATATTTCGATGAAATTATTTTGTAAATATAACTGTGATATATCGATGAAAATTATTTTTTAAACATAACTGTGATATTTCGATGAAAATTATTTTTGAACACGTGTGATAGATCTATGAAAATTATTTTTAAACATAACTGTGATATTTCGATGAAAATTATTTTTTAAACATAACTGTGATATATCGATGAAAATTATTTTTTAAACATAACTGTGATATTTCGATGAAAATTATTTTTTAAACATAACTGTGATATTTCGATGAAAATTATTTTTTAAACATAACTGTGATATATCGATGAAAATTATTTTTTAAACATAACTGTGATATATCGATGAAAATTATTTTTTAAACATAACTGTGATATTTCGATGAAAATTATTTTTGAACACGTGTGATAGATCTATGAAAATTATTTTTAAACATAACTGTGATATTTCGATGAAAATTATTTTGTAAACATAACTGTGATATATCGATGAAAATTATTTTTTAAACATAACTGTGATATTTCGATGAAAATTATTTTTTAAACATAACTGTGATATATCGATGAAAATTATTTTTTAAACATAACTGTGATATTTCGATGAAAATTATTTTGTAAACATAACTGTGATATTTTGATGAAAATTATTTTTTAAACATAACTCTGATATATCGATAAAAATTATTTTTTAAACATAACTGTGATATTTCGAGGTAAATTATTTTGTAAATATTACTGCGATATATCGATGAAAATTATTTTTAAACATAACTGTGATATTTCGATGAAAATTATTTTTTAACATAACTGTGATATTTCGATTGAAATTATTTTTGAACACATGTGTGATATATCTATGAAAATTATTTTTAAACATAACTGTGATATTTCGATGAAATTATTTTTTAACATAACTGTGATATATCGATGAAAATTATTTTTTTAACATAACTGTGATAATTCGATGAAATTATTTTGTTAATATAACTGTGATATATCGATGAAAATTATTTTTTAAACATAACTGTGATATTTCGATGAAAATTATTTTTGAACACGTGTGATAGATCTATGAAAATTATTTTTAAACATAACTGTGATATTTCGATGAAAATTATTTTTTAAACATAACTGTGATATATCGATGAAAATTATTTTTTAAACATAACTGTGATATTTCGATGAAAATTATTTTGTAAACATAACTGTGATATTTTGATGAAAATTATTTTTTAAACATAACTGTGATATATCGATGAAAATTATTTTTAAAACATAACTGTGATATTTCGAGGTAAATTATTTTGTAAATATTACTGCGATATATCGATGAAAATTATTTTTAAACATAACTGTGATATTTCGATGAAATTATTTTTTTAACATAACTGTAATATATCGATGAAAATTATTTTTTAAACATAACTGTGATATTTCGAGGTAAATTATTTTGTAAATATAACTGTGATATATCGATGAAAATTATTTTTTAAACATAACTGTGATATTTCGATGAAAATTATTTTTAAACATAACTGTGATATTTCGATTAAAATTATTTTTAAACATAACTGTTATATTTTGATTAAAATTATTTTTGAACATAACTGTTATATTTCGATGAAAATTATTTTTAAACATAACTGTGATATTTTGATGAAAATTATTTTTGAACATTACTGTGATATATCGATGAAAATTATTTTTAAACATAACTGTTATATTTCGATTAAAATTATTTTTGAACACATGTGTGATAGATCTATGAAAATTATTTTTTTAACATAACTGTGATATTTCGATGAAAATTATTTTGTAAATATAACTGTGATATATCGATGAAAATTATTTTTTAAACATAACTGTGATATTTCGATGAAAATTATTTTGGAACACGTGTGATAGATCTATGAAAATTATTTTTAAACATAACTGTGATATTTCGATGAAAATTATTTTTTAAACATAACTGTGATATATCGATAAAAATTATTTTTTAAACATAACTGTGATATTTCGATGAAAATTATTTTGTAAACATAACTGTGATATTTTGATGAAAATTATTTTTAAACATAACTGTGATATATCGATGAAAATTATTTTTTAAACATAACTGTGATATTTCGAGGTAAATTATTTTGTAAATATTACTGCGATATTTCGATGAAATTATTTTTTAACATAACTGTGATATATCGATGAAAATTATTTTTGAACATAACTGTGATATATCGATGAAAATTATTTTTAAACATAACTGTGATATTTCGATTAAAATTATTTTTGAACACATGTGTGATAGATCTATGAAAATTATTTTTAAGCATAACTGTGATATTTCGATGAAATTATTTTTTTAACATAACTGTGATATATCGATGAAAATTATTTTTTAAACATAACTGTGATATTTCGATGAAATTATTTTGTAAATATAACTGTGATATATCGATGAAAATTATTTCTTAAACATAACTGTGATATTTCGATGAAAATTATTTTTAAACATAACTGTGATATTTTGATGAAAATTATTTTTGAACATAACTGTTATATTTCGATTAAAATTATTTTTAAACATAACTGTTATATTTTGATTAAAATTATTTTTAAACATAACTGTTATATTTCGATGAAAATTATTTTTAAACATAACTGTGATATTTTGATGAAAATTATTTTTGAACATAACTGTGATATATCGATGAAAATTATTTTTAAACATAACTGTTATATTTCGATTAAAATTATTTTTGAACACATGTGTGATAGATCTATGAAAATTATTTTTAATACGTAAGTATGATATATCGATAAACACTATTTTTTAAACATAATTGTATTATATCGATGTGGATTATTCTTTTTAAGAGTGATTGATCGATTAAATCTTTTCTTTATATATAAGCATGAGAGATCGATTTAAAATTATGTTTAACAGAAGTGTGATATGTTTGTGGTATCGATGAAAATCTTTTTTTTTTAAATAAATGTGATATATCGATGAAAATTATTTTTTTACAAATAAACGTGATAGATTGCTGAAATTTCTTTTTATAAATACATGTGATAAATCAGTGAAAATTATTTTTTAAACATAAGTGATATATCGATGAAAAATATTTTAAAACACTAGTCTTATATATCGATAAAAATTATTTTTAAATCGTGTGATATATCGATGAAAATTATATTAAAACAATTCTGATGGATTATAAAAATTATTTTTCAAACATAAGTGTGATATATCAATGTAAATTCTGTTTAAAGCATAAGTGTGGTAGATCGACAATATTATGTTGTAAACACAATTGGGATATGTAGATGATTTTTTCACATAAATGTAAAAGGTCGATAAAAATATTTTTAAACATAAGTGCGACGTTAAAAATAAGTTTTATAGACTAGAAAAACCAACGAAAATTCGTTTTCAACATAAGTGTTAATAAACAAAAGAAAATTATTTTAAACATAAATGTGATAAGCCAATAAAACTTTTTTAAAAACATAAGTGTGACAGAACAACTAATATAATTTTTAAACATAAGTGTGATAGATCGACAGAAACTATTTTTAGACATAATTGTAATAGACCTACGAAAATTATTTTTAAACATATGTGTGATAGACTAAAAAAAAGTCTTTAGAACATAAGTGTGATAGACTAACGAAATTTATTTTCACACATAAGTGTGACAAACCAGCAAATATAATTTTTAAACATAAGTGTGACAAACCAACAAATATAATTTTAAACATAAGTGTGACAAAAGAACATAAAGTATTATTTATAAATAGTTCTGATAGACCTATATATTTTTTTTAATTTTCACTGTGACAGAGAAACGAAGCTATTTTTCTTTAAATAATCATTGTGATAAACCGTGGATTATTACTTTTCAAGCATCAGTATAATAGACCAGTAAAAATTATGTTTACGTGTGAAAGACAAACTAAAATTATTAGCTACCATAAGTGTGACAGACAAATGAAAACAATTTTTTAAGTGTTATAGACCGACAAATATTATTTTTAAACATAAGTGTGGCAGACCATTTTTTTTGTAAAAATTAAGTGTGATAGACCTATTTTTAACATATGTGTAACAAACAACTAAACTATTTAAAGTAACTAAATGTGATAGACTGTTGAAAATTATTTTAAAACATAAATGTGATCGACCAACAGAAATTATTTTTTAAAACATAAGTGTGACAGATCGACGAAAATTATTTTTAAATATAAGTGTAACAAACATAAAAAAATATTTTTCTACATAAGTGTGATTGTCCGACAACAGTTTCTTTTACACTTAAGTGTAATAAACCAAGGAAATTTATTTTTAAATGTGTGTGATAGACCAACAAAATTATTTTTCAAAAATAAATGTGATAGACCAACGATATTATTTTAAAAATTAAATATGATAGACCATCGAAACTTTTTTTTAAATGTGATAGACCATTAAAAATAATTTTTGTAAACATAAGCGTGATAAAGCAACAAACATAATGTTTTAAAACGTGTGATAGACCAGGGAATATTATTTTTAACATCTATATGACTGACCAAGAAAGGATTTTTTAAATAAATGTGAAAGATCGTCGAATATAATTTTAAAGCAAAAATGTGACGGACCAACAAAAATCATGTTTTTTTAAATATGTGTGATAGACTGACAAATATAATATTTTAAAACATACATTTGATAGGCCTACGAAAATTACAAAAATGCTGGGGGTTCATATCAGAGACACATAATAAAAACTATGATAATGAAGGTGATACATTCATAACAATTATGGATACATTTATTACAGAGCTGAGAGATATGATGGGTACAGTTCTTTTATCATATTATAATACGGAGCTGAGACATTTATGCAACAGTTCTTATTAATACAGATAGAGGGGAGATTATTGATGATGGCGGAAGGGACACATAATACTTTAAGGGAGTCATACAAAGTTCGTTTACAAGATAATAGACAAAACACCTGAACCTTTTCCTTTTGGTGGAATGACGACGGGCGATGACAACCGTTTACAAATATGATGGTGATTCTTTATTCATCCAGCCGGTTGAGTGATGACTCTAGAATTCAAGCTTGTATGGCTACATGGTCTCTCTTCCACCCCCTTCGCTTCTAAGGGGAATCAGCACCCAGTCTGACCGACTCTCTCTTAGCATTCTCTCTAGCTCTCTGGCCCTATCTGTAACTGTCTCTAACTTCAAACCCAGTCTCAATATATTGGTAATCTCCTTTCGTCAGAGGGATGGTGAAAAACTCTAACTCCCTCACGTTTCAAATCACACGTGCGCTTTGCACATGCATCTACACGCCTCTGGTAAACAAAAGAAATCCATAAATTGAATTGCATCGTTTTAAACCTATTTTTTAATCATTATTCTGGGACTCGTATTGTTCATTATTTTAACTGAGATATTGAATACTCAGTTATTTCTAAAAGAATGAACAATCGACTGCATTCCTAGAATTAAATATCTATTATCTTTAAACACTTGTCTACTGGGTTCGATTCTAACTTTTTCCAAATATCATTTTCAAACTTATCTAGTGTGCTTTCTTGCTTAATGGGGTCTGTCCCTTTTCATAAGAAAAATAATTAGGTGTGATAAACGGTCTAAAAATATTTTTCTAAGCATAATTGTAATATACCAGCAAATATTGTGTTTGAAAACATAAGTGTGACAGACCAATTAAAATTATTATAAACATTAGTGTTATAGACCAACGAAAAACATTTTTAAAGTGTGATAGCTGACGAATTTAATTCTTAAACATGATATTATAGACTTACACAACATTTTTGAAACATAAGTGTGACAGACCAACGAAAATTATATTTGTACAAAATTATACTTGAACAAAAGTTTTACAAACCAAAAAATTATTTTTTAAACAGAAGTGTGGCAGACCAACAAATAAAATGTTTAAACATAAGTGTTACAGACCAACAAAAATTATTTTTTAACATAAGTGTTACAGAACAAGTAATATTATTTTTGAACATAAGTTTACCAGACCAACGGCAATTGTTATATAAATATAAGTGTCGAAAATTATTTTTTAAAAATAGTGTGACAGCCCAACAAATATATTTTTAATGTAATTGTGACGGACAAACTGAGCCATTTTCTTAAATAAGTGTGATAACCCGTTAAAAATAATGCTACAAGCATAAGTATGACAGACCAATAAAATATATTTTAATACATAAGTGTTAAAGACAAACAAAACTTGTTTTAAACATAAGTGTGACAGACCAACGAAAACTGTTTTTGTAATTATTGTGATAGACCCAGAAGTATAATTTTTAAACATAATTGTGACATACCAACGTAATTGTTTAAAAAAACAATGGCATCGACCGAGGAATAAAATGCTTTAAATATAAGTGTGGAAGACTAACGAATATAATTTTTAAACATAAATGTGAGATACAAGCGTAAATTATTTTTTAAAATATGTGTGATAGGCCGACGAATATAATTGTTTAAACGTAAATGTGAAAGACCAAATAATTTTTAAGTGGGCTAAATCATTGAAAATTATTTTTCAGTCATGGATGTGATAGGCAAACAAATATTCTTTTTAACATACGCGTCATGTTTTAAAATATAATGTGTGACAGACTGTTTTAAAATATAATGTGTGACAGACTGTTTTAAAATATAATGTGTGACAGACTGTTTTAAAATATAATGTGTGACAGACTGTTTTAAAATATAATGTGTGACAGACTGTTTTAAAATATAATGTGTGACAGACTGTTTTAAAATATAATGTGTGACAGACTGTTTTAAAATATAATGTGTGACAGACTGTTTTAAAATATAATGTGTGACAGACTGTTTTAAAATATAATCGTGACAGACTAAGGAAAATTATTTTTGAAATTAATTGTGATAGACCAAATAATATAATTTTTAACCATAAATGTGACAGATTAACGATTTTTTTCAAAACACAAGTGAGGCAGACTAACGAAAATTATTTTTAAACATACGTGCGACAGACTAACGAAAATTATTTTAAACAACATAAAACAACAGACTAAGGAAGATTATTTTTAAACATAAGTAAACAAACTAACGAAAATTATTTTTAAACATACACT
Source organism: Euprymna scolopes (assembly GCF_053919585.1). Lineage (NCBI taxonomy): Eukaryota > Metazoa > Mollusca > Cephalopoda > Sepiida > Sepiolidae > Euprymna > Euprymna scolopes. The sequence continues at coordinate 625,204 of NC_136492.1, read as the reverse complement.
GCTGATCAAAAATTTAAGCCTACTTAAAAATCGTTAAAAAAATTTTTTTAAGGATAGATTTTAAACTCTCCCGACTTAAGGTTACCAATACTACAATCTAAAAGATTATGGAAACAAAAAGCTGCATTCCAAAGATGTATTTATTAAATTTACATTTTTATTAAATTAGGTTTCTTACACATGATCAAAATTATAAGACCAGAGACAAAAATTTTATTAAATTGTATAAAAAGTGTATGAAAAGTGTATGAAAGCATTTAACAATCAAACTTAATAATGAGTTCTGCCTCCACTGTTTTTGATGACTTCAAAAATGCTTTGGAGCATGCTAGAAATCAGGATTTCCATTAAGGTGCGGGAGATCCTGCACCAGTTTCTGAAGATGGCTTCACGACATTCATTTTTTGTTGAATATTGTTTGTCAGTTTGATAAACCACTCTTGTCATCCATCCCCAAACATTTTCAATTGTCATCCATCCCCAAACATTTTCAAGTCCGGTGAGCATGCAGGATGTCCCAAGAGATGCACACAATTTTATTGTAGAAAGCTCAAAGTCCATCTTGCAGTGTGGATTGCAGCATAAACCTGTTGGAATAGCCATCCATCTCCCCACAAACGATGACCCTCCATTATCAAAAATGCTTTTTGTAACATGCTAACATAATCAGCTGCTGTCTGACGACTCTGCACCACCTGGAGCTCCATCGCCCCTCTGTAAGAAAATGCACCCCATACGATTACGGACCCTCCACTACTATGACGTGTGGAAAAAATTTAAAGTGGCATGTTTTTGTCATGCCAATATCGCTGGAAGCCATCAGGACCATCTAAATTGAATTTTTTCTCATCAGAAAACAAGACTTTCTTCTATTTCTCAACGTCCCAGGTTTAGTATTCAGTACCAAATCTTAAGCGGTCCACTTTGTGACGTGGAAGCAATCGAGGAATTTGTTTACGCTTTTTATTTACCATGACTTTTTGCTGTAAGTGTTGTCTGATGATTATTGGACTGCAATCAGCATCTTAATCGCCTTAATTTGACTAGAATAAAATCCTCGGTCATTCATAACAACCCGTTCGATTCTCCTACACGATGCAGGAGAAATTTAGGGGGGGGGGATACCATAATTCTCAGTGTTCTTTAGAAAGTTGGAAATAACAGTTTTACTTCGATTTACCTTATCTGCTATCGCTCGCTGTGACAAACGTTGCTTATGGAATACTAGGATTCGAGAGCGCTGAACTTCGGTTAGTTTTTTTTTTTGCTTTAGGCATGGTAACACCTTTACAGTGATTGCTAATCTCTAACTGAATTAAAAACATTAGAAGTACCATAAATCTAACAATTTATACCCCTAATCTTATAATGTTGATCATGTGTAAAAAGCCTAATTTAATAAAAATGCAAATTTTTAAATAAAATTTTTGGAATGTACCTTTTGTTTCCATAACCTTTTAGATGGTAGTATTAGTAACCTTAAGTCGGAACAGTTTAAAAGCTATCATTAAAAAATTGTTTCTTTTTAAAGATTTTTAAGTTGTCTTAAATTTTTGATCAAAAGTGTTCGTGTGAAAGAGCAAAGAGTAAAATGTGAAATTGTGTCAAAATCGGATTAGCTGTGTAGAATCCATAGGAAATGAACTCACACATACGCACACACACATACACACACACACATACAGAGACACAGTTCCTTTAATAAAATAGTACAGATTTATATTAATCGTAGATGTCATCGTGGATATACACAAAGACGCATATCGTCGTCCAAGATGACATTTACCGAAGCCAAGAACCACGCCACAAATGTCGTTTGTTTGTGAAAAGCAAGAAAGCAAAATGTAACTTACCTCCATTATAATCCGATATCCTGTAGGGACCTTTACGCTAAGCTGGCACCATTGATTTCTAAATACCGATGCATTCACAGAGATTTTGTCACTGAGGGAATTGTAGAAGTAACTACTGAGATTAGCTGCAGTAAATTACAGGATAAAATAATGAATAATAGAAAAATAGAAAAATAAAAAGTATATAAAATAAATTTACAATTTTAAAAAGCAGAACAACGCAGAGATGTAATAATTAGACTCACACTGAAGCAACTTAAGATATAATGGTGGAACCAGCTATGTAGTTTCACTTTATTGACTCTATACATGTGTGCATATGTACAATCATATTTTATACACTGCGTGTCAAATTATTAACGAGATAACATCTTTTTTTTATCAATTTCAGAAACTTACCGCTAGTTTCGTATCAAAAGCTTCAGAAACGCTGGGAATGCTGAGTTGCGCGCACTGTGAAATTTTCGTACTGTCCCGCGCGATGCAAACAACTTGCCATCATAATTGCTGAATCCACGGCATTTGAGGTGTCTCAAATTATTAACAAGGCAGTTTGTTTCGTCAATAAAATGGGTCGTAAAGGTGGTTTGAGTAGTTCCGAAAAGAGTACTATTACGGAACAGATAAAACTACCCTCTAAATATCGGAAATGATAGGAAGGTACCATGAAACTCTGAAAAACGTTGTCAAGGGCCCTACAAAGGCACGTAAGAGAGCTGATAAAGGTAAATCTAGAATTGCTTCACACCATTCTCTACTCCGATTAAACGTGAAGTTGTTAAGAACCCTGGGCAGATAAGTCGAGAATTTTTTGACATAGCGGGATTGAAGAATGTTTATAAAGTACTCGATATCACCTTCTGAAAAAAGTAGCAAAGTCTGTTAAGCCTGTGATAAGCCCCCATTAAAGCAACATCACATACAAAACCGATTGACATGGGAAGAGGACAACATGAAAACGGATTTTCCAAAGTTTTGTTCACGGATGAAGTGCATGTCACTCTTAATGACCTTGCTGGAGCAAGTGATAGGTCCTGGATGGACAACATTGTCATCAGTGTTTAAGGCGCCAACAAGGTGATGGTGGGATAATGATTTGGGCTGGGAGGTACTTTAATTGGCCCATGGAGAGTCCAAGACGGGGTAAAAATGACGTCAAATGCTTACATAGCTTTTCTGAATGAGCACTTTGACCATGGCTGAAGAAACAACGGTGAAGTTCAGAAGAATCATTATTTTTATGCAGGGTAATGCTCTCTCGAATGCAGCAAACAAAAGCAAAGAGTATTTGCAACAACCGGTGTTCTCTGGGCTAGGAAGATGGAGTGGCCTGCGAATTCACCATATTTGATTCCAATTGAGAACCTTTGAAGTATCATGAAGCGACACCTTTATGCAAGTGGACGCCAATTTAAGAGCAAAGATAGTTGTGCGATACTCTCCAAGAGATATTGCGAGAAATAACTGTTGACAAAATCACAAATTTGACTAATTCTATGGACCAACGTCTACAGGTCATTCATAAAAAAAATCGTATATCCACTACTATTTATGTAAAAATAGAAATTGCTATGCAGTTATTGTGTTCTAAGGATTTTTCCTAGTTCATTTAATGTTTAAAAATTATTACAATAAGCAAGTTATGGGTATATTGTGTTTTCCTCAACCTCGTAAATAACTTGACACACTGAAATCAACAGATATTCCTATCTTCTGCCATAACTTCGCAAATACTGCTTTCAATACTTTCATTTTCTGACTAGAGTAGCTGAATAGTATTGTAAGCACTTTCTCAAAGTTTCATGGATTTTTAATCACTCGTTCCTTAAATATTTGAAAAATGTAAACTCGTTAATTATTTGATACGCAGTATATATACAGTTGTGCCCGATATTATTCATACCCCCCTTGAAAATTGAGTTTATTAGGTGTAACTTTTGTAAGAATTTATTGTTTACGTCCATATTGATACATATTCTTAATAAACCTCTTCTGATCATTTTCGTCATTTTAAAATCTCGGGATACTTGTAATAAAAGAAATATACAGCTATTTATAAAATCTGCAATGTTCAAAAATAATCATACCCCCTTATTTTTTCAGTATTAATCGAGTTTCTGACTGTTTGTTTTCTGTTTGATTCTTATTTTGAATGCTTTTATACAACCTTTGATTAATTTCATTTCGTTTTTTGCATTTTTCAGAAATTAAAATGATATCAACTGAAAACCAATAAAAGAATAAAAATTATTAGAATGGGGAAGAAAAAAGAGCTTAGTAATGATCTTAGGACTAAAATTGTGAATTCACATAATGATGGTTTAGGTTACAAGTCAATTTTCAAGAAATTTGAGGTCCCTACAGCAACAGTACAGAGCATCATCAAAAAATTCCAGAGCCACCACACAACAAACAACTTGATTGGTAGAGGAAGAAAAAGGAAACTGTCTGCTAGAGCCACCAGGAATATTGTAAGAAGTGTTAATGCAAATCCAACCACCACTAATAAGGACATTTTAGAAAATCTGGAGTCTTCTGGCATAAAAATATCAAGGCAAACATTGCAAAGGACTCTGCATGAAAATGGTCTGAAAGGAAGAAGACCAAGAAGGACTCCATTGCACACCGGAAAACACCTTGCAGCACGTCTAAAGTTTGCTAGGACCCATGTGAATTCTCCAGAGTCCGTTTTCTCAAGTATTTTGTGGACTGACGAAACAAAAATTGAATTGTTTGGCCATATGGATGCTTCTTACGTGTGAAGGAAGAAAGGAGAAGCTTACAACCCAAAGAACACCATACCCACGGTGAAACATGGTGGTGGTAGCCTAATGTTTTGGGACTCCTTTTCGGCTAGTGGTCCAGGTAGTTTGGTCAAGATAGATGGAACCATGAAGAAGGAGCAATATTTGGAGATACTCAAGAAAAACATTAGACAGGATGCGGAGAAGCTCGATTTAGGACCAAACTGGGTCCTTCAACAGGATAATGATCCAAAACATACTGCCAAAATAGTCAAGAAATGGTTTGAGGATAATCAAATTAATGTTTTGAAATGGCTTAGCCAGAGTCCCGACCTGAACCCTATCGAAAACCTCTGGCACATATTGAAAACTGAGGTTAAAAAGCGGAAACCTAGAAATTTGAGGGATTTGGAGAACTACTGCATTGAAGAATAGTCAAAAATCAGTGTTGATGCTTGTAAAAACCTTGTTGATAAATATCCCAAACGGTTACAGGCAGTTATTAAGAATAAAGGGCATGCTATTGACTATTAGTAAGAGAGGTATGAATAATTTTGAACTAGTGCCATTATTGTTTTTCTTTGTATAATGTTTCAAACTTGCATAATTTATTTATTTGTTGAGTTTAAATTAAATGCTTATGCTTGATTTATTGTTTGAAATCCCTTTAATATTGTCTACCTTCTGGTTTGAGCAATATTCTTATAGAAATCTCAAAGATCCGAGGGGTATGAATAATATCGGGCACAAGTGTATATATATATATATATATATATATATATATATATATATATATATATATATATATATATATATACAAGACTGATAAATTAAAAAATGTATCCATTTTAAATGTGGAAATTGATGAATCGCACAGGTAAGAAATTCATTTTTATAGTATGAAAAGGTTAGTAATTGCAATTAAGAATAGAAAACTGGATCAAATGTTTGAAACATGTATTCTTCCTAAGATTACGGGTGGTGGTGTTTTATCAACACTGCTGGGGAGCCATGATGTAATATACTGTTTTGTTTTTAAATCCCCGAAACAGTGTTTCATGGTAAACAACTGATGATCCCTTGAAAAATAAATTATTGGTATTATAGTAAATTCGAGAGCGAGTTGATGCAGTGATTGCAGGTGATTAAATGACTTACTGACTAGATGGTTTTCTAACGAATGATAAAAAATATTTTTGTATAGTTTTAAAGGTTAAAAACTTCCAAGACTATATATATATATATATATATATATATATATATATATATATATATATAGTAATTTATAAAATATATATGGCGATTAAGCTACACTGAATATTCGGCGTTTCATCCACTCTAGGATTCGTCAGGCTTATGCGCGAATTCTGTGGTTCGCCATATACATTTTATAAATTACTAACTAGCTCTACCTACGTATTGAGCACTTTTGAAGTAAATACTTAAAGTTTACGCATAAATCTATACTTTCGTATATTAATTTTATGTAAGTAAATTAAGTAGTTATATATATATATATATATATATATATATATATTATAACATTCTACATGTTATATGTTCTTATGCTCTTACTTGGGTCAGGTGATCAGGGTGTGTATCTGTGATGCTGCATATTTTAGAAAGTCTTTCATTCGTCAGACGTGTGTTTGACTTTCAAACGTTCGTGGTGAATCTTTATATAGATCGAGGTGAATCTTAATATAGGATAGTACGATGAAGTGGAGAGAAAGTGCTAGGTAACGTATTCGAAATGTGACATCTAACGATAAATACATTAGCATCGAAATAATGGGATGTCAAAATTATTAGCAACTTCTCTACTCTTTTGGTTTTGAAAGACCTAAGTATAAAGATCATATATATCCCGTACCCTAATGAATATAATCTCCCTATTAAATGGACAATTAAATCTATATGCATTAGTATATATCTTTATATTGTCGTTTTCTTCTTTTCCGTCTATATTTATATGTGTGTGTGTGTGTGTGTTCGTATTATTGCTATCTACTCGAAAGTATATATATACTACAAGATGTACACGGCGTTATTCGGTATTAAACGTAACGTTAAATTCCTTCAAATATAAAGTAAAAACAGAAAAGAAACTGAGACATGTGCATGTGAGTATTATTTTTTATAAACAGTTCACTTATTGTAAGTCCAAAATATTCGACCTGTGATCGAAACCAAAACCTTAGGGCAGTGAGTCAAGCACGATAAACATTAGGCCAACTATCTTTTAAAACTATTTTAAAACCTACTTATTCGTAACATAATCAACCTCTTATGTGAACGATTCATGCAAGCGCATTTGTGAAACAGTTGAAAAACAGATAAAAATTCGATGATCCTCCACGTAACGATTTTTCAATATTTTCGTATGAAAACTGTTTAAAAAGTTTTCCACATGTCTGAATAACCGTATATATAATTTCAAATCGGCAGATAAAAAATTTGTTTAGTATATGGGTTGAGAAGTGTTCTCATACACATTCCAATAATATATATATATATATATATATATATATATATATATATATATATATATATATATTATTGGAAGTATTATTTAAACAAAGCCAAAATGTGTCAGCCAAAGAGATATTCTTGACTTGATGAGGTGATTTTCCCTGGCAGGGTGGTCACTGAAACATGTTTGCATATGTGTAGCCATTAGTTATCACATCCAACACACACACACACACACACACATATATATATATATATATATATATATATATATATATATATATATATATATATTAGCTATAATTAACGGTTCCGATATCCTGTTAAATTGTATTACTTTGTAATTCATTATTACCAAACTAACATTTTGCTTCATTGTGCCATGGTCCTGGATATGGCGTTAAACTATATCCGATGTTGAGGCCCCAGCTTGCAGGCCTTAGGGAGTGTGGAGCCACCCTTTAATTGCCGTTGATCCCAGGTCCACTCTGACCCGGAGTGGTAGTACCTGTTAGGGTCCCAACTATGGGTTAAATAGAATACGACTTAAAAAACAAATATACTATATTAAAAAATCGTTCTTCAAAATCACCAGATTCGGCATTAAATAACCTGAAAAGGGTTTATATGCCGTAAAACAAAACAACCAATCAATCATTGTGTCATCTTACACTCCATATTCCTTCTCTGTCTATAATTTCTACTTTGTCCAATAAGACTAGAGGGTTTCCCTTTTTAATCCATATATGATCAGCCATACCCGAATTTTCCAATATCTCCCGGTATTACAACATTGATATTCATCTAATCTTACTTTTAATGGATAACATGTCTCGCCTTTATATAGTTCTCCACATTTGCTTGGAATCTCATACGCACACTTATTAGTAATGATTTATTGTGTAGGAATCTTAACTTTTGTATTTATTTAATTATTATTTTGCCTGTCAGTGGTCGCTGGACGTGTCGAGCAACGAAGGTGAAAGGTGAACGTTAGGGTTGACGAGCTAACAAGGTGATGCGCGTTCGCATCTCTCCATGATTTCTGTTCGTCTTACCTCTAGCTTTTATTGACAAATTCTTTCTTTATTCAACCAGAGGTCAATATCTGTGTACAAGTTCGATCTGGTTTTTCTTTGCTTTCTATGGTCAATATGTGTGTACAAAACTCGACCTGTTTTTGTTGTGTTTTGTTTTTGCTGTTTTGTTTTTGCGAGTTTTTTTTTGTTTTGTTTTTGCTAGCCTGGATTTGTGTGTGTGTGTGTGTGTGTGTGTGTGTGTGTGTGTGTGTGTGTGTGTGTGTGTGTGTGTGTGTGTGTGTGTGTGTGTGTGTGTGATCTTTATATTTTTTTATCCATTAATTGCATAAGATGTTTCTGGAGATTCGAATCACTCCTGAATACTATCCTGATATAATATAGATTACATATTCTTAGAATGTTTCTGTATCGTATACACGCTGTGGTGAGTTTTGAGTAGTGTCATTTTGTCTCTCGTACAGATTCCTTAAAGCTGATATCATTCTTTCTGAAATAATGTCGAAGGTTATATCGAACGAAAAGTTGTGAAAATAGAATTCAAGATAAGAATAGTAATCCGAAAAATTAAAATCATACGAATGACCAAAAAAATTCAGAAAAGTATTATTTTTTTCAGTAACCTGAATAAAGTATTGATGTAAACAAAATTTAATATTTTTCTCTTAATAGATATTTATTTTTTATTCGTGTGCTGGAAATGTCCTCTCAATTATCAAATATTTTCTTTCTTAGAGACTTATAAGTTTAAACGTTGATAGGCAGAAACCAGAAGCTCATAGTATCAACGTTTTCTGCCCAACTCTCTTCTTGATATTCATCAATGATTTCCCAAATCACATTTTAGGTCATACGCAGACATTTATGCAGATGACACCACAATCTATGGTAACACTTCAAAGGCTGCCAATGACCAAGATCTTTCTAATTCTCTTTCTTCTGATCTTGAACACGTGGTTGGGGAAAAGGTTGGTTGGTTAATTTCAATGCATCTAAAACCAAACTTCTCTCTTTTTATCATAATCGCTCTAATTCCCATCACTCCCCAATTGAAATTAGTGGCCCTCGTTGTTGAAAAGCCCCATGTCCTGGCAAGATTCTGAGACTGCCTTAAACTTCTGATCTGGAATGAAACACATACATCAAATATGTTGCCAAGATCGCTGGCAAAATGTTGATATCATTCTACGGCTCAATTAGGTATCTCACTGCTGATGCACTCCTTTATCTTTATAAGAGTGAAGTACGTCTAAAGTGGAATACTGTTGCCACATCTGGGCAGGGGCTGATCGACGCGTCCTATATTTCCTTGATAGAGTTCAAAACCGGCTTCTAAACCTAGTATGTGATGTATTTTATCTTCCTTGTAGCCTCTTTCTCATGGAATAGACGATGTGAACCTGTCTATGCGCTTTTGTTATTTTTATAGCAGGTGCTCGTCTGAGCTCTAATCTATGACCCCTTACCAAACTTTCACAAAAAACACTCAATTAGTTACGGCATGGCATCTTTGTACCTGTTTTTCAAGTATTTCAATAATTCCCAGCACTAGTACCAATTCGACAAAAATACCCCTGACAAACCCGTCAAGCCTCAAAATCTCAACCTACACTCTAGAGATCCGTAAAGCTTCTACTCGAATAGCTTTTCCCCCTCAGACTACTGTACTTTGAGATTCCTTCCCGGGACCCTGCTTCCAATACTGTACTGATATGCAAAAATCCAAGCGTAATGTCAACAGAAATCTCCATGCCCAACTCCATAAATAGCACCTTTGCAAATGTGGTCCCAAATAGTAGTCCCTCACAACTCAATTGTTCTGTGCTTAGTTTGGAGTGAAACGACAATAAAAAAATATCAAAACTTCAAAAAATCTTGATAAATGTATATTTGCGCATGCATAAAAACACTTTAAGTCGACTTACACCTGCAAAGTTCTATCTTTTTCAGATTTTGACCAGTTAACAGCCATTTTACCGCCTAAAATCCAAATCAAATTTATTCCAAAAGTCCATTCTCTTATATATCTATTTCGAGTTTGTAGACCAAAAATTGACAGAATAGTTTGGTAGAGACTATTTCCCACGCAGACAGAAAGTTTACCTTAATATATATATATAAACGACCGATCCACAAAGAATGCAATTATTTGGCCTATGACGAATGTACAGATGTATAACGATTTTTTCAATTTTGACCTCTTTATGATGCCTTAAAACTATTTTTACTAGGTAAAGGCCCATAAGAGAACAGTCCATAAAAAAATCAATCATTTGATGCCTCGAGCGCCACTCGGCAACTTTTAGTTTCGGTAGAGATAGTGTTTGAAAATATTTAGGCAGACAGACAGACAAATAGACACGTAACCTATTATATATTAGACTACCGAGAGGGTGCCCGGCTTTGCCGGTCGTAGAATACGTATAAAAGTTATATTTTAATTTGTCCAGATTTCGTATATATTATTATAGAATCGTGAATTCAAAAGTAAACTAAAAATATTTGGGTGTAATCAGCTAGTATCGAAAACGAAAGCCAAACTGTAGAATTCAAAGCTGGTGACGGTACCACTGAACTAATGTGACACGCATATGAACAGATTTAAAAATAATAAAATAAAATAAGAAGAATGTATAAAATATACAACGATATTTTTCAATTTGGACACCTTTTTTAACGCTTAAAAACTATTTTCACCAGCTAAAGACAGTCCATAAAAATCCAATCATTTGCGACTTTTAGTTTCGGAGAGATAGAGTTTAAAACTATGGAGACAGTCAGTTTTTTTATTGGAATGGTTCTTTTTAATTTTGTAGTTTAAGTTATAGGACTGACAGAATACAAATCATCCTCTTCCTCCATTCCTCCTATCCTTTTCCTTTCGTTATTGTCATGTATTAGTGTCTCGGAAAACGCTGGAAAACGCCTAGGTAATCGTCGATTATAAGATCGACTATTATAATTATAAGTTTGATATTATGTTAAGAAGTTATTATTATGAAAGAACATTATTATGATTATCAGTATGAAAATTAGATGGTGTTACAACGACAAATAAGGTTTATAAGTTTTTCAATGCAGTTGAAATCTTAGAAACAATAAAGAAATGAAGAGTTATGTCAAATACATTAACAATAAATTTGGTGAATAAAACTTTAGTCAAAAAGTCACATGTTAAAAGATGTGAGTTGAATTACGTCAGATTAAAGATTAATTTAACCCCAAAATAAGTATTATTCTCCATTTCCATTGTAAAGTTATCCATGCATATTCTTGGCCCGTCATGAATTATAATTAAATGTGCATACACACACAACGAACTATATATACACACGTCATATAGATGACTGTGACACGTACATACAATCGTATATACACTCTGTATACGCACATTCATTAGAATATTTTATACCATTAAACGATACATGAATTTAGATATGTATAGTTGGGAGGTTGGACGTTGTCCGGGATTGAATAATGATAAACGAATGTTTCACACTTCTCTATTTTTATTTTTATTAAAATGCGTGAAATTGCTCGGGAGAAAGCTTCACATGTCTCCATGCAGTAACTTAGTCCAAAATATATGTTATTCTACATTGCACTCTAGAGAACCTACTGTTTCTTTGATTAAATTATTTTATAGAAACTTCTTTCCAGTAAACGAAAAAAAAGCACCTTAAGAAATTTACTTGTGGTGTTTGCACCTACAGACGACGTCATGCAAAATAAATAAATAAATAAAAACACGTAAACTTTCAAGCCTTTAAATTTCTTTACAGTTAATGAAAAATAATTAAGAAAATTACGTGCGGAGTTTGAACCTACAGACCACGTCATGCAAAATAAAAGAAAAAAAAACACGCTATCAACTTACCCACAGTAGAATTTTCACTGCCCGTTGTTCTATCAGTGTTGCTTAGCGACGACATAAAAAATGGCTTTACTGATGATAGATAAATCAAAATAACGGTTTCGATTATCGGTAATGATCGGGGAGGGACTTAGACAAAACTAAACTTAAATCACTCCCAAACTTATACACTAAAGTTCAGTAAATTTTTATGAAATTCTGTTTCGATGTTTCGGAGTCTATAAGGAACAAACTCACACATCCACATAGAAAGTTGCATTTATATAATTGTAGAGGTAGAGATATACACTCGGTTATATATAGACCCCGCCGCGTTATTCTTATCCTTCTTTTATTCCTCCCCCTCATCATCATAGATTTAACATTTGTTTTACAGTATGGTATGCGTTGAACTGCTTAAAGAAATTCACATCCAACCTATTCTATCTCTGGCCAGGTATATGTTTAGCATTCTTTTCCTCGAGACATCTTTATAACTTCCTGTCATTTGCTCTTTAGATTTCCTGTGTGAAATAAACTTATTACCTTAACTGTCCTACATCTACTAAGCTAATGATAATTATTTCAATCCGCCCACATTGGTTTTAGATATTAAAGACATATCGGTTTTATTTGGGCTATTTAATATCGAAACATTTGATATAAATTATTCAATTACGAGGTGCCTTCAATAAGTTTGCAGTCTTCTTTTGTATAGGCATTTAAAATTGACGTAGACACTTCAAAATTCAGTATGTTATTGCTATACATCTTATTAGATGATTGACCAATTTTGTATGATTTCTAGTTCAAATGAAATGCAATTTGGAAATGATGGCACTTTAGAAAAACGAGATGCAATAAAATTAAACTTAGAAAAATGCCATGGGAACTATGGTATTCTTCAGACTACTTTTAGATCATCTTACATAAATCGAGGATCAGGTTTTAAGTGGTATAAGAGATTCAAGGAAGGTAAGGATTTTGATGGATAATGAGATATGTGGGAGAACTAAGGAAGTCAGAACATCAGAGTTGATTAGCAACATAAAAATTTTCATATATAAGGACCATCGTGTATCTATAAAAACAATAAGTGCGTAGTTTGACGTCAGCGTGAGAACTGTACACACAAATATTCGCGAGGAACTGAAGATGCACGAATTCACCAATCCACAACTCTATCTTTGTCACAGATATTTGACAAAGATGCCCAACAAGACAGTTCTTCACCCTCCTTAAAGATAAATCTCAAATTGCTTTACTTTTCGTACGCACATACGCCAGTTTGTTATGATGTAGTGTGTTCTCTTATAAGTGGATGTTACGTATATATAATCATGTTTGTTGCACTTCTACAAAGATGCGTGCTGCTAATGATGATATACACTCTGCTTGTTTTAGCAGTCTTGACAATCAAACACGAATACAGTTTCATAAGCAAAACTGTATTTATTCATTTTTTTATTTTTATTATTTGGCCTGTCAGTGGTAGTAGAACATGTTGAGCAAAGGTGGATAGTGGTAGGGGTTTGGGGTTGGCAAGATAATGAGATGACAATCGCACTCCTCTCTCTGTCTGTTTTTTGTTCCTCGAATTTCCTGCTTTTATTGGCAATTTTTTGTTTAATCAGAGATCAATATGTATACACAGTCCGATCTGGAATCTCTTTGTTCCATAAGAGGTCAAAATATGTGAATAAAGTCCGATCTGAAATCTCTTTGTTATTCAGAATTATGTGCAAATCCAACCTCAAATTTTTTATGTTCTTATCCAGAATTTGTGTGTGTACGATCTCTAAATTTCTTTATCCAACAATAAATAATTTCAGCAAATGGGCTAAAAGGAAAATATGAATAAGGTCTAAGATTTTCATCACTAAAAGAGAAAAGTATGTGAATGATTAAACAATTTAATACTCACGGCAATTTATTTCGTCTGAACTGTCGGAGCAGTGTTCCCTCTTATCACACACATTCGTCGAAGGGACACAATCGCCATTAACGCAAGAATATTCATCTGAAATAAGAAAAAATCAAGAAATCCAAAAAGAAGAGACAAATAGAAGAAAACGAAGGTAAAACAAAATACACTTTTGTTAATCTTTTTCTAACCAGATCTTAGACTGATGTAATCTATATCTGTAACGTATAAATTACACATTCATTGTGTCGCTACATATCAAACTTCGGACCCACACGTTGTCTAATACTTCGTCGCAAAGTAAAAAACAAAAAATAAAGAAGGAAGAAAAAATATTGTATTCAGCATTTTTAAAAGTGCAAATGAAATGTATTTATTCGGAGTTCTTCCAACAATAACGTATTTCGTTATCTTTCGAAAGTCTTTTCGCACACATATGTATTTTACAACACTCTGCCATATAACATGTGCTTTTTAAAAGTCTTTATCCTCGCCATTACACGATGGCGTTAGCAAGCGCTTTTTCACCTTCGTTTTCACACGCCCCACGCCCATCTTCATTGCTTCTCTTTTCTCGACCACGTGCTGGCTTTTTTGCCTTTTCTTTGTCGTACAAACAAGGGCAAATTTGTTTATTTTGCATATGTGTTAAGACGGTTGCTGCTGCTTCTAATATTTTCGCTAGTCGGCTATCCTTCGGTTGCTGCTGATTTTCTCGTTCGTAGACACTTTATAACAATAAAAGTGTACCACTTTGTTATATATAGATTTGATTGTTTGCTAGTCTTTAACATCACACGCTATTCACAATATGCAAGCAAACTGAACATTCACAAAATAATGGCTGAATCCTTATAAAATAACCCGAGAAGTCGGATCACATATGGAGAGTGCTTTGGCAAATCTAATGCAAGTTAATGGAGACAACTATACCACGCTAGAAAACACTTTCACTTGCTACAAAGCCAGACTCGTCCATGCATGGAATATCAAATTGGTGCGACAAACACTAACCTATCTGAAGTCCCCCAAAAGAGTTTTCAATACTATGGGTGTTCCAAAAATAATACCTCCTATCTTTTTCCGCCCGAATTGATCTAAGGAGATTGCAAATTGCATTGTCCTTAGGACTGAACCTATGCATTCATGATCTGAAGGTTCCATCACTCTGTTATAGATATTGACGGTGTGAGACTCTAATAAAGCAAATCCTGTTATGGATATGCGTCAGAAGCAAAGATGCGTCATTGAATTTCTGCCAAAAGAGCATTTTTACAAACAAACAAACATTGAAATGATTAAAATTCAACGGCGCCTGTTGAACGTTTACAAAGCTGATGTAGTTGATGTCAGAGCAGTTTGGATATTTCTGTGTGGGGACAGAAGTGTGAATAGTAAAGTGCGCTCCTGACGCCCATACACAGCCACCAATCCATCGCTTTTCTTTTGTTTCTAAGTTATAATAGGAAGTATTACGGGCGACCGACTAGCGATACGACGGCATATAAACACCAGCTGCGAATGGAAGACTGACCAGCACAACCAACGGGGACTACTGCATTGAAAATGCCACATCTAGTCATAGTCAATCAGAATAGCCACTCGAACGAGGTCAGAGGTCACATTTTGGTGACCTGTGATTAGTATAGCAGCACTTTGCTTCCATGACCGAAGATTGACTCTTATGTGACAAAAGGGTTCCCTTGGGAAGGGACCCGTTCACAACTTAGCGAAGGCAAAGTTCCACATGTTTTATTATATAAATAAAATAAATTTATATTGACTTTTGATGATGTAGATTAGCTAGTTAAAAAAACAATAAATATTTATGTAATACAAAAAAAATGGAAAAAAATAATAAAAAAAAAGGCAAGACAGCAAGATAACTCAACAACGCACAACAGCACTCTCCACGGATTCTCGTCATCGTCTGTCCGTGTTTTCGCAACCTCCTGTTATGCGGTCGAGCGACGAGATTTTGCACATGTGCCGCGAGATTTTGCACACAAGCCACGAGATTTTGCGTCACTTTGCAGGATCGTTTAGTTATAAAAGTTGTGGTCGTCGCGATCTTGATTCTTTCTTCCCTCCCCTTACAGCTTGATTCCACATGATGCGCACATACACACACACACACACACACACACGCGTGCGCGCGCGCGGACGCTTTAATGGAAAGCTACAATTTTTCCTACACTCCTCCTTGATCTCATGATCATAGACAGGGCGGTAAGGTGGGGATTTCTTTGCCGAGCACTCCTCTGAAAAGAAACGACACAGGCTTCATTCTCATGTGTGCTTTCGTCTGCAGTCTGATGATCGAGAATGATGTTCCATGTGTTTAAGATTTCCCAGTTTAAAAAACAATAAATATTTATAATTTTATTATTAGCAACCGGACAATTCAGTTTTAAATAATTTCAGAATCTTAAATGAGGATCATTTTTATCTAATTCCGATACCAATTCTGATACTTTAAAATGCCCCTATTTCGATTCAACTTACTCCTCCCAACTCTAGTCTAACAAAATAAAGAAAATGTACTATCTTTGAATATCTTGTTAGTATGCTGGGTAGAGATAGAACCCTAGATGCCGAAATAATTAACAAGATAGTCTAGACTAATTTTTGCTAAGTTTGAAAAGCGTGTCTCGTCAGATCGAGAAATCACTGTGAAAGCAAAGATCAGTGTATATGGGTCATGTGTCTTAACTTGTCTACTGTATGCATCACAAACATGGACTTCATATCGAAGGCATCTTAAAGCTATGGAAAGGTTTCACCAAAAGTGCATCCGTAAAATACTGAACATCACTTGGAAGTCTATTACTCCTAATACAGTCGTTCTTGAACAATTCAACAACTTTATCATAGAAATGAGGATTATCAAAAATATGATTAGTTGGACTAGATACTTAATGAGCTTTTCAGGTTAGAGTCCTGTCAAGTGAACGTCATGACCGATAAGAAATAATGGTCATCACGTGAAACTGATTTTACCTTCGTCTTGTTGCAGGTATAGACTAGCGAAAATGTTGACACTTATAAATTATTCTCATTTGTGTCATTTCTAGATTTATTTATTGAAGTTTTTTACTCACTTTCACACCAAACAAAACATATTTCAACTTGGACTACAAAGAGAGATTAAGATTTGGTTTACGTTGCATTTGAACTTCTGCATATCAGTACAGTTTGGGAAGCAGGTATCAGGAAGAGAATTTCACAGTGTAGCCGTTCTAGAGAAGAAGCTATTATAGTAGAAAACTTTCTGACATTTAAGGATCTCAAGAGTGAAGGGGTGTGATTTTGTTGTTAAGCGAGTTTGTGGGGGATATGTACGTCGAGGAGGGTACAACGCGTTCATCAGAGCACATTCCATTAAAATACTTGTAAAACATGCGCATTAAAAATATATGGGCACTATTTTCATAGGGATATAAATAAACTCATTTTGTTGCGTGTTGTTCGTTTTTCTGTCCAAAATACTACATTTTGGAATCTTCACGAGTCTTGCTCGTCCATAATTTTCTAAAAAATTAAAGTTAGCAGAATATGGTTTAGAGTGAGATGACGCAGCGTATACATCAACCAACTTTGCTTAAGAGACAAGAAATAGAACGAGCACTTTATTGCTCCAATCCAATACTGAACTAAGGGCAACTTCTCCATTAACTGTATACGTAGGCATAGACTGGTGAAAATGCTGGCAATTATTAATTAATCTCATTCGTGTCATTTCTATATGTAAAACTAGCGAGGTGGCGCACGGCTTTGCCCAGTCGTAAAATACGCTTAAATGTGATATTTTAATTTGCTCAGGTTTCGTATAAATTTTTATAGAGTGGTGATTTGAAAAATAAAAATAAAAAGTATTTGGGTGCCAATAGTTAGAATCGAAACCGAAAGCTAAATTGTAGCATTAAACGCTGGTGACGCTCCCATTATACAAATGTGACGCGCATGTGAATCGACTAAAAATTATTATTTTTTTAAATAAACTAAGATTAATGTACAAAATATATAACAATTTTTTTATATTTTGACCCATTTTTACCCTTTAAAACATATTTTAACCGACTAAAGACTGATAACAGAATAGTCCATAAAAATTTAATCATGTGAGGCGCCTACTACCGCTCTGTGGCTTTTAGTTTCGGAAGAGATAAAGTTTAAAAATATGAAGACAAACAGACAGACAGATGTATAGCCTTTTATATATTAGATTATATAGACACTATTTTCATAAAAATATTAATCTTTATCTCTACTATTATATGAGTCAGTTTATGTGTGTGCATGTGTGAGTTCCTTCCTCATAGGTTCCGAAACGGCTAAGCCAACTTTTTCAAATTTCACACAAAGGTAATTTATATTTCTGGCAGTGTTCTTAGATGTTTTGTACAGAAATTCATCGGATAAGTATCAAAAATAAAAAAAAAGTCCGATATTTAAAATAGTGGTTCTTCCGATTAGACATAAAAAAAGAATTTTTACAGGGGGGAATATTTTACGTTACACCGGTGTAACTTTCGCAAGTGTAACGTAAATATTTCCCTGTAAAAATTCTTTTCAAGAGAAGAGAGAGTACTTTTAAGATCGTCAAGCTTAAATATCAGCTGACGTTATATTGTAAACAAACACACCGAGCAAATTATTCCTCGTGATATATAATAATTAATAGAGGATTGGCTCTATAATAATATATAAGCAACCTTCATAACTAAAAATAACATGTTTAAACGTATTGTACGACTAGGCAACGCCGAGAGTCCAACTTCTCCGCCGTAATGATTTCGCCTGCATTGAAAAAAACTGCAATGGATAGGACCAGTCACAGATCACCAAACAGTCTGCATGACCTTCTTTTGGTGCAACTCTAGCTTTGGAAAGTGTTGTGGAACTTCCTCTGCGTCTAACCACTGAGCTAAGCATCATCAGTTGTCGTAAAAACTCACCTTTTATCGCAAGTCAGCACTTAGTCGAGAAACGGTCGTTCTTAATGAGTAAAAGAATGGAAGACGAAGCTTCATAATGGCGTTTCTTTTGGTTGTCATTCCATTCGTGAGTCACACATTTTTCAAGTATTTTGGCATTCCAATGTCTCTCAAATGGTTGGAAATCGTCGTATACGTTACGTCTTATTCAGAAGCAGGTTCTCGAAGAGTTGTGAGATGATTGGCTTATTTGATCGTTGTCAACATCGGATGCCCGACAACTATGCTCATCATTTTCAAGACTCGTCGCTGCCATGAAATTTCTTAAACCACCATAGTGCGTTTAGTAGTTGTTCCTAGACCAAACGCTTTGTTGATATAGCGAGCTGTTGACCGAGCTTGTCGAAAAAATTGTGTGAATTTGCTTTTTTCCATCTTGTATTCAACGTTCTAATAATTACAATATGCCTCTTCAACCGCCTATTATTTATGACAAATAACACTCTACCTAAAAATTCTTGCTTAAAAATCCTCGGCCTAACATTTGCACGCACTATGAACTGGAACAAATACATTGAGGACACTGCAAAAGCTGCTGCAAAGAAGGTGGGTTCCCTCTATCGAGCTAGAAGACTACTCACACCTGAGAGTATTCT
Source organism: Euprymna scolopes (assembly GCF_053919585.1). Classification (NCBI taxonomy): domain Eukaryota; kingdom Metazoa; phylum Mollusca; class Cephalopoda; order Sepiida; family Sepiolidae; genus Euprymna; species Euprymna scolopes. The sequence continues at coordinate 605,728 of NC_136492.1, read as the reverse complement.
GTACTTCTACAAGGCCACCATTTGTCTCTGCATAAGTATTGTTACCATATTTGGGCTGGTACATCTACTGCTAGTCTCTCTCTCTCTCTTCTCTCTCTCTCTCTCTCTCTCTTTCTCTCTCTCTCTCTCTTAGATTTGGGTTTAAGAAAAAGTTTTTAATCTAATAGGTTCCACTTTGTCAACTAAGCTCCAGCCCCTGTCCCATCTCCGCAATGTTGCATCTCTGTGCCTGTTTTACAAATATTTTAAAGGAATGTGCTCTGCTGAACTCGTTGCATATGAGCTCCCTCAATGTAAATATCCCCGACAAACTCGCTTAGCAATAAAATATCATTTCTTTAGTGTTGAGGTCCCTAAATGTCAGAAAGCTTTTTAATTCTAATATTTTCTTTCCTTGAACAGCTAGATTTTGGAATTCCTTTCCTACTACCTGCTTCTCTGGCTGTGCTGATATGCAGAAGTTTAAATGTAATGTAAACTAACATCTGGTTGCTCTTTATAAGGCATAGCCCCAAATAGTAGCCCGTTACGTCTAAGTGGCGATATGCTTTGTTCGGGATAAACGTGAATAAAAAAAATAACATCTTAAAAAGTTATCTTAATTTCATGTAAACGAGCTGTTCAAATCAATGAAAAATGGAGGTTTCATAATGTAGTTGTTACTATTTCTGTTAAAGGATAAATTTAAAGTTAAAGGATTAATTTAAAGTTTAATTGTTGCGTTTAACGCATAGGTTAAGTGATACGATTGGAATAACTTCAATAAGAAGGTAAAAAAACGATCCATATTTCTATCCTGAATAATAAATAATATTGAATAGAACATTTATTTTTAATAATACATACGCAATTGCATAAATTAAAATATCATTTGTATGTGTATTGTACGACCGGGAACGCTGGGCTTCCAGCTAGTATATATATATAGAGAGAGAGAAAGAGAACGTTGTGGTTGTCTCGCGTTTTTTATATACGCATATCTATTGAGTTTTTAGTTAGCCAATCATCTTTCTAGTTTGCACCGCACCCTTCCTAATCAGCTAATGAGCAGGCACTTACAGGCAAATGCCCAGTTGTCCTCCGGTTCAGCCCTTCCTTTGCGTGTACTATTTTAGCGGGGAGCGTAGATATCTAGTGGTCTGACCTATTTTTAAAAGTGTAGTTAAGTTTTGTTTTTTGTTTTTTTAATATTATGTTAGTTTATATATATATATATTATTTATCTATATATTTATGTTTATTTTATTCATTTATTTTTTATTGCTAGTGTTAATTTTAAAATTATTTTGTATCGCTATCCTAGAGTAAAGATTATTCTGTGAACATCGAAAATCTTCAAAATAAATATCTAAGTAAAAGCATAGTTCACTAGGCCACAATATTTGAGAAAGAAAACCCGAATAACAAGAAATAAGGTAGGTATGACTTCCTTAGATTTCAAAACCCGATATTATGACTACAAAAGTACATTCAAAAATTAAAAAAAAACACCGAATGAAAACAACACTACCATACTGAAAACTCAAAGAAAGCAGACGTTCGCCGGTAGTAGAAGGGAAAATAGTAAGACAAGTACACACACATACACACATGCACAAACATGTGCGCGTTTCTTTATATGTACGTGTGTGTATATGCGCGCATGTGGGTGCTCGCGCGTACGGCCCCAGGCTAACCTTCTCAAAGCACTTAACAACAAATAAAAATCAAATAGATAAACCGAATCGTAGCCCCCCCCCCGCCTCCCAGCCTAAGCGAACACCCAACAGGTCAAGACATACTTACCAAAGAAATCATCTCACTAACGAGAAGCCAACAACCTAAAACTTAGAGCACGAAATTTAAAGTAACCCCCCTCTTCTTACCCCTACATATCTCCCTCCCCCTCCATATATCCCTATGTCCTTAGCCACACCAGAGATGAACTTCCCAGATCCCCCACAACCACCAAATGTTCTTGAACTCCAAAACTAAAGCACCTACCAAGCACCCCCTTTCACCTTCTCCCTTTTCTCTTTTCCGCTTTTCTCGCACCCCTCCCCTGCCATCATTCATTCTTTTATTCCACTATAAACGAACTTTTCTGTAAAGTCTGAGGAGGCTACATAACGGCCAAAAAACGGTCACGTAGCTGATACAATGATGTAACTAAACAGAAAAAAACGGTAATAAAAATAAAACGTATATATATATATATATATATATATATATATATATATATATATATATATATATATATATATATATACTCATGAGCTCGACTAAAAACCAAAAGAGGGTAGGAAAGTGGATAGTGTATTCGTGGCATCATAAAGAAAGAACATAAATATATAAATACATACATACATATATATATATATATATATATATATATATATATATATATATATATATATATGCATCGACCAGATTTTCTACTTACTTTGACCGCATGCTTTTCTTTGGCAAACAAAAAAATGTTGCCAGAAACAATTATCCACCATAAATAAACCAAGGTTGTTCATAGCCACACAATTTCCTTCCGACGAATTAGGTTGGGAATTGTCCCAATATCTATCCAAATCATTGTCCTGTCCCTTTGAATAACCTGTAAATTTTAAAATAATTACAATAAAATAATTACAACAACAACAAAATTAATTAAAACATAATATTTTTATCCTTTTTTTCTTATCTTGGTTCTCCCTTTTCATTTCAAGTTGCTTTGTTATGAATCGATGAACAACAGTGAATGTTCATAATATTAATTTCTACGAATTTTGCAAACGATAACCAGCAGTTGGTTTGTTTTTTCTTGCATCATAAATTAAAAAGATTTTCAATTCCAATTTGTTTATCTAATTGACCCTGGGAATAACTACTCTACAGGACTCATCATTGCTACTCACAATCTGCTTTAATTTAACTGCAGAAAGCTGTGCCTTCTGAGCTGAAAGGCCAAATTTCAAATTCGGATTTTTATAGTCACATATTTCCGCAACCCTTCTTCGTTATAATCAGTCCCCGTTAACCAAACTTGGGCCTTGTATTTAATTTATTTCTGCAATGAGTACCATAGTGTCATATTTGTTTTACATCTTAAACATTTTCTTTGTAAATATAGGCAGTCCTTAAACCAATGCAAATTACCACATCGATTACACGGAGACGTAATTTTTCTTTTTTCAAATTCTTCCTTAGCTATGAACATATGTATGTCCTTTTTGCCCTAACTTGTCTTTTATTTTTTAAGTTGTTTTTAATTATCTGCCTGTGTTTTTATCTGCTTTACTCTAATTTCGCTATCCATCGAATCCATTTCAATAATCTCTATTTTGTGGCAGTCTTCTGTAAGCTTTGTAGGGTTAAATTTGGTTCATTTTCTAATTTTGTTAGGACAAGCATCCTCGTTTCCACATCTCGACCAGAAATCAGTGCTTGCGCAAATACTAAACATTTAAAATTGTGTGCAGTGAGGTCTGTAAATTTAATTCGGCGCAATGTTTATTTACCATGGCTGCGTATGTTGAGAAATTATCTTCGTCATTCTGCAAATTCAGACATGAAAAACCCTTATGGAATAAAGAGATTTTCGGGCTAAATAGTTCTGTAAGAAGTTCCACCGTCTCGGTGAAAGATAATTTTGACGTTTTATGTGGCAAAATAAAATCCACCATCTTCTTATGCTCGGCTGTTTCTAGTTTCCGTAGTAGTGCACGCGCCTTTTTTAGTTTGACCACTGTTTGCAGTAGATAATAAAAAAATTTCATAGCGACGAAAATAAGCTTCAAATGATTTACCTTCTTCAGGCTCGTAGCAGAAATTGTCAATCGCATTCCATAATGAGTCTTTTATTATCATCATATTATTTTTATGACTTTTATAAACAACTCTTACATGTGATGTTGTTTTTGTTGTTGCCTTTCATCTCAGCGCTTCTAGTGTTCAATTAATTGTTGTTGTCTTTTATCTGAGCGTTTCTGGTGTTGAAGTTGTTGTTGTTCAATTTTCAGTTTCAATAATTGTTCGAATGTATTTTGTACGGCGTTCATCCTTGTATCATGGGTAACATACAGAATTTACGGAGAACCATATTTTAGTATTTTTAGAACAACTGGGGGAAAAGGAAACAGTAATTCATTCCTTTCAATTCAGACCCATCAATTTTAATGAATCATCATTATGCCAGATCAAACATACGCATTCCTTTGTCTCGATACATCTTCTATCATTATATGTGATCAGTTTTCTATAATAGTCAACCATATATGAGCCTATTCGTGACCTTACACACACACACACACACATACATACATACATACATACGCAGACATTCAGCTTTATATTATATATATATATATATATATATATATAAGTATATATACATATATATATAGAGAGAGATAGAGATACATTAATTTATATATTTCTGTGAAAATATGATTTTTTTTCAATATTATTTCATTTTTTATATAGCAATCGTTAATTTATGAAGCTCAATATAATTACAGAGCATATAACAAACAAATGATAAAAGTCTTTTTCTCAAATTTAATGATGTTGACCATCTGCCAATTTTATTCTTTCATACCGTTTGCGTTTGCAATTCTTGACATTAACTGTTTCGTATAGCAAAATCATTCATTTAATTATTATATCAATCAATGAATTTATTTTTTCCAAAACTCATCAGAAGAAATAGCAATTAGCAATCCATCAACATGAAATAAAATGCATTTAGGAATGATTACAAACATTGGAAGAGAAGTTGAAATTACCTTATTATTTTATCTTTTATTACGCCATGAGTTAAGGGTAAAATAGATTCATTGATTGATATAATAATATAATAATTAAATAAATGATTTTGCGCTACGAAACAGTTGCTGTCAAGTTTTATACATTAATTTAAATATTTAGGAACTTAAGAAGAAGATACAAAGAAAAGAAAGACGAATTTTCGTGATGTGTTAAAACACTTGAAAAATCACGAATAAAATCAATAGAGAAAATGGCCAAATTACCCGCAACTTACCAAGCCAGAATGGGTTTGCATTCTTAAATTCGTTCGTTGCCGTTCCATTCAAGTAATTTAATTCGCTGACATTTTTCGGATTGGCCAATTTACTTCCATACCTAAAAATATATAACAAAATACGAACATATGTCTTCTAAATTTTAGTATATGTTGTACTTCATCCTAATGTAACGTTACGTGGCGTTAAACTTTACTTAAGTAATTCATAAAAGTAAAACTGGAAAAATATTAATAAAAATCTGAGTCGACTTTATTTTCTTTTTTAATAAAAAACATTTATTAACATTACTCTCCCGACGGGTTAGAAACTAATTACACGCTGCTAATGCTGCTGATGCAATTGCTTGCAATCCATCCTAAGGTAGCTGCTGCTGATATTTTTAATGCACTCACATGCGATCTGTTACACGAATCCTGCTTTGTTTAATCGACAAATCAAGCAAGGTAGCTTACAAAACCAATTAAGATATTTAATAATTAAATTATACGCCATTTAAATATATATATATAGATATATTTGTAATCATCGACGCGCACACACATATATATAAAATCAAGAAATAAAAAATAAGTTTACAAGCCAAAAGCTTCTGCAAAATTCAAGTGAACATAAATATTGATATTTATATAATAATCATAACCAAATAAAAACGCTCAAAAAGTATAATAATTATATATACAGGTTGTCAACGAAATAATTAGTTTATGCGTCAACATAATAATAATAATAATAATAATAATAATAATAATAATAATAATAATAATAATAATAATAATAAACGAAGCAAATACACAGAGCTAGCCAGAGAGTTAAAAGGGATTTGGATGATGAAGAAAGTCCAAATAGTACCGATAATAGTAGGAGCACTAGGAACAATCCCGAAAAACTTCGAAAAACTTCGAAAAAAGAATGTCAGAAATTGGAATCAGAGGAATAACTGCAAAAGTACAACGACTAACGATAATGAAAACGACTGAAATATTAAGGAAAACCCTTGAATGCGGAGAATAATACAAGACAATATAACGAATAAGCGTTACAGGGAATGAAGAACACCGAAACTGCATATTTACAAGTTCTACACCCCCCATCATGCATTCCCCCCATTGTTTCATCACCGATTCCCCCCCCCAAAAAAAAATCATACCGAAGTGCCGAAAAGGGTCAATAAGGACTGAAAGACCGAGGAGCGAGCGCCAACCAGACCTCGGTTGGACAAGCGCAAAGAGAACTGGGACTTTGGGGAGGCTGAGTGCCACTCAAATTCCAGTATAAACCAATGGCCACTACCAGCGAGAAGTCAATGGTAAGCGGCTGTTGCGATGATGCAAATTCATTTGCAAATGCTATCGAAGGAGGTGGAGAGAGCTGGACGTCTGGAGAGACTTGTTGTCACTCAGCTTCCAGAGAATACCACAGGTTTCCAATCAGATCGTTTGTTGACTTGTGTGAAAGCTCCATGTGAGCCAATAATAATAATATTAATAATCTTAACATATGAGCTAAAAGAAATTTTAATAAAAATTAACGGTAATTAAAATATCTAGATATAAGGTGAATGCCAGTTTATATGCAATCAAAACAGCTTTTGTTTCAATAAAAATAGCAGGCAGATTTGGGTAGATTTTAATCAGTTGTTAGCTGAACGCCGGGGAGAATGGACGACAAGGCGGAGTTAATCTCTCCATGACACGGCAGTCAAGATTAAAAATAGAAAGCGTTGTAAGATAAACACCTAACTGTGAAACTGAGAATAAACGAGGAAAACCAAAAGAGAAGTTTTGTTGTTACTGCTTCACAGTGAAATGTTTTCTTGCGGCGTCGGAAAGACGAAGGGAGCCACAACCTAAGGTTAGTAGTCCGTTATTAAACGGCCATTCTGTGCTTATGTGTCATATTTGTCGAAACTATCCCGATTTAATGACTGTTACCTTGTCCATGTTACACGAACATATCTGTTTGAATATGTGTAAATGCACACACACACGACCTGCAAGAGCTGATCATATCCATTATGTCTTTGTCTATGTTAGACCAATAAATTTTTTTTTGTTTTTTTTTTTGTTTTTTAGGGTGCCCTGTATGAAAATCCTGTAGAATTCTTTTCTGGAGACTTTTCGGAATTACCACTCTTTCGCTATACAATAGGACCTCAAAGGCGAATACTTCTGAAAGGATGCTATCTTTCATAGCAATCGGTACGAAGCGCAGCAATTATGGAATCCTCAAAACTTTCCCTTTTGTTCGATATTTGCCTCAAAATCTAGTGGATTATCTAGTGTGACAGACGCTACACTAGATAATATGAAAATCACCCCTTCTCGGGTGCATGATACTATAAATATCTGGACAGCTCAAAAGCGTGTGGATCCGATTTTATTATGATTGTGCTATTAAAATATGCTCCGCTGAAGTTGCTCCAGTTCTCTCCAAACTACACAACAAATGCATTATCAAATCTTGCCTTTCTTGACTGCTGGAAAACTGCTTCAGTGGTACCAATTTACAAGAATTTTGGCGAAAGAACTAACCCATCGAATTATGGCCCCATTAGCCTCCCTTCCGCTTTTCGCCAAAATATTTAAGTCCATAATTAATCAAGTTCTAGTCCATTACCTTACAGGTGCTAAACTTCTGACCGACCAACAATATAGATCCACACAAGCCCGTTCTTCATCCGGTATCCTAACTGTAATCTCTGAACCTATATACCATACACTGGACAAAGCAAGTGAAGGTTAAGCGGTAGCCCTCAATATATCTAAGACTTTTGACAGGGTATGGCACGATGGTCTTCTTAGGAAAATCATATCTTACGGTACCACGGGACGAATACTTAAGATAATTAAATCTATCTTAAATAAAAGAAAAATCAAGGTTGTCCTCGACGGTCGTACATTTAAACAATATGATGTAAATGTAGGAGTAACTCAGAAGTCTATCCTTTGATTTTTGCTATTCCTAATATTCATAAATGACCTCCCTGGTAAAATTGTTTCTGAGATAGGTATATTTTCTGATAACACCACGCTCAGTAACAGGCACGAGGGGAAAACAAATAAACACATATCTAAGGACATGGCAGATACACTAGAGGAAGGCCTCCAATTTGTAGTGGAACGGGGAGAAAAATGGATGGTCACATTTAATGCTGCCAAGACTAAGTTTGTTTCCTTCAATAATTACAAGAAACCTTCTGGACCATCAATAACTTTTAACTAAAGATACATTACCTGAAATTACTTCTTTCAAACTCTTCGGCTTAACGTTCACGGGGAATATGAGCTGGAACAGATACATTGAGAGCATTGCTAAGGTCGCTGCAAAGAAGGTGGGCTCTTTCTACTGTGCAAGACAGCTACTAACGTATGAAAGTATCATGTCTCTCTACAAGGCCACCATTTTCCCATGTATGAAATACTCTTGTCACATTTGAGCCTGTGCATCTGCTACTAGTCTCTCTCTTCTGGACAGAATTCAAAAGAGAGTCGCCTACCTGATTGGTCAAGAACTGTCATCCAAGCTCCATCTTCTGTTCCCTCGACGAAATGCTGCATCCCTCTATCTGTTATTCAAGTATTTTAATGGTGAATGCTCTGACAAACTACAACCCCTTATACTCATTCGGCGTTAATACTCCCGACAAACCCGACAAGCAGAAAAATTTTACCCCTACAGGGTAGAGATCCCTAGATGTAAGAAAGCCTTCTAATCTTATAGTTTCTTCTCCAAAGCTGCTAGACTTTTGCACTCCCTTCCGGGCTCCTGCTTTACCAACTGTACTGACATGCAGAAGTTCAAGTGTAATGTGAACAGAGATTTCGTTTTTGTTTTTTTTATTTGAGTGTACTTTTGTGGTTGTAATATCTACTTTTAAAATCTGGTAAAATCATTTCTATGTAATATTTTTTATTTAGTGTTTTCCTTAGCAAATATTCTTGCCTGGTACACGATGCTTCTGGTTATGCATTTATTTTGTATTGGACAGAGTTCTTGCGTTCTACAGTTACATTTATTTTTGCTTATTGGTAATGTTTTTATTTTATTAGGATTTACGTCATTAATATTTCTAATAATTATATTTTTTCTTTGTTTTGATTTTGTTGTTATTTTTCTCACTTTTTATTTATTTTATTATTTTCTATTTTAATGTTCCCATTTGGTGTTTTATTATGTGTTTTAATTATCATATCTACGTTTCCACAGCAATTATAAGACGACAGAAAACGCCAATCAAGCAGTACACTCTCACAATTCTCATACATGTTATTATTGTGGAATTCTTTGCAAGTTAGTTCGCTGCATTTTACCATAATAAAATGTCAACCATATTGGTGCGGTAGTTTCTGAGAAAAGGGGAACAGACAAACAGACAGACAAAGAGAAATCTTGTACAGATATAGGATAACCAGGGTTAATTTCATACCCACTCAGCTGAAAATCTGTCCAGTTAAAGGAAAGTATTTATTTATTTTTTTGCAAGCGGTTATCCTCATCTTCGTAGTTGTTGTCTCATCATGTCGCGACCAACTGTTCCCCTGGCCTTCTTCAGGTTGTTTTTGTCTACCTTTAAAAGCAAGCATTCATCTCTTTCTGTATCAATTTAGGGAACCATTTTCTGTTCACATTTTAAAGCACATATTCGTTTTCTTTGCAATTTAAATTTAGGGAAACGCATTGTTTTTATATTTGAAAGCATGCATTCATTTTTCTTGCCATTTAAATTCATGGAAACATTTTGTATTCATATTTGAAAGAACACATTACTTTTTGCTGTTTTAATTTATGGAAATATGTTGTGATTACATTTGAAAAGCTGCATTCATTTTTTCTGTTTTAAGTTATAGAAACATTTCGTGTTTGCATTTAAAAACATGTATTCATTTTTTCTGTGGTAATTTATAGAAACATTTTTTGTTTATATTTGAAATTATGCATTCATTTTTTGCTGTTTTAATTTATGGAAAGATTTTGTTTTTACCTTTGAAAGCATATATTTATTTTTTGCTGTGTTAATTTATGGAAACATTTTTTGTGATTACATTTGAAAAACTGCATTCATTTTTTCTGTTTTAATTTATGAAAACATTGTTGTTTACATTTATAAGCATGCAGTCATTTGTTGCTCTTTTGCTTAATGGAATTTTTTGTTAGATTTGAAAGCATGCATTCATTTTTTGCTTTTTACTTAATGGAAATATTTGGTGTTTACATTTGAAAGTATGCAATCATTTTTTGTGTTTTAATATATGGAAATGTTTCGTGTTCACATAAGAAAGCACACATGTTTCTAGCATTTATATTTCTGGAAACATTTTGTGTTCACATTTGAAAGCATGCGTTCATTTTTGGATGTTTTTATTTCTGGAAACATTTTGTGTTTACATTTGAAAGCATGCGTTCATTTTTGGATGTTTTTATTTCTGGAAACATTTTGTGTTCACATTTGAAAGCATGCGTTCATTTTTGGATGTTTTTATTTCTGGAAACATTTTGTGTTCACATTTGAAAGCATGCGTTCATTTTTGGATGTTTTTATTTCTGGAAACATTTTGTGTTTACATTTGAAAGCATGCGTTCATTTTTGGATGTTTTTATTTCTGGAAACATTTTGTGTTTACATTTGAAAGCATGCGTTCATTTTTCGATGTTTTTATTTCTGGAAACATTTTGTGTTCACATTTGAAAGCATGCGTTCATTTTTGGATGTTTTTATTTCTGGAAACATTTTGTGTTTACATTTGAAAGCATGCGTTCATTTTTGGATGTTTTTATTTCTGGAAACATTTTGTGTTTACATTTGAAAGCATGCGTTCATTTTTCGATGTTTTTATTTCTGGAAACATTTTGTGTTCACATTTGAAAGCATGCGTTCATTTTTGGATGTTTTTATTTCTGGAAACATTTTGTGTTTACATTTGAAAGCATGCGTTCATTTTTGGATGTTTTTATTTCTGGAAACATTTTGTGTTCACATTTGAAAGCATGCGTTCATTTTTCGATGTTTTTATTTATGGAAACATTTTGTGTTTACATTTGAAAGCATGCGTTCATTTTTGGATGTTTTTATTTCTGGAAACATTTTGTGTTTACATTTGAAAGCATGCGTTCATTTTTCGATGTTTTTATTTATGGAAACATTTTTTGTGATTACATTTGAAAGCATGCGTTCATTTTTGCTATATCAATCGATGAAAATATTTTTGTTTACATTTGAAAGCATGCGTTCATTTTTGCTGTGTTAATTTATGGAAATATTTTGTGTTTACATTTGAAAGCAGGCATTCATTTTTGGCTGTGCTTTTTTATGGAAACATTTTGTGTTTACATTTGACCTGAGGTCATCTCGTCAGCATCAGACAAAGCCAAACTCTTTGCCAAGAACTTTGCAGCTACTTCTACCCTATGCAACCAAGGCCATCAACTCCCCGTATTTCCTCCTATAACAGACAACACATTATGCAACATACAAATATCTGTGCGTGATGTCGCCAAGCTAATCAAGAATCTTGATTCCAGTAAAGCTCTGGCGGTCTTCCAATTATAGTGTTGAAAAAGCTTTAACCAGAACTTTCCTCCATACTTACAAAACTGTTTAAGCGTAGTCTTAAGGATAATTGCTTTCCAACACCCTGGTAAACTTCATCAGTATGTCCTGTATTTAAGATTTAAGGTGATAGGTCATCTCCCTCTCTGTGGTGACCAATAAGTCTCTTGTGTGTCATGAATAAGTTGCTGGAATCCATATTAAATAAAGAAGTAATCAACCACCTCAGCAGAAATAAACTTCTTAGTGACATGCAATATGGTTTCCGTTCTGCTAGATCTACAGCAGATGTGCTAATGGTTATATCTCACAGGATTAGTGAATCTCCCGACAAAGGCTTCTTTTCTAAGGCAATTGCTCTTGACATATCAAAGACCTTCGATAAAGTATGGCATAAAGGCCTACTTCACAAAATTTCCAGCTACGATATAACTGGAAATGTTTTTTTATTATTATTAAATCATTTCCCTCTGATAGGCTCATAAGAGTAGTGGTTGATGGGCAGAAATCAGAAGCCAACAGTATTAATGCTGGTGTCCCTCAGGGGTCCTTCCTGGGCCCAACTCTCTTCCTGATCTACATCAATGATCTCCCAAAACACATACTTAAATCATTCGTTGATATCTATGCTGATGACAATACGATCTATTGCAACACATGAAAGGCCTTAAATGACAAAGTGCTCTCAGATTCTCTCTCCACTGATCTTGAGCGCGTGGTACAATGGGGTAAGAGGTGCCTGGTTACTTTTAATGCATATAAAACCAAGCTTCTATCTTTACGTCATCAACGATCTGATCCCCATCTGGCATCAATTGAAATGGATGGCGCTCGTCTTGGGAAGACTCCTGATCTGATTTGGAACACCTACATCAAATCTGTGGCCAAGGCCGCTGGAAAAATGGTGGAATCCTTCTACCGCTCCAGTAGATATCTCACTGCTAATGCAATTCTCCATCTATATAAAAGCCAAATACGTCCAAGGATGGAGTATTGCTGTCACATCTGGGCAGGAGCTGCTAAAATAGCCTATCCTTCATTGACAGAGTACAAAATAGATTTCATAGCTTAGTAGGGGATGCCCTTTTCTGTTCCCTGCAACCTCTTTCCCACAGAAGAGACGTTTCGAGCCTGTCTTTGGTTTATCGTTATTTCCATGGCAAGTACTCGTTTGAGCTCCAATCTCTGGTACCCCGTCGCCAATCTTTGACGAAAAACAACCATCTAGCTGAAACCATAGTCAATAATTTTCCCCACTCTTTATTTGTACCTAAATCAAAACGTAGATTCCATAAACAAAGCTTCTTTCTTAGAATTGCACGCCTGTGGAACTCTCTTCCGTTTGGCTGTTTCTCACCTGACTACAACTTGGATATTTACAAGTCCAACATAAACAAATTCCTGATAAACCGCCCCCTTAAGTAAGACACTTTATCAAATATCCATTACTAACGATTACTACGATATTATCCCGTTGATTACTGTACACACAATAACCCTTATCCCCGAGTGGCCTCCGGCCTTGATAAGTGATGACGACCAAGTTAAAAATAAATTTTTAAAAAGCATGCATTCATTTTTGTGCTGTTTTAATTCATGGAAACATTTTGTGTTTTCATTAGAAAGCACACCATGTTTCTAGATTTTTTTATTTATGGAAACATCTTTGTTTACATTTGAGAGCGCCTATTCATTTTTCTTGCTATGTTAATTTATGGAAACATTTGGTTTTTACATTTGGACGCACGCATTCATTTTTCTTGCTATTTCATTGTATGATATTTTTTTCATAGATATTAAAAATTAACATAAACTGGTGTATTTTGTTGGTATTCTTAATTAATGTGACCTAAATAACATTTTTCTTAGTTTTTAATTTATTTTAATGCATTATTTTATAATAATATAAACTAACTAGAAGTGATTGAAACTATTCAATAGAGATTGTATATATATCCTGAATCAGGACAGGTGTCTATATTTTACAAAATAATAACATTAGAAACATCCCATTGGACAAACCATGTTTGGAACACTCAAAACTTACTTTTTTGAGATTAAAAATGATTAAAAGTTAAAAGTCTCTGGTTTTACTCAACGCTATTTGATATGTTTCAAATATATATTTTTTTAGTTTTAGAAATTAAACCACGACGTACGTCAAATGTTCGTAGACAATGTCTTTTTGGCATAACTGTAAACGTCTGTATAAACACAACATGTTTCACTGTAATAGAGCGCGTATAGACGCGTGGGAAAATATCAGTAGCAGCTGTAAGATAGCTTGTTTGCGAAGAGATTAGCAGCAGTAGCCGAAAACATGCACATATGCAAATTATAAAGTGTGCACGAAAAACGTTACTGCGCAAGCGAAAGAAAGAATAAGTGCAGTTGAAAAAGATGGATGTTAAAAGTCAGAGACAAGAAATGGCTGTCTACGGCTGGCGTGTAGTGGAGCAGAAAGAAAATCGCGAAATGTTACCCCGCAGTGGCATAGAGTCTATTTAAGTTGGTTACATGTTTTAAATATTACGCTGAGAAGAATGTGCCTGCGGAATTTTTCATTTTGATTTCAAATGATGTATTTTCAAATAAGTTTTCGTTATAATACCTGTACTTTATATATCATTTTAAGGAGAGTTTTTGTTCTATCTAATCGTTTGAATTACAATTTGACAAAAAACGATTATGTCTTCATTTCAAAACGTTGAATACAAGATGGAAACAAGCAAATTCGCACAGTTTTCTTATTTTCCTTTAAGCTAAGCCGAATGCTACTGAAACAGATCGCGATACCGACGGAAGCTTTGGCCCAGGAATCACTACTGAACGCAAAATACAATAGTGGTTTAAGAAATTTCATGGCGGCGACGAGAGTCTTGAAGATGATGCGCATAGTGATCCGCCATCAGATGTTTACAACGATCAATTAAGAGCTTTAGTCGAAGCCAATTCACACACAACTGTTCAGAAAATTGCTTCTGGATTATACGTAATGTAAACGACGATTTCCAGCCACGTGAGAGAGATTTGAAAGCCAAAAACTTGATAAGTGCATACCGCACGACAACCAAAAGAAACGCCGTTATTAAGTGTCATCTTCCCTTCTGTTAACCACAAAGAACGATCTGTTTCTCAACCGGCTTGTGACTTGCGATAAAAAGTTGATTCTTTACGACAACTGACAATGCTTAGCTCAGTGGTTAGACGCCGACGAAACTCTACGACACTTTCCGAAGCCAGAGTTGCACCAGAAAAAGGTGATGCTGACTGTTTGGTGATGTACGTCCGTTCTTATCCATTACACCTTTTTAATGCAGGAAAAACCAACAAATGGATGAAATGCATCAGAAACTTTGACAACGACACCCAGCATGAGGAGTCAACAGAAAAGGTCTAATTCTCCTCCAAGACAATGCCTGAGCGCAAGTTGTTAACCCGACTCTGCACAAGTTGAACGACTTGGACTACGAAACATAGCCTCATCCGCCATACTCCTCAGACTTCTCACCTACGAACTATCACTGTTTCAAGCATCTCGACAACTTTCTGCGTGAGGAATGCTTTGAAACCTAAGCGATATCAAAAACGACTTCAGTGATTTAATCGCTACAGAACGCAATATTTTTTTGTTACTGGCATAAATTCACTTGTTTTGCGTTGACAAAAGTGTGTTGATTCTGATGGTGCTCATGTCGATTAGTAAATTTCTCTTTGAGCTGAGATATGTTGATTTGAATTTGAAAGTAACCCTAGAAATTTCTTTCAAGCTGATATAAATGTTATATTACTAGAAAAAAAGGGGAATAGATTTGTGCGAGAGAGCCAGACATTATCGAATCTGAAATCATGATTTCTAGCTTAATATATATTTATGTATTCAGTCTGGTCCTCTTACTTGAAAGAAAAGGGAAAAAAGAATGCAAAAAATATTCAATAGTTAACAAACAAACACAGTTTTACTAGTTGGAGGATTTAATATAAAAACGCCAGTAATCGAAAGTCACGCTTATTTTAAAAGGATTTCATTCAAACATTTATTTTTATTGACATTTTTTAAATTAAATTGATTATTTGCATTATCGTCACACCTATGAGCAGAAAAAATGGAAGCACAAGGGCGTCAATTAACAGATGCGTCACAAGCTCTACGGGATTGAACGATGAAATTGTCACCTTATAAAAGACGATATGCTTCCGTTTCTGTTTGATAAAAACCGGTTTTCTTTTTTTTTTTTTGTTTTGTTTTTTATCAGCTGGCCAGTTTTATCTACTAGCTGGACAGTTGTGTACAAATCCCAAGAGCAATAGAGGCCTTCTATCATGCCTGAAAGTGACACAATGTTCAACGAGCGAGATCGGAGATGCGCCGCTGTACAATTCATGCTCTCTGCCGATCTAAGTTTTGACAACAGGACCATTGCCAACATTCTCAAAATTCAAATCCGGACAGTTCAACTCTTGAGGCCACAGCTTAATGCATCGGACGACCCACGGTTATAGTGTTTGGTGGATTTCAAGTGAAGACTATACAATGCCACCTCACATTTTCGAAGTCAACTTGAAAGTAAACACCAAAGTGCACCTGGATGTGCTGAAGAATGTAGCGATCGCCTGGTGCAATCAGGGGGCCGCTGGCAGATCCTGGGTGTGGCAACAAAACTCGGTGCAGTCCAACAAGTTCAAAGAGACTCAGAAGGAGTGCAAGGACTTTTTATCCTTCTCTCATTAGTCCCCCTCTTCCCCCGAACTGAACCCGCTGGACTACTTTATTTGGTCATACATGGCCTGCCACAACTCTTAAGCTAGCCTGGTCGCTCTGTAATAGACCTAATACATAATGGCGATATCCGGGTTTCGTGATTACACGGTCATATTTATGCTTGCAGCACGATGTTTTTTTTTTTGTGTGTGCTTTTGCTTTTTTCTTGTTTTTTTTTCTTTTTGTTGAGTTAACAACCATGTTCTCGTTTCTGAATTTTTGAGATGAGGATTGGTTATTCGTATTATTTGGATTCATCGGACTACTGTTATCATTTTGAGCGTGATTTTCATAACGTTTCGGTCTATGTAACCTTTGACCTTCTTCAGGTGTATCTTGTCGAATTCGTGAATGCTTCTGTTGAAGTCGGAAATTTGGACAGAATTTCGAACGGAACCCTTTATTTACTTTAGGGTGTGGGGAGGTAGCATCCTCTTGTTCCATCAGCCATGACTGGATAGAGGTCCTAAGTAATTTGTGATTGTATTACTTAAACTGAGGATTGAAACTTAAACCTTCAAGAGAATATCACTTTTTATAATTGATTTTTCCAAGTACTCTACCCACTGCGCCACGGGTCCTTGCAGACAAAAAGAAAAATAAAACCTCTCCAAAGCAAAAGCCAAAATTAAAGGATTTCTCAAGTTTGTGCAATTCATTCCCCTTGAAAATTTAGTTTTGACCCAGTCACCGTTTTGTCTGTTTTGCAAGACTTTAGCATGGAAGATTTATTTCATTTCATCCGTGTCTGCAAATTTATGATCGATAAGTTTGATTACGTATCTAAATGAAACTTCAGGTTTTTATTAAATATTTTCACTAGCACAAATCTCCGTACATTTTTCTCGTCTTTTTCATTTGTTCTGATGTGAGGTACTCGACTTTCAATTTTGTTCTTTATTTTATCATGGGAACTTTTATATCAAAATCTGTAACAAATCAGTTTCAAATCATCACAATGTTTGTTGACTTTTAATGCAAATGTTAAATAGTCATCATTTTTCCTGATAAAATTAAGGCATTTCCAGCGTTTATGAAATAATGATGAATCCGGGCTGAACATTTCTGTAAAAAGTTTTGCGGTGTCAGAAAATGTTACGTCACACGTTTTCTGCGGTAAAATGTAATCCACGAATTTGTTGTGTTCAATAGATCCTAATTTTTTAAGCTATAAACAGACATTTTAGAATCCACTCAATCACTACAATTAGTAGTATACAATTTTTCTTATATTCTAAAATACCAGACAAAGTTTGGAGTTCGTGTGGTCGTAAATGAGATGATCTATACTATTTCAGATTGCATTTTCTGGAAACAACGTATTGCTTTTTATTTATATAACATAGTGTATATTAATCTGATTTTATTGAAGTAATTTAATATTATTTATATAACATACCTAAACAACTTCCATTCATTTAAATAATATAATATATATTGAGCTCTTTCCTTTTGTGGCATTCTAATATTATATATGTAAACAACATTAAAATATTTATTAACATAGTGTATATTGATCCCTTTTCTATGGAGATATTTAATATTCCTGAAAACGTCCATTTATGATTTTATATTCATACATTTATATAACATATATTTTATTAATCTCTTCCTATTAAGGTATTATAATATTTATATATTATACGTAAACAACGTCAAAGTATTTATATAACATACTGTATGTTCATTTTTTTATTTATGTATTTTAATATTATTTATATGACATACGTAAAAAACACCCAATTATTTATATCACGTACTAGTAAAGACGCCCGCGCTTTGCGCGGGATCTTACAGTACGCAGGCGTCCTTGCAGTAAGTGGATGCTGTAATAGCCGCACAAAATATGACGTTAATTTTTTACCTTAACCTTAAACAATGATATGCACCATCCCTTGGTCGAAGATCATCATCATTTCAGGTTTAGTCATGATCGGTTCATTGGTATGAACTGTTGGAGAGTATATATACATATAACTTTGACCTTTAACCTTAACCTTGAAAAATGATGCCCAATATCCCTAGGTGGGAGACCATCATCATGCTAGGTTGGATCATGATCAGTCCAGTCCTGTGGGTTGTAGGAGACTACCACACACACACACACACACACACACACACACACACACACATACGCACACACGAACGCTATTACTTTATATGTATTGATTATATATGAAGCTCTTTTATGGATGTATATTTATATTTTGATATGATATACGTAAAAAACGCACAATTATTTATATAATATGGCGTCTATTAACATATTTTATTGATATAGTTTAATATTATTTATATAACATTGTGTTTAATGTATCTCTTTTCTCTGAGGTAATTTAATATTATTCATACAAAATATGTAAACAACGTCCAAATATTTATGTAACATAGTGTATATTGATCCATTTTGTTTTGAGGTATTCAACGTTCCAGTCACGTTCCGTTTTCAAATAACATTTATGATTTAAAAGTTATAAATCTAAATGGATACTTTTGCTAAGAAATGAAAAATATAAACTCATGAAGCGTACAACATTTATATTACATTTTGTTTTTCATGCGTCGATGCATACGTACAAACCAGTTATTTGTTTTTATCATTGACCGATTTAACATATGCGCAGAATTTAATGCTATTTATAATGTGTGTGAATCAGTTATCTTTTAAACCAACGCATTTAAACTGAAAACATTATTACGTACTCACGTACTATGGAGAAAGTAGAATAAATTCTAAAATTTACGAAAAATGTTTCAGTAGAAAAATAATTACAAGTAAAAAGTAACTTATTGAACTATCGAGTTGTATTGTGTGTTTTAATTTGGAAGAGTTGTGCGACCAATTCAATATGAAACACAAGGGATATAACCCCTGGTTTAAATTGTTTCTTCATCTTCAAAGAAACAATCTAGCAACGTAGTTAAGGCTGATTTTTAATTAACATAGTTTTATTTCTTCATCTATTGGATTATTTTTCGTAAGTTTTTTTTAAACCTGTGCTAATCCCATGCGGTGTTTGTCACCGCAATATCATTTAAATTCATATAATTTCATGTTAGCAACTTATTTTTTCCTTCCTGCAAGTATTCTCATGACTCAGTAACGGTATAAACCACGTGTTATGGAGCAGTTGTATTTCATTTTTCCTTGAAAGTGAATCAGATTGAAAACTAATGTTTACGCAATGAACTCACATCCATTTTTTAATGGTATTTCTGTACAGTTTGTCATTTTTCTTGTTATTTTAATTTATGGAATCATTGAAACATTTTGTGTTTACATTTGAAAGCAGGTTTTTTAATTTTTTCCTTGGTTTTATAACTTATTTTGTTGTACAATTTTATATTAATATCTGCAAGATAGAAGTGATTCAAACCGTCCAAAAGAGACTGTAGAATCTACAGTGTAAATATATCCTGACCTAGCAAGATAAATATATTTTATAAAATACTAACATTATAAACATTTCTGTATTGGAATATATAAACAACCCATGAGACCAACCACGTTTGGATACAATTACCGAGTCTGTTCTAAATCAATTTGTGTGTGTATGTGCTACACACACAAATTGATTTAGAACAGACTCGGTAATTGTATGTATGTGCTACTTCCTTCCTCATAGGTTCCGAAACTGCTGAGCCTATCTTTTACAAATTTTACACAAAGCTGAATTATATTCTGGCAGTGTTCTTACATGTGTTTTTATAGAAATTTATCCGATAAGTATCAAAAATCGTAAAAATTCGACCTTAAATAGCTTTTCCCTTTTATAGATAAAATTTTCTTACAGGGAAATATTTTACGTTACACCGGCCAAGGGATATAATAAAAACCTGCTGTAAGGTTGGATTTTTCCCCAAATTTCATTCAAATTTATACGATATTCACGAAGTTTTGGCATTTTATTATTATCAAGGAATTTATACTGTCCATTGCTTTATTGCAAATCTCTTACAATGTCAAAAAACTGGGGATTGAAGGTTATCGGAAATAAAAGGATCGTTGCTTGACTCGTAAAAGGATTGTTCATCAAAGATTTAGCCACGGAGCTGGAAAGGGATCCAAAAACCCTGGCTTCATTCGTAAACAACCCTAACACTAAATGTAGAAAGGATAAGGGAGGAAAAACTTTTCATATCGTGATATTCGTAGAGAAGTCAACCGAAACCCAAGCAGCATCATTTTTGCAAGAGCTGGAATCGCTCCAATATTCAGGCAGGACCGATGCAATGTGTTGAATGAGGTAGCAAGGAACATCAAACCTCTTCCAAGGTCTCCATTCAGCAAACAACATACGGACAAACGAATGGTTTGGGTAGATAATTACATGAATATGGAATTCCAACGTGTTCTATTAACGAATGAGGCCCGTGCTACTCTTGACAATTCGAATGGATGGACCAAAGTTTGGAACCCGGACGGAACTCTGCTCTGATCCCTTACAGAGTTCATATTACCAACAAGGAGAGGTGAAGATATCATGTTTTGTACGGGAATCATTGTTTATTTACCCATTCCGAGTGCAAGTGGGTGTAAGCTTACCAGCAATGCGTACACGGCCTTTTTGGATAATCATTTGTCGTCATGGCTAGATAACCTACAATTGTCACGTCGCTTTCAGATGATTCAGCTAGGGCGAGTGCCGCCTTTCTTAAATGTATGGGCTTTGTTAGAAAAACACTCACGACGTGGTTGCAGTGTTCTCCAGACCTTAAGTTCATTAAACATCTTTGGTCAATATTAAAAAGAGGGCTTTATGAGGGAGGAGAGCAATTTACTTCAAAGGATGCCTGTGGAGAAAAATAGATAATGTCGCCATAGCCACAACCCCTACTCATATCAAACAATTGACTTCCTCGGTGGGCAAAATATTGTTTAACGTAATTTAAAAATAGTGGATATGTCAATAAATAATTCATTTATTTGAGGTTTAGCACCTAGCATGTGCTTTTGTTCATTATTATTTGACAGAAAAATGTAATAAAAATAAAGTTTTCATGGTTAGACATTGTATTTTGCCCTAAAACAACATTTAAAAGACCTGTAATAATGCGATGGACCGTGGGATTACTTGATAAAGAATAAAATGTCATAGCTTCGTAATTATCGTATGAATTAGAATAAATTTTGGGAAACAATTAATCTTAAAGCAGTTTTTTTATTATATAATTTTAATTTTTTGTGACGTATGTTTAGTAAAATATTGATATTTTACTAATCTGCTATAAAGCGATTGGCACAGTTTAGTCATATTACCAAAGGTGAATATGTTTGATAGCGGGGTATCAAAAGTATTTATATTACATAGCTAGGAGGAAATATGAAAGAAATTTCATAAATTTATTCGCCCGGAGATCATCTGCCTTCAACTACTGAGTGATGTGACAATGTACATCATATGAACACAATAAATCAATGAAACATACCTGAAACTTTTCTTTACATGCTTGATTCTGAGAAACCACGTGACAACAATTTATATTATATATATTTATTAATTTATTTCAGATTTGTCTCAGGATCCACCAGGAGACTGTCTATATACTTGTCTTCGTCAAGCCTCGCTTTCAGGCTTTGGGGCTCGTATCAGTGCACGTCTGCCCGGTTTGCCGACAACTCCTAGACTCCCAACTCTAATCTTTGACCTGCCAGTTCCGGTACATCATCCACAAAAAGACACGTTTCATTCGTGAGTTCCGGTGACGTAAGTGATGCAACTACGCGTCTTATTAACACGTAAACCTTGGTCGCGTACGCCAACTGCTCAAGGCCAATCTACCATATTTTGTTTGTATTTAATTAAGCTAACTTTCTAAACATCTTAGCTAAAACTTATTTTTATATTCCAGTGATTAATTTTATTTCTCAAAACTAATTCTTAATATCAACATTTTTATCTAATTTTCTAAACATTTTAGCAAAAACTTATTTTGACGTTTCAGTATGGAGAGTAAGCAATGCATTGTGGATGCGTTATCGGAAGCTCCGGTAACTCTCGTTTCTTATGTGTCTCTCAGTCCTCATTTCCAATGAGTGATTTTTCTGACAAAGGGAGAAGAAAAGGATGTTTACTAGGTTGGCAGTATTGCGTGAATAGTAGCCTGAGATGTCGGAAATTTTCTGTTTCTATGTCTATCCTTGTGGCCATGTCACTAATAAGGATGCTGGAGGTAAACGTTCTAACTGGGCTGACATTACCCGCCTGATAGTCAGGGACACGAATCTTGGATAACCACTGAGGAGGCTGTCCTATCAGAAAGTGCAAAGTACTGGGGCTGCTGTATTGTGATTTGGTGAATGAATTCTGGACTATGCAGTCGCTTCTGGTGGGGTTTCTCAATGCCATATTAGTGGGTAACTTTAACGGCTTTACCTTATCATGTGCTACAAAAACGTTCTACCTTTCTTTTTCTCTCTTACTTTGCCTCTCTACCTTGCTCTAACCAAGTCTGTTAACCTGTTCAACAAATTCAAAAGCTTCATCATGAAAAGTCTCCATAAAAATATACAGATACACCCAGAACTTCATCTTTTAACGTAGGCCCCCACTACCATGTCTCCTTCTCCAACATCAGGGGTCTATGTTCCAACCTTACCGATGTTGAAACCCAATTGCAGGAGACTAAACCGGGCCTATTATTCCTAAACGAAACTGGAACTGGACCGACAATTTCCTAGATGAGTTCATAATTAAAGGGATACTCAAACTTAACATACAAATCTGACCCCCAAGATCGCCATATGCATGGAATATATGCCTACATTAAAGATGGTTTTCCATGTGGTAGAGATATCTCAGAGAAGACCCTAATTTACCTATATGTGCTTCCCGGTGGCACTTGCTTACACAACTGCGTTTATATTTGCCCTCTGTCGCCCCCACAACAGCGGGGTTTCAATTATAAAGAGCATATCTGAGAAAACTGACCACATCCTGTCTGCTCATCCTTCAGCTAACATTCACATATGTGGAAACTTCAATGTCCACAATGTGGAATGGTTGACCCACTTAAACTAGACAGATGATGAGGGGACGTTCTGCCACCATTTCTCCATTGCTTATAACCTCACTCAGATTGTTCATGAACCCACCCGTGTACCCGACACTGACGGTCTGTATGCAAGTTGTCTAGACCTTTTTCTCACAATTTGCCCTGGGCTATGTTCATCTTTCGTTCTGTCTCCACTGGGATCCTCTGACCACTCGGTTGTATCAGTGAAAATAAAAATGAAATGTAATTAGTCCTCGGACGTACTTCTCCACCGTACAGTATATCGCTACTCTATGGCTGACTGGGATTTATTCCGTACATTTATATCTGATCTACCTCTGCGCTCCATGTTTGAAAAGAATGTGTCCTTTATAGTATCAGACCTGATGGAATTGTTAATTGTAGGTATAGACAGCTTCATACTCTCGAAAAAATTCCAGCAAAACTTATCAGCCAGCCGTGGTTCTCTCCAGAATGTGCTGCTTCTATAGCGCACAGAAAACACTTTTTCTATTGCTTCGAATGTAATAAATGTACTGAGAATAAAGCCGCTTTCAGGACTTCCAGCAACCACTGTAAAAGAGTAATAAAAAATGCAAGACAGTTGAATACTCAGTCTGTTAAATTAAAAGTAGGTGAGCAGCGTTTTGGTTCCAACCAGTTTGGGCAAATAGCAAACAGAAGTGTGCATTCTATCGCAACTATCATCAATGGACCTGAGGTAATCTCGTCAATATTAGACAAAGCCAAACTCTTTGCCAATAATTTTGCAGGCAATTCTACCCGATGTGACTAAGGCCTCAGCCCGCGGGTCATCCTCCTGTAACAGAAAACACGCAATGCGACATACAAATACCTGTGCCTGATGTTGCCAAGCTAATCAAGAACCTTGTAAAGCACTTTGCCTTTACAGGATTCCAATTATAGTGTTGAAAAAGATTCAACCAGAACTAGCTCATATACTTACAAAGCTGTTTTAGCATTGTCTTAAGTAGAATTGCTTTCCAACACCCTGGAAAACCTCATCAGTATGAACTGTATTTAAGAATTCAGGTGATCAGTCATCCCCCTCTCATTACAGGCCAATAAGTCTCCTGTGTGTCATGAGTAAGTTGATTGAACCTGTGTTAAATAAAGAAGCAGTGAACCACCTTAGCAAAAATAAACTTCTTAGTGGCATGCAATATGGTTTCCGTTCTGCTAGATCTACAGCAGATTTGCTAATTGTTATATCTCATAGGATCAGCGATTCTCTCGACAAAGGCTTCCTTTCTAGGGCAATTACTCCTGACATATCAATAGTCTTTTATAGGGTATGGCATAAAGGTCTACTTCACAAGATTTCAAGCTGCGGTATAACTGGAAATCTCTTAAGAGTAGTGGTTGATAGGAAGAAATCGGAAGCTCTCAGTATTAATGCTGGAGTCCCTCAGGGTCTATCCTAGGCCCAACTCTCTTCTTGATCTATATCAATGATCTCCCAATCACATCCTTAGATCATTCGTAGACATTTATGCTGGCGACATCTATGGCAACACATCAAAGGTCGTAAATGACAAAGTTCTCTCTGATTCTCTCTCCTTTGATCTTGAACACATCGTACAATGGGGAAAGGGGTGGCTGATTACATTTCATGCGTCTAAACCCAAGCTTCTATCTTTACATCATCAACGCTCTGATCCACATCTGGCATTAATAGCTCTCGTCTTGGGGAGGCTCCATGTTTCGACAAGCTTCTGGGCTTGAACTTTACTCCTGATCTGAAATTCTGAAATGGAACACGTACTTCAAATCTGTTGCCAATGTCGCTGGAAAATGGTGGAATCCTTCTACCTCTCCAGTAGATATCTCACTGCTGATGCAATTCTCTATCTATATAAAAGTCAAGTACGTCCAATGATGGAGTACTGTTGCCATATCTGGTCAGGAGCTGCTAGAAGCAGCTAATCCTGCCTTGACAGAGTTCAAAATAGAATTCGTAGCTTAGTGTCAGTCCCTTTTCTCTCCCCTGCAACCTCTTTCCCACAGAAGAGACGTTGCCAGCCTGTCTCTGCTTTATCGTTATTTCCCCGGTAAAGGCTCGTCTGAGCTCCAATCTCTGGTACCCCTTCGCAAAATCGTCTAGCTGAAACCACTGTCAATAATTTTCCCACTCTTTATCTGTGTCTAAGACGAAACGTAGATTCAAAAACAAAGCTTATTTCTTAGAAGTGCCTGTGGAACTTTCTTTCGTTTGTTTGCTTTCAAGTTGACTACAATTTGGTTGTTTTCAAGTCCAACGTAAACAAGTTCTTGATGAAATATCCCCTTAAATAATCCAATTTACCAAATTTCTAATACTAACGATTATTAGGAAATTATCCCATTGACTACTGTACAGTCAATAACACTTATCCTCGAGTGGCCTCCGGGCCTTGATAAGTTTTGACCTCTGTCTTTTTTTTAAAAAGTGATCAATTTTATTTCTCTAAAAAAAAAATTCTTATTTTAGCAAAATCACTGGCTGATGTCTGGTCTAATATCCAACAGTCATTAGTTAAACACATTTATTTACTAATGTTTCTTTCCTTTAATAATAACTATACACCTTCTAAACCACCGATAGTTATGATTAATATAACCTTACCTGAGATCTTTTCTTTCAAACTCCGGGGATTAACATTCACAGGCAACATGAACAGCAATAAATTCATGGTGTTCAATATTTACTGTTAAAACTTTCTATTATTATCTTTATTTAATAAAGCTTTCATGAATTTTTATATTTTTCAGGTGTATATGAATAAAGTTTAAGTTGAAGATTACTTTTGACAATACACCACATCATTAAGCGAAATGAATTGACATTATAGAGCTGTTCAACTCCGGAAAGTCTGCAAAAGACATTGCGAAGACCTTAAATGTGAACCGAATGTTTGTGTGGAGAGCACTGAAACATTTCAAGTCAACTGATGAGATCAAAATATTTGGCCTATTTTGGAGAGTAAAGTCTCAGCTTCCCACCATATAAATTTGGAGGTTCTGAAGAAGAGATTAAGAGGAAAATCTCACAAAAATCATTCGTGACTTGTGTAAAGCATTCACCAAACATTTGCAGTAGGTTATTGATGCACAGGGCGGTTACATTGAATCAAATTCGGATATTTTGTTGTGCCTGTATCAATAACAACACGAACGCAGAAAGTAAAGGTAAAACAAATATATTAAGACGAAAAGATAATACATATTTACAAAGGTGCAGTTATACTGCATTTGGAAGATTGCCCTGCAGAGGGCGTGTTAAAGTCTTTCATGGAGCAACCGGCACATGCGTCTTGCCTATCCGGTGTTCGAACACAGCTCCCCGGTCTTGCTGACGATACCTTTATCTATATCTTTTCACCCACGTATGCTAATTAGTGGGCGTCTCCACAACACCCCCCTCCCAAGATTTGAAGTCGTGTAGATTTCAATATCTTTTCCTTTTGGGGTTCAGTATCATTGGGTCTATAGCCTTTCTTTTCCTTCCCGATCTTCTCGGTTCGGACATGGTCTGTGGTGGTTCAATATAAAACGTTTCGCATACTATATCAATTGGATCTTCCTGATCCTCTGGTTTGTCCTGTTCGTTGTCCTTCTTATGACGTTTTCTCAATTGATGTTGGTGTCTTTTGTGTATCCCTTTTGGACCTTTTATCATGTAGACCAAGTCGCCGATACGTTTATCTACCGTACCCGACTCCCAATATGACATATATTTAAAATATTTAAAATATACCTGATCACCAGGTTTAAACCTTTTACGTGATGTGTGTGTGTCGTTTTATATACGACTGCTTGTTTTGGTATTCATTTATCAAATGGTGATGTTATTTTCTCGCAAACATTAATTCTGCTGGCGATAATTTCGACGGTGTATTTGGGTTCTCAGTTATCCTCTATATTTGCAGGAACTGTTGTAATGCTTTATCCGTCGGTGTTCCTATCGATTTTCTAAGGGCACGCTTTATTGTATCTACGAACCTTTCCGCTAATCCATTTGATTGAGGATGGAACGGTGGTGTAGTTATATGGTTTACCTGAAACGATTCACAAAAATCCTTAAAAACTCTTGAAGTAAATTGTGTTCCGTTATCTGTGACTACAATGACTGGTACCCCAAAACGTGCAAATATTTTTGACCCGCTTTACTTCCGGCCATCTGGAAAAACTATTTACTATGATTAGGTAGTATTGTCCCTCGATCGGTCCAGCAAAGTCTAGATGAATGCTTGACCATGGATGGTCACTTTTTTCCAAGGTTTATGAACTATCGGTGGTGCCTTAGCGGCTAACATACAACCTTTACATTTGTTTAATGTTAATGCAATATCCACATCCATATTACGCCAGTAAACATAACTCCTCATAAGTGTCTTCATCCTATTTATACCCGGGTGTCCTGTATGAAAATCACGTAAGATTTTTTCTGCAAGGTTTTCGGTACAACCACTCTTTCACTATATAATAATACCTCATTGCATAAGGAAAATATACTTTGCGTTTTTCCGTCGTTTTCCCTTAATTTTTTCTTTATGTCTTTGATGACGTCGTCATTTTCAGCCTCCCTTTTTATATCGGTAAGCGTGACTGGTAATTCTCTTATTATATTCGCCACCATATTTTTTCCTCATAATTGGAACATATAGCTGCAATTGCTGACTCTTCAAAGGTTTCATCCCTTTTCGGTATAAGCCTTGACAATCCATCCGCATGACCTATTTTTCCCGAACGTAGATGTTTTATTTGAAAATCATAATTTAGCAAGATCGTACCCTTTTTTTGAGCCGAAAATAGTCAATAGGGGCTTGTGGTCTGTTTCCAGTATAAAATGTCTTCCGTACAGATAACGGTGGAATTTCGTCACCGCGAAAATAATGCTTAATGCTTCCTTTTCTATTTGGGAGTAAGCCTTCTCTGACGGAATTAGGGTCCTTGAAGCGTGCGCTATAGGCTTCTTCGTTCCATCTGGCATGATATGCTGTATACATGCTCCTATACCATACGAGCTCGCGTCACTCGCAACAATTATTTGTGATTTTGGGTCGTAATAAGTTAAGTATAAATCTGACGTCAAAGTCTTTTTAATTTCCTCAAATGAGTCTTGACATTCTTTTGTCCATATCCATGGTGTTTCTTTCTTTAATAATTCGTTCAGCGGAGCTCTTACGTCGTGCATGCCTTTTATAAATACTTGGTAGTAGTTCGTGAGACCTAAGAAGCTCTGTAAAGTCGTCAGGTTATGTGGTGCTGGCATGTTCCTAATTGCTATCGCTCTTTCTGGATCAGGGCGTCGACCATCTTTACTTATTATTTGTTCTAAATACTTGATTTCGTCTAAACAAAACTCACATTTGTTTTCTTTCACCTTGAATCCGTACTCGTTTATTCTTGTGAACACTTGTTTTAAATGCTCTATATGTTCACTTATGGGCGCGCTCCTTATGATTATGTCATCCAGGTATGCACAAGCACAATCTAAACAATTCAACATTGTGTCCATCGCTTGCTGGAATATCGCCGGCGCGACTTTTATCCCGAACGGTAATCGGTTATACTTGAATAACCCTTTGTGTGTGTTAATGCATAAAATCTTTGAGCATTTTTCATCTATCGGAATTTGCAAATAGGCGTCGGACAAATCTACTTTTGAAAAAATTTTCCCACCATTTAGTTTGGCAAAAATCTTTTCCGGGGTTGGTAAAGGGTAATGGTGATCTTGTAACATATTATTTAACCCGGTTGAAAAATCTCCGCAGACTCAAATTTGTTCTGATTTCTTCTTTACATACACCGTAGGTGCTGCCCAAACGCTAGTTTCGATTTTCGATAAAATGCCCGTTCTTTCAAGTCTGTCTAATTCGCTATCTATTTTGTCTAATCCGGCGAACGGCACGTTCCGTTTTTTTTTTAAATACTGGTGTTGCATACTTTTTTAGCTCGAACGAAGCTTTAAATTTATTGCATCTTCCCAGTCCCGTAGTAAATATTTCTGAAAATTCGTTTTTTAGTTCATTTTTAATATTTTCTGACGTTGTGGTGCAGCTGATTATTTTTTTTACAAAAAGCGTTCGTCGGTTTATCCCAAAGGTTGAATTTTTCAATAAAATCTGTTCTCAATAAATTCTCGCTTTCTTTAATTACGAAAATTTACAACTTCTTCGTCGTGCCATTTAAATTAATGGGCAGGACGACTTCTCCTTCGAATTTGATTTCGTCTCCTGTCACCGTTCTTGCACCCTTACTTGACTTTTTCAGAGTCGGTTTATCCAGTTTTTTCCAAGTGCTAACGTTTATTACCGACAAATCTGCTCCAGAATCAAGTTGAAATTTTATTTGTTTGTCGAAAATATTAACGAACACATATTTTCGTAAATTTTCTTTCTCTTTGTCGTTTGTTCTCATTTGGTGTACTCTATATTTTGTTCTGCAACAAATACTCTTATGTCCGACTTTGTCGCAATTGAAGCATCTGATATTTTTGTAAGGACAATCCTTTTCCCAATGTTTTTCATCAATTATTCCGCAATTATTACTTGGTCCCGATTTTCTATAGTTCCTTTGACTTGAATCGTAATTTCGTTTTCTGTAATTAGAGTTTGAGTACTTATAACTCGCGTAATCTTTTGGATTTTGACGAGTCTCCCACTTTCTTTGCCCTGCGTTTCTGCCAGATTTTTTAATCTTCCTTTTGTTCGACACTCCTGCTTCTTCTATATCTCTGGAGTCTTTTTTTAGTGATACTGCCCTTTGACAATCTTCTGTTAACTTTTGCAGTGTTAGACCTTGTTCTGTCTCTAATTTTGAGAGAACGCGTCTTCGGATCTCTTAATTTTTTTGTAGAAACTAGCCCCTGTGAAAAAATTAAACATTTGAAGTCGTCCACCATAAGTTCCGATAATTTAAAATTGTCGCAGTGTTTATTCACTACTGACGCATATGTCAGGTAGTCCTGCTCCTCCGTTTTCTTAAGGTTCATACACGACTATCTCTTGTGAAAAAGAGACATGTTCGGTCCGAATAACTCCTTAAGAAGTTTTACGGTCTCAGTGAAGTCTAACTGATTCGTTCTCCTTGGCAATATGAAATCAACAAATTTGCAATGTTCACTGTCACCAAGCTTTCGAAGTAATAAACTTACTTTCTTTGCGTTTGACCAGCTTTCGCAATCTGTTTCGAAAATATCTTCATACCTCTTAAAGTATGTCTCAAAAGTTTTATCCTCTCCTGGTAGGTACATGGACACATCTATGCTATTCACAATTGTTGCGTTGGAAAACGTCGTATCGCTTTCCTGTGCAGAATTAGTCGTAAATCTTTCCAACAAATCTTTTTTGACCAAGTTGTATTTGCTCTATACATTTAAGATGCCGTTCATTCTGTCTTTCGTCTCTTTCTTGTAGTTCTTTTTCTGTAATTCGTCTCTTTCTTGTTGACGCCTTATCTGTACTTCGTCTCTTTCTTGTTGACGCATTTACATTTCCGCGAATAACTTGATAAGATCCTACATTTTGTTTTTCAAATTAGTAAATCAGTCACTTTTACAATTTCCTTTCTTTAAATACTACGAACAACCGGTTCCTTTTGTCACGTTATTAATTACATACAAGAAAGAAAAAAATCCCTTCTTAGCACATTAAGAAAAAAATCACTTTTTCTTTCAAACCCGTCTACCTAATAAGTTCACGGTTTCCTAGCGAAACACTTTTTTTTTTCTTTTTGTGTGCACTTTGCAGAAAAGGTTACTGCAACTTTCAAGTTTTTTTCCGTAGGCACTTTGAAAGTGCTTGCTGTTTTTGTTTTTTTTCAAGTGTCCCGGGTTTTGAATTTCCTTTTCAAGTAGTCGCAAAAACAAATCTTGGTGACAATTTCGTAGTTGCTGCATTTTAAACATTGAATTCCCGAGTGAATTTTTTTTTCAATCTTCGACGAGTAAGTATTTCCCGATTACCACTGTTGAGTTTGATAGTGTATTTTCTCACGCGTAAATCTTTTTTCGAAATCCCGTCGCCACTGTTGTGTCTGTATCAATAACAACACGAACGCAGAAAGTAAAGGTAAAACAAATATAAGACGAAAAGATAATACATATTTACAAAGGTGCAGTTGTACTGCAGTTGGAAGATTGTCCGGCAGAGGGCGTGTTAAAGTCTTTCATGGAGCAACCGGCACATGCGTCTTGCCTATCCGGCGTTCGAACACAGCTCCCCGGTCTTGCTGCCTTGATACCTTTATCTATATCTTTTCACCCACGTATGCTAATTAGTGGGCGTCTCCACAACACTATTGAATATATTTACGTTTGGGTGATTTAAAAACACCTTGTAACGTTAATTATTGAACACCCTGTATATTGAAGACATTGCAAAGGCTACTGCAAAGAAAGTAAGTTTCATCTACGGTGTTTAAAATTATTCACACGTGAGAGTAATCTATATCTCTACAAAGCCAGCATACGTTTATGAATGAAATATTGTTGATACATTTCGGCTGGTTCATTCACCACGAGTCTCTCCCTCTTAGACAAAGTCAGAAACGTGCTTCGAATCCAATAGGTCCTGTTCTGTCAACTAAGATCCAACCCCTTTTCAATCGCCGCACTGTTGCATCCCTGTGCCCGTTTTACAAGTACGGAATATTCCTAAAGTCTTGGACAGATTCAAGTCTTCATATCTGCTTTACTATAAATAGCCGTAATATGAAGGTGGTGCCATTTTAAAATTAAATGCATTAATATTTTGTAAGTTATTGATTTTTTTTTTCATTTCTTTTCAGATCGAGTAATAGCGTATATTTTACCAGAAAAGGCGTATTTTCTACTTGAATTTTCAAAAACCGAATCATGCCATCTTCCTTCAACATGCATCCCAGATATCCAAATCTCACACTCTGCGATTCTTTTTGTGGGGATTTGTGAAAAGTCTATGTGCCACCCATTCCTAAAAGCGTGGATGAGTTAAAGGCCCGAATAACAGAAACATTTTTGTTTACATGGGGGATCACCACTTATCAAGGCCCGGAAGGCACTCGGGGATATTTTGTGTACAATAATCAATGGGATTATTTCGTAGCAATAGTTGGTATTGGAGATTTGATAAAGTGTCTTAGTTAAGGGCGCGATTAATCAGGAATTTGTTTATGTTGGGCTTGAAGACGTCCAAGTTGTAGCCAGGTGGGAAACAGGCAAACGGAAGAGAATTCCACAGGTATGCACTTCTCAGAAAAACTGTTGCAACCATTGACAACACAATGCTTGGACGCGTTTAGCAAGAATCGGACTATCAGCTTGATTTGTGTCATGTGATAAATAATGCTCACATTGAACATCTTTGAGCGTTCCATGAAAAACTTGAGATTACAAACTTTCTGAATATTACTTAATATTTCTCGAGATATTCAATGTCAAAATGTGCCTAAAACTTTTGGAATATTCTGTATTTTAATGGACTGTGTTCCAATGAACTCATTGAACTTGTACATTCTCGACGTACATACACCCGATAAACCCGTTTAGCAAATAAAATCCTATCCATTCACGGTAAATGTATGTGGATGATGGAAAGCTTTCTACTATAATTGCCTTTGCGGCAATGATTACTTTCGTAGATTAAATACTAATAGATAGCTGACTAAAACTGATTTCACCTGATAAATGAAATTGCGAAATTCATATATGAAACGAAATATGCTTTTTTTAGTTTTCGACGGGAAAATAGAAAATATTACTTAAATGTATTTGGGTTTTTTTTTTTTTTTTTTTTTACATTTTCTGTTTTTGGACAATTTATGACCAACTGTTTAAACACGCTTGGATTAGATAAAAAAACGCTATCGCAATATGCCGAGGCAATCGTTTCAGCATTTTTTTAGATTATCGGTTACGAACAAACAAACATTTTAAATTTTTACTTATATATATATACTAGCCTGGGTGCCCGACGTTGCCCGGGTGTTTAGATGTGTGTGTTGAGCAAAAAAAAAAAAGAAGTGGTTGTAGGCAGGTAAGCTCGAACCCGTACCGCAAAGGAGGAAAAGAACATGAAAAAAAAACGTAGCGTTTTTGCTGCTTAACCCATCGCCGAACTGGAAGTGATGTAGGTTTAAATTAAGGCTAGTCAATCGAAAAGAGAGGATGGCTTTCGAAAACATCGGCGAAAAAGCGCCCGGTTGAGGGTGAAGTGATTTATGTTTTTAGCCAATTTTACCGTATTTGTCGTTCGAAGGGTCGGCTTCACAACAATACCGATCTCGTGAAAATCTTTCGCTTACCGAAAGTTTTAGGCAGACAAACATACACACATATATACATACATATAAACAAATTGGTAAGATTTATATTATAGATTGTATTTGACGCAATATATAGTAATGATTTAAAAGAAAAAATATAAAGGTTCGTTCGCCGCCACCGAGGATCGAAACCAAAACCTTCAGCTTACGACTTATTTTTGCCTTGGCCGCCAATGACTGAGCCACGAAGACATATTTTCGGCAAGGCTAAAAATTAAAACATGAACCAATAGCTACTACATTATGTGTTTTAATGGCGGCGTTCGACCTTCACCTGGCAAATTTCGTTTTTTTTTTTTTAATTTTTCACAATTTTACACCAACTTTTCCGGGCTAAACACACAAATATAAAGTTTCGCATGGATTCATATAACTTATATATGAAGTTTCATATCTGTAGACCAAAAACTCTAGGAGAAGTTTGGTAGGCAAAATTTGTTAAACGAAAATATGCACGTATACATAAATATATGGAAACAATTTTGTGTTTATTATAAACTTTTTACGCAAATTTTATGCAAGTATAATTCATGTAGAACATATTCATTAATATAATTACACGTAATAGTTAACTAAAGATGATCACCCCATAAGAAAACCGAAGAACCTAATAGGGAATTAATTAAAATGAATGTTTAAAAAAATATGCAAATTAGCTAGATCTTCTGCTGGTGAATGCAATTCCATGCCCCATACATAACAAAATTGTATTTTCTTTTTAAATAAATGGAGAAAGGGAGTTTAATATGAATATCAATACACACACTTGTAAAAAAAATCTATATGAGTATATATATATATATATATATATATATATATATATATATATATATTAGTGTCAAAACAAAAAATTGAAATTGGAGTCTGAAAAATCATGTTGGGTCATCGGAATAGGGAAAAATTTGATCGTCATTTCCGATTCAAAAAACAATTCTTGAAAAACTGTTAAACTTAATTTTACATTGCTGGTAATTAAGATAAAATGATAAATATTTAATGTTTTTAAATTAAATTGAAATCTATACATCGTAAATAAATAAGACGTTGTAGATTTGTTTTACTTGTGCTAAAAAAATATTAAAATTAAATGTTGGCTACTTCCCGGTCTATTAACATTGACAAACTTGACAAGGGATTGCAAAAACTTGTGGAAAAAATCCATACTTTTACGCGAGAAATATTTTAGCGTCAGCTTTTCTTTGATATTGGAATCTCCTGTCTGTTAAGTAGTGTTTACTGGTCGTAAAACAATTTCTAAATATATAGCAATTGAATAAAAAAAAAACAATAAAGTCCGATAGTTAGAAATTATTCAGGCTATTATTTGATTAAAGTCGTTAATTTCTTTGATCAATAAGATGAACATATACAAACGGAGACTGGAAATTTGCCTTCCAACATAAAAATATAAGTCCGTATTTATTCAGAAATATTTGAAAGAGATATAAAAGAAATTTTACTAAGATATTTTTTTATTCATATTTAAACTAACATTTTCATGCAAATATAGAAATTAAGTAGATCCTTTTACTATATAAAAATATATTGTGTAGTAGTAGTAGTAGTAGTAGTAGTAGTAGTAGTAGTAGTAGTAGTAGATAAAAGTCTCTCAAGTAAATTCCCTTAAACGAAAGTGGGATTCTAATTTTTACAGACGATTATGTGTGAACATCTTGAATTTACGTTTATGAATTTTTTAGATAAGGTTTGGTTATTCGATTTATTTGGATTCTCTGGATTACCGTGCTCAACTTAAGTGACATTTTCAGAACATTTCGGTCGGTGTAACCTCCGACCTTCTTCAGGTGTATCTTGTCGAACCCGGGAATATTTCTGTCGAACTCCGGAATTTGGACGAAATTGAACTTAACCCTTTATTTACTTCACAAGGTGGGCAGCATGCTCTTTTCCGTTAGCCATGAGGTTCTAAATTGTATTTTTCGATCACCCACACTGAGAATTGAACTTCAAATTTTAGGAGAATATCACTTTTACAATTGATTTTCTAAGTAATCTAACCCCTAAGTCCAGAATAGAAGTTCTATTGTGTGAGCGTGTCCATGACCCTCGTCACCGTCTCTTTCATCCCGCAATTGACTCATAATGAAAGCCTCTAAAGTTTTACTTGAGCTTATGGAATAACCAAAAGTCACAGGGAGCAAGGTCTGGGCTATTAGGAGAGTGAGAAACTGTCTTCATGACAATCTTGGTCAAATAGTCTGATCTTCCGCATCTTCAGTTCCTCGCGAATAATTGTGTGCACAGTTTCCACACTAACATCAAACTGTGCACTTATTTCTATAGACACACAATGGTCCTTGCCTATGTAACTCTTTATTTGGCTAATCAAATTCAGTGTTCTGATTTCTTTACTTCTCCTACACCTCTCATCATCTCTCACAGATTTCCTGCCTTCCTTGGATCTCTTCTGCCACGAAAAAAACTAATACGTAAGTCATGCAAGATGGTACAAAAGAATCTGAAGCATTCAATACGTGTTTTTTTTTCTGAGAATTTTATTGGATATCCTCCTTCGGATGTGTCCTTACTTTCAGCTTGCATTTTTTAAAATTCATCCGCTGTGACAATTAGGCTTTAGTAGGATGTATTTCAATTCCTACTCTTGTTTTTTTAAACCTTAATTTATAAAGATTGGTCAATCATCTTCTAACATGTATAGCTATAGCATACTGAATTGTTAAGAGTCTACAACAATTTTAAATGCCTGTACAAAAAAGTTTGGAAACCTATTGAAGTCACCTTCTGCATATGAATTCAACGTAGAAGTATTTTATTAAATTTTTTGCTTACCTTTCACAGATACTGGCACCACCATTATGGCTTCTGCGTACGTTTACAAACAGGTAACAATTGCCGAATTGTTCTTGCCATCCTAAAATAGTATGGAAAATCATTAGTTATAAATAAGATTCAGGATTTTGTCTTGAATAATCAGTTGACTTTTAAAATAATCATTTAACAATAGAAAATAATCATTACCTTTTTAAATAATGATTGAACTTTTTATCTAATTATTTAACTTTTAAAATAATTATAAGCCTTTTTAAATAATTATTTGACTTTTTAAATTATAATTTAACTTTTTAAATTATAATTTAACAATTTAAAGTAATCATTTAATTTTTGAAGTAATTATTTGACTTTTTAGTAAGTAATTAACGTTTGAAGTAATTTTTTACCATTTGAAATAATTATTTGTCATTTTAATAATCATTTGACTTTTAAATAATAATTTGACATTTTAGCAATAATTTGACTTTTAAAATCATCATTTGAATTTTTAAGAAATCATTTTACTAATTTAAAAAACCTTTTTTCTTTTTAAATAATTATTTGACGTTTTTAGTAGTTATTTGTCTTTTTTAGTATTCATTTGACTATTAAGTAATAATTTGACAATTAAAAATAATCATTTGACAATTTAAATTAATCGTATTTGTTTTAAAATAGTCACGCGCCTGTAAATAATCATTGGGGCTTTTAAAATAATCATTTTACTTTTTAATTAATTATTTAGCATTTTAAGTAATCATCTGACGTTTTATATAATCACTTGCACTTTAAAGTAATTTTTTTGATTTTTTGAATAATCATTTAATTTTTTCAAAAATTATTTTACCATTTAAATAATATCTTTTTGATTTTTTGAATAACCATATGAGTTTTATAAGTAATCATTTCACAATTAACATCATTATCACCATTTTACTTTTAATAGTCATAAATTTTTATAATAACCATTTGATTTTTTAAAACGTGATATTTTA
The DNA here is from genome assembly GCF_053919585.1 of Euprymna scolopes. Lineage (NCBI taxonomy): Eukaryota > Metazoa > Mollusca > Cephalopoda > Sepiida > Sepiolidae > Euprymna > Euprymna scolopes. The sequence goes on along the minus strand of NC_136492.1, from coordinate 568,309 downwards.
AGTAATTGTAAATGGGCCCAACTCTTTTCCTGATCTACATTAATGATCTTCCATATCACATCCTTACATCATTTGTAGACATTTATGCTGACGACACTACCATTTATGGTAGCACATCTAAGACAGTAAACGACCAAGTTCTCTCCAATTCTCTCTCCTCTGATCTTGAGCATGTAGTACAATGGGGAAAGGAGTGGCTGGTTACTTTTAATGCATCTAAAACCAAGCTTCTCTCTTTACATCATCAACATTCTGATCCACATCTGGCATCAATTGAAATGAATGGCTCTCGTCTTCAGGAGGCCTCAAGTTTTGACAAGCTTCTGGGCTTGACCATTACTCCTGATCTTAAATGGAACACGTACATCAAATCTGTTGCCAAGGCCGCTGGAAAAATCGTGGGATCTTTCTATCGATCCAGTAGATATCTCACTGCTGATGCAATTCTCTATCTATATAAGAGCCAGGTACGTCCAAGGATGGAATACTGTTGCCACATCTGGGCAGGAGCTGCTAGAAAGGACTTGGCCTGCCTTGATAGAGTTCAAAATAGACTTCGTAGCCTCGTAGGAGATGTCCTTTTCTCTTCCTTGCAACCTCTATCTCACAGAAGAGATGTTGCGAGTTTGTCTCTGATGTATCGTTATTTTCATGGAAAGTGTTCGACTGAGCTTCAATCTATGGTCCCCCTCGCAAAACTTTCACAAGAAACACTCGTCTAGCTGTAAACACTATCAATAATTCCCCCCACTCTTTATCTGTGCCTAAACCTAAACGTAGATTCCATGAACAAAGCTTCTTTCTTAGAACTGCACGCCTGTGGAATTGTCTTCCGTTTTCCTGCTTTCCGGCTGACTACAATATGGTTGTGTTCAAGTCTAACGTAAATAAGTTCTTGATGAGCCGTTCCATATAAGTTATCAAATTTAACAAATTTTCATTACTAATGATTATTATATTGTCCAATTTCTACTGTACACTCTTTAACCCTTATCCTTGAGTGGCCTCTTGGCCTTGATAATGAGTTGATACCTATGAAAAAAAAAAGAAAAAGTCCAATGTTAACAAGTTCTAATTGAATCGTCCCCCTAAGTAATCCAAGTTTCAAAATTCCCATTGTTTACTATGCTAAAATCACAATGACTAATGTATACCTATTAACTCTTATCCTCGAGTGGCCTCTGGGCCTTGATAAGTGGTGACACCCTTGTAAAAAAAAAATTTTTAAATGATCATTTGTTTTTTAATAATGATTTGACTGTTCATGTAAGTAATTAATTCTTCAGTAATTATTTAACTTTTAAAATAATCATTTCACTAAATAAAATAATCATTAAGAGTTTTTCTATTATCATTTGACTTCTTAAATGATAACTTAAACATTTTAAATTAACATTTGACTTTTAAAAATTCATTTCACGAGTTAAATAATCATTAGACTTTCTAAGTAATTATTCGACTTTTGTGAGAAATCATTTTGTTTATTAAGTAATGATTTGGCTTTTTAATTTTAATTTGACTTTTTAAATTTTTAATTATTTCAGTATTTGACTTTCTTAACAATCATTTGACTTTTTAAATAATATTTTGTTTTTTAACTATGAGATAATCCTTAATTTTTTAATCGTTTCGCTTTTCAAATAATCATGTAAGCTTTTCAATAATCATATGATTCTTACAATATTTTTATATAATCTTTATATTCATTAATTAAATTTAATTTATTTATAAATAATTTTACCATTCAACAGATTTTGACCCTTTAAATAATCATTTGATTTTTAAAATAATCATTTGGCTTTTCAAATGGTAATTTTATTTTTAAGTAATTATTAGCGCCTTTAAATAATCATTTTGCTTTTTAAATTATGATTCTACCTTTTTGATTATCAGACACACACGCACGCACACACACACACACACACACACACACATAAATAATCATTTGGCTTTTCAAATGGTAATTTTATTTTTAAGTATTTATTAGCGCCTTTAAATAATCATTTTCCTTTTAAATTATGATTCTACCTTTTTGATTATCAGACACACACGCACACACACACACACACACACACACACATAAATAATCATTTGACTTTTCAAATGGTAATTTTATTTTTAAGTATTTATTAGCGCCTTTAAATAATCATTTTCCTTTTAAATTATGATTCTACCTTTTTGATTATCAGACACACACGCACACACACACACACACACACACATAAATAATCATTTGACTTTTCAAATGGTAATTTTATTTTTAAGTAATTATTAGCGCCTTTAAATAATCATTTTGCTTTTTAATTATGATTCTACCTTTTTGATTATCAGACACACACGCACACACACACACACACATAAATAATCATTTGACTTTTCAAATGGTAATTTTATTTTTAAGTATTTATTAGCGCCTTTAAATAATCATTTTCCTTTTAAATTATGATTCTACCTTTTTGATTATCAGACACACACGCACACACACACACACACACACACACACATATATATATATATATATATATATATATATATATATATATATATATATATATATATATATATATACATATATATATATTATAAAATATAACTTACCATCACGACATTGAGAATAAACAAGAGTAAATATCTAAAAGAAAAAAAAACGATTAGTTTAATAAGATTTTTAACATTCAAATTCGAATAATTCAAAATAATTAAATGCAATCGATGTAAAATAACAAAAAAAAATATTTAAATCAAGACAAACTGTCATGAAAAATAGACAAAATAATTAATCATTTGTTTATGACTTTTTTAGATGATGATTTGTTATTCGTATTATTTGGATCCTTTGGACTACTGTCCTCATCTTGAGTGTAATTTTCATAACATTTTAATCGATGTAACCACCGACCTTCTTTATTTAGAACGGAACCTTTTATTTACTTTACGGGGATGGGGAGGTAGCATGCTCTTGTTCCATCAGCCATGACTGCATAGAGGTCCTAAGTGATTCAGAGATGTATTTTTCAGTTGTCCATACTGATAATTGAATCTTTAACTTTCAGAAGAATATCGTTTTTATAATTGATTTTTCCAAGTACTTTAACCACCTCGCCATGGATCCTTGCGTTCAAAATCCTGTCCAAATTCTCGAGTTCTAAAGGAAACTTTCCTGAGTTCGACAAGAAGAAGGTCGGGGGATTACATTGACCGGAACATTGTGAAAATATCCTTCAAGATGAGAACAGTAGTCCGATAGATCCAAATAATAATCATAATTAGTTCTTGATAAAAAAAATTCTACATTTTTTTTCTTTGCTTATTTTTCGTTGACAACGATTATTAATCTTCTCTTCAATTCGTTTGACTACGAATTTTTTAATATATTTACTATTATATAAAATTTTCTTTGTGTGTGAGTTCCTTCCTCATATGTTCCTAAACGGCTGATATCTTTTGCAACTGTCACACAAAGCTAATTTATATGTCTGGAAATATATTATTTAATTAATTGGAATGTTTATTAAGATAAGTATTATTTATTATTTATTTATTGCGAACTTGTTTTGGCCAACTATTCCTCTGGCCTTCGTCAGGTACGAACTCCGAATCTCCTAACTGCATTATCAGCAATTACTGCCTTCCATAGTTGTTATCGTATTACCATGTTTTGGCCGGCTTTTGGATAGGATTGAAATCGCTATCTTCAAATAATGCTCACCAGGATCTGTAGAGATGCAAAGTCTCTATCCACAGCTTCACGGGCCCTAAAAGGCGACCAAGATTGAATTTTTTGGTCTTACGCATCCACATTTATTTATTATCTGATCTTCCATGCTCGGGTCCGTACCGAATGGTATATATTATTTAATTAATTGGAATGTTTATTGAGATTAGTATTATTTATTCATTTACTTATTGCGGACTATTATCCTCATCTTTTAGCTGTTGTTTTTACGATATTTCGGCCAACTATTCCTCTGGCCTTCGTCAGGTGGTAACCGCGACGGGATAGGATCACTCCTCTAACTATGGAAGGCAGTAATTGCTGAGAATGTAGTTAGGAGATTCGGAGTTCCTATCTCATCGCGGTTACCACTTATGAAGGCCAGAGGAATAGTTGACCGAAACATTATTTGACGTAATATATAATAATCAATAGAGGATTGATTCTGTAATAATACATACGCAATCTGCATAAATTAAAATATCATGTTTCTGAATTTTTAAGATGAGGATTTGGGTATTCATATTATTTGGATTCATTGGACTACTGTTCTCATCTTGAGTCTGAAATTTACAACGTTTCGACGATGTAACCTCCGACCTTCTTCAGGTGTATCTTGTCGAACTCGGGAATGTTTTTGTCGAACTCAGGAATTTGGACGGAATTTCGAGCAAGGACCCAACCAATTTAATACTTTAACAAGATAATAAATTCTTTTTCATTTCCCTTTCTCTCTATCCATCCCATCTTTTGGTTTTTATGGCATAAGGTATTTGAGTATTTAGTATTTTTGTCTTACAGTCTGTAAATTAAAAACATTTGCTATGGTCACTGAGTACTGACCGGTGTTTTTCAATCAACACCCATCCACACACATACAGGCACACACACAACACACACACAAATACACACCCACCCACACACCCACCCACACACACACACACACACACACCCACACACACACACACACACACACACACACATACGTTAATACAGAAATTCAGAAGCGAATATATGGTGTTCGTTTTATTTTACTCACACACACGCACTGAAACTAGGCAATAACTATAACTACCCAAGAATAAATGTTTATTATCTTCAAAGACCTCACTTGTCCTCTCACCGAGTTATTAATCCCACCCAGGTTACATTCCAACTTTACAAACGAAATAGGAAAATGTTTTTTTTAATTGAAATATCAGTTTTTGACGGTAATTCTTGGCCTGAAGACGTAATCCCCCAACGCGGGTGATTACAGAAACATGTATGCACATATGTAGCCATTAATGTTTGTATAAATAAATTTGATATACCTGCTCTGTTCACTCATTGAGCACTCTTTGGTAAACACATGTTGTTTCATTGGATGTACTTCTAGAAAACTAAACTCTACTGGCTATATATATATATATATATATATATATATATATATATATATATATATGGGAATGCATGTATTACATATATATGTTATTTGCATGTGGCTATATATAGATATGTATGCGTATATATGATTGTCAATTGGATGTGTTCACATATATACCTGTACACTTATGCACATTTTTTATGTAGAAGTTACTATTGGCCTGTGGTTTACATATTATTATTATTATTATTATTATTATTATTATTATTATTTATATTGTTGTTATTATTGCCATTATTTTATTATCATTATTATCAACATAATAATAGTAATAATAATAATTATTATTATTATTATTATTATTATTATTATTATTATTATTATTATTATTATTATTATTAGAACGCACATTGAGCTTTCGTCGAAGACAACATTTAAGTATCTGCTTTTATACTGCACTTAACCTTTTTTGTCCTCTGATAGTGAATGAGAAATTGACCGAGACAATTCAAATCTTATTTATATTAATTAATATTAATTTTTGTTTTTTATTTTTATATTATTTTTATCCCTATCCACTGTGCCATTTTTGTAAGAGGGTTGGAACGTAATTTATTTCACATTAAAAGCCAATATTTCTCTAACTCTGCCCTTGTGGGGGAGGTTTATTATTTTTTTTTTTTTTAACTATCACCTTCGTCATTTATACTGTAATATACTCTCATTATGATGACTATTAATGACATTATTTTTACGGTTCAACGAATTTGCTTCAATTTCCAACCATTCATTATGCATATTGTAATCAATTGCGTCTCGTTTTTGGCGTTTGAATTAAACGCCAATACGTTTTATTTTATATATATATATATATATATATATATATATATATATATATATATATATATATATATATATATATATACTAGCTGCAATAATTTTTTTTAAATGAAAATTTAAAAAATACAGCAATCTTCTTCCGCCAACACCTAGAATTTTCCCAATATTGTTGAAATGAATGCACGCTGTCCATACTACAAATTTCAAGTTTTTTCAACGTTTTCATTTTTATTTCGATACGTTTTTGTAACCAAGAGCAGAGGACCGCTTGAAATATAACATATTAAATACAAAACTAATATCGCTTTCATATTTCAAAAACCCTCATAACCTTTAAATATATATATATATATATATATATATATATATATATGTGTGTGTGTGTGTGTGTGTGTGTGTGTGTGTGTGTGTGTGTGTGTGTGTGTGTGTGTGTGTATATATATATATATATAGTGTCATAAATAATCTCACTCGCTACTTAATTTGGCTGAAAAATGCGAAGCTCGCGGTTTGTTTACAAACAAGCGTTTGAGCACTTTACAAGTGGCGGACAGATGTTTATTTAAATAGACATTCCGACAGATTAGTTGCGGGCACCGCTTCCGTGGTCGAGGGGTAGGACTGCCGACTTTCAACACAACGGTTCTAGGTTCGATCCTCGGCTTGGGAGAGGTGCTAGTCTAGCGGCACTGATGAGTTGTGATACAACGAAATCGGACTGTATGTTGATGACTACAAATATATTTTATATATATATATATATATATATATATATTAGCTGGCAGGGAAACCCAACGGTGCCCGGATTGAATGATGGTTAACTTTGCATACTTTTATTTTCATCGAAATCAGTGGAATCGTCTATTCTATAATCAAATCGATTAATTGACTGCTCTAATCGGGGACATACTTCGGTTCACCGGGAAGAAATTTCACATACTTCCTTACAGTGACGTAGTTGACAATATATCAAAATTTACATTGCACTCTATAAAAGCTACTGTTGAATTTATGAAATTATTTTTATATAATATCTTGAAGTAAAATTCAAAATGCAAAAGTCAAGTATCATGTTCGATTGTGATTTAAAGAGAAACATTCATTTCGAACCAATCACTGTCTTATCACAGGACCTACTATTGATTATATACGCCAGATCTTTGTGCTTTTATGGCGAAAACACCTCTCAAAACTATTTTAGAACACTCCCAGGCACATAAAATGCATTTCTGTGAAATTTAGAAAAAATTATATTATATGGAATATAGTAATTATATTATATGTAATATAGTAGTTATTTAAAAAGGTATTTTTTTAATGTCTCGTGCGCCACAACCGAGAATCGAAACTAAAACGTTTAGTTTACGATTTACTTTTTCCTTTGACGTAAATGACTGAGGAAATATGTTTGTTGTAAGGCTAAAAATTAAAACATTAACCAATAGCTGCCAGGTTACACATGTATATTCGTAATGTCGTTCTTTGACCTTTATCTAGCAAATTAATTTTTTAAATCTTCACACTTTTGAATCGATTTTTCCTCGGCTAAAACACAAATATGAAGTTTGACATGGGTTCACATACTCTATATATAAAGTTTTATGTCTGTAGACCAAAAACTGACAGAGGAGTTTGGTAGAAAAAATTTTGGTAGGAAAAATGTTTTTAGCAAATATATATACGCATACAGAAATATGTTTGTGCTTACTATAACATTTTTGCGCAAATATTACGCAAGTATAAATCATGTAGAATATCTGCACGAATTTAATTAAATGTAATAGTAAACTAGTGATGGTCATTTCATAAGAAAACCGAAAAAACTAATAAGGAATAATTAAAATGAATGTTTCAAAGAATGTGCAAATTATCAAGATCTTTTGCAGATGAATGCAATGCCACGGTCTATATATAACAAAGATGTGTTTTCTTCTTAAATAAATAGAAAATAAGGTATTAATATGAATATAAATACACGAGAAATCCCATATTTCTAGGAGTATAGATGAATATATAATGTGCCTTCAATAAATTTCAAGACTTTTTTGTACGGGCATTTAAATTGTCTCCTAAAAATTTAGTAATTTTTGCTATACATCGTATGAGATGACTACCTCATTTTTATTATTTCATGTCCACATGAACAGCTACAGCAAGAATCGGAATACACCCTACAAAAGTCTGATCGTCACAGAGTGTGAATTTCAAAGATGCAATCTGGTCGTGTAGAGACTTTAGAAGAATGTTATGCAACAAAATTTTGTTTTAAACTTGTAAAAAATACCGAAAATGTGAAATTTGGGAAAAGTCGACCCAGCCGTTTCGGGATTATTAGGAAATGAACTCTCACACAAACAGACACAAAGTGTATTCCATGGATAACTAGATATGATTAATAGATATATTTCTACCAATCGAAAAATATGAGGAAATAAAAAAAAGAAACTTGAAAAACATAATATGAATTACCTGTAAAAAAAGCAGCCCTAACAATATTCGAGCCATAACGTCTTCCGAAACACAAATGATTCCTTCTTTGTTCTTTGTTTTTTTCTGAAATTTCTGTAGCTTTTACTGGTTTTGTGCGACAAATCGTTACACCTGTTAATAAAGTTGCAAATGAGTGCGTAGAATATCACATTTATAAGATAAAATCTTGTTTCTGTTTTGTTAATAAGAAAAGGATGGTTGCTTGTCTTTTTCTAGTGTCACGTCAAATAATAAAATCTAATTCAATTCAATTTGTGAAATGAAGCAATTCGAATTATTTTTAACTAAACCGAATATATATATGCGCGTGTGTGTATATGTATATGTATGTGCTAGCAAGTGCCCGGCATTACCCGGCATTCTCCGGTCGTAAAATACGCTTAAATATGATATTTTGATAAATGCAGATTTCGTCTCTATTGTATAATATTGGACCCAATATATGTCAATGATTTAAAAAGCTAAAAACAAAAATTTGACTCGTACGCCGCCACCGAGAATCGAAACCAAAACGTTTAGCTTACGATTTTTTGACGTTAATTCCTGAGCATTAACGTAAAAGGAAAACAAGGCTAAAAAGTCAAACATGAACTAATAACTATTACGTTACGCATGCATATTCGTAATATCGCCGTTCGACCTTCATCTAGCAAATTACATTTTTAATCTTCACACTTTTGAACCGATTTTCCCCGGCTAAAACCCAAATAGAAAGTTTCGCATGGATTCGAATACCCTGTATATTCAATTTCATGTCTGTAGACTCAAAACTGACAGAGGAGTTTGGTAGGAAAAATATTTTAAACAAATATATATACGCATGCATATATATATATATATATACATATAGAAAGAGGTTTGTGTTTACTATAACCTATTTACGCAAATATTACACAAGTATAAATCATGTAGAATATCTGCATGAATATAATTGCACGTAATAGTTAACTAGAGCAGATCACTCCATAAGAAAACCGATAAAAGCTTATATGGAATTAATAAAAATAAATGTTTAAAATAATATGCAAATTAGCTGGGTCTTTTGCAGATTAATACAATTTCACGACCCATGTATATCATAGTTGTATATTATTTTTAAATAAATAGAAAAATCGTATTAATATGAATATCAATACACAAAAAAAATTATAAGTGTATAGATAGATATACGGGTTGCCTTCAATAGGTTTCCATAGTTTTTTCCGCAGGCATTTAAAATTGACTCTTGAAAATTAAATATGTTTTTGTTATAGATCTTATATTATTTAATTTTTACAGTAGGAATCGGAATTCACCTAAGAAAGTGTGATCATCACAGCTAGTTAATTTCAAAAATGTTATCTGAACGTGTGGAGACTTTCGAAGAATTTTATACAAAATTTTGTTTTAAACTTGTAAAAATGCCGGAGAGACGTGTGGAGTTCTTAAGATTGCTTTTGGATAATCTTGCATGAATCGAGCATTAGTTTTAAATGACATAAGAGATTAAAGAAAGGCAGGGAGTCTCTGAAGGTTGATGATGATAGGTGTGGTAGGAGTCAGGAAGTCAGAATACCAGAGTTGATTGGCGAAATAAAGAATTTAAAAATAAAGTGTTTAAGGACTGTCGCGTATCTATAGAGACATTAAGTGTACGGCTTGATGATTTGTGGGAGCTGTACACATAATTATTCGTGAGAAAATGAAGATGTGAAAGATTTTCCTGAAGTTTATCCTAAGGTGGCTCATCCCTTATCACAAACTATTTGACCAAGATGGGCGTCAAGACAGTTCCTCGCCCTCCCTATATTCAATACCTTGCTCCCCTATGACTTTTGATTATTGCCTGTTGTTATGAGACAATTGAAGATATGCTGCGATGAGGTTTATTGACACGCTCACACATTAGAAATTCATTGCAGGAATCTAGAAATTGTTGGGACGGTATGACAAGTGCATTGCAGCCGAAGGAGATTACTTCAGATGTTACTAGGGTTCCATGTGTGTACTGTCAATAAAATTATCCATACGAAAAAAGTTTACAAACTTACTGAAGGCACCTCGTATATATGTATATGCATATATACATATATATATATATATATATGGCTGTGTGTATGTGTGTACGTATATATATATATATATATATATATATATATATATATATATATATATAGTCTTTGACGTTTTTAACATTTGAAACTATACAAAAAACTACTTTTTATGATTCGTTAAAAAACCATCCAATCAGTAAGTCATTTAATCACCTGCAATCACTGCATCAACTCTCTCGAATTTACTATAATACCAATTTTTTTTTCAAGGGATCATCAGTTGTTTACCATGAAACACTGTTTCGGGGATTTAAAAACAAAACAGTATATTACTTCATGGCTCCTCAGCAGTGTTGATCAAACACCACCACCCTTAATCTTAGGAAGAAGACATGTTACAAAAAAATTTTTTATCCAATTTCCTATTCTTAATTGCAATTATAACCTTTTCATAGTACAAAAATGAATTTCTTACCTGTGCGATTCATCAATTTCCACATTTAAAATGGATACATTTTTTTAATTTATCAGTCTTGTATTTATAGGCTTTGGATTAATCCATTTAACTACTTATCACCCCCACTATAATTAGTAGTTTGTATATTTACATTCTTATTTATTTAAAATTAGATATATAAAGGTTAAAAATATTTTATTTTTACATATATACATTTTTTTTTATATATATATAAATTTATTATATGTAATTATAATAAATACATTTTATACATTGCTAATATAGTTTTGGATTTCCTTTATTGATATAGTCTGGTTTACCTTAAACGATTCAAAAGCATCAGGATAACGAACAAATGCTTTATTTAACTGTTTAAATATTTTATTTTTATCCCCACCTATATATATATATATATATATATATATATATATATATATATATATATATATATATATATATATATATATATATGTTTTTAAAGAGTTTCAGTTAGGTGAGGGGGAGCTGAACAAGAGGTAATGCAGGATATCAGACATGCAACACAAGTAGACCAATTAGCTGACCTTTCTTCAACTAGGACTGTGGCCTCGGGAAAGCCCATCGGGGATGAGTGCAAGGTCCTTTTCCATGCGCGACATGGCACTACAAACATCCCGATATTATACAACTGTTGATGGAGCAGCCGCTCTAAGCGCTACCAAAGAGTTAGGGCTCCTATACTACCAGTCGGAAACAGCAGCCAGGAACTGGCAATCCGGTACCCTCAGCCCATCAGAAGAAGATCACCCCAATCTAATTGCACAGGCATGCGTGGTACTCAAGCACTCCCAAGTGCCCAGTTATGAGGGGTGGGATGTGTCGGGAGTGGGGGAACGGCATTCAATGCCCTAGACAAGAAACAAGATCTACCACTAAGTGTTTTGTCGATTCACCTGTGATAGTGTCTCTGCGCCTGACTAATAGGCAAAGAAGGAGTATGGAAGCGGGCGATAGACAGAGCCTATCTACTCATTAAGCAATTTAGGTTTGCAGACCGGTAATTTGTTTGAGTCACCAGCTTTAGGAAGGTTGTCGTTCAAGACTGGAGAGGCCTCCCTCTCCTTTGGTTTAGTTTCAGAGTTTTCCTTCTCCTAGACGGTGATCTGGGAAGATCTAATGGGTCCATCAGCCCTGAGAGTGTTTGCTCCGCGCCTGGGTCCTACTCCAGGTATTTCTGAGACCCTGCGTGGTTAGTTAATGTTACAGGGTTAACTTGTAAAGGTTACATATCTAATGAATAGTTACACTCGTCAAAGTGATTTAGGGGCATGCATTGAAAGCGGTTTTGTGGGGAGGCTTGTTTGTTAATGTTACAGGGTTAGTTTCTAGAGGTTATATATCTAACGAATAGTTACACTCTTCAAAGTTATTTCGGGGCATGCAGTGGGAGTTTTGTTACTTCATTTTAATTGGTTTGTGTTACTTCATTTTAATTGGTTTGTGTTACTTTATTTTAATTGGTTTGTGTTACTTTTTCTTGTTTTAAATATATACTGTTTTTTTTATTTCTTAAATTTCTTTTATTTTATTATTATTTATTTTATATATATATATATATATATATATATATATATATATATATATATATAATTTGTATGGGAGGGGCTTGTAGTAATGTCCTATCTGGATTGTGAGTTGGGCTGTGAGCGGTGTGCAGTGGTGTATCTGTTCTAATGGGTTATGCTTGTAATGGTAAGTCTTAGGTGGGAGCCGTATGTAAAGTTATATAATGAATGAAGATCTGAACTCCAGTCTGTTGTTGAGTTCTGGCCGTAATTTGGATATTAGTAATGATTCTTTTATGCGAAGATTTCCAATATTGCGTTTTGTGGTTAAAATATCGACTTTAATAGATGTATTAGTGTTTCTGCAGGTGTTGAGGTGTATGCGGAATGATGATGCTTGTGTTTGTGTGTGTTCCTTGACTCTTATGTGTAGGGGTCTCGTGGTGCTGCCCACGTAGAATTTTCCGCAGGCAGAGCATTCTAGTCTGTATACTACGTGTGTACGATGGCAGATTGTTGCGGGGTATACGGGGCAATTTGCTAATGTGCATGGCTGTGGGTCCTCGTTGTGCCTGCGTTTCGAGAGTTTCTGTCTATGAGGTATTAGTTTCACCTATAGATTTAACGAGACTTTCTAACGCTAATAGCAATTAAATAAAAATCATTATTTTGCTTTCTAAGATGTGTGTAACATAGTGCATATAACCGTGTATGAAAATATCAGCTGCAACCGAAGGATGGATGGTAAGCGATTGTATTAGCAGCAGTAGCGGTGTTTGATCTCGTATGCAAACTGACATGTACGCTTGGACTTGCGCCTGAACAAAAAGAAGAAAAAGAACACCAGATGGTCGGGAAGAAACAAAGACGGCGAAGATGAATGTGTAAAGTGAAGGCGAGAATGGGCTAGCTGTGACCAGCGTGCGATCGAAAGAAAGAAAACCACCGCCTGAGATAGACGTGTGGCCCCGCAGTGACGGCAAGAGACTTTAAAATGGTGTCACGAAAATAAATGCTTTTTGCTAAAAAGAAAGTAAAGCAGAGTCTAATTTATTATTGTTTTCTTATCGACGGCGTGGAGGTCCAACAAAGGTTTGAACTATAACGAACACGGTTCGAGCGTGACGGTCACGTTACATGTAGTTTATGCGTTTATGAATTTTTGGAGAGGGGTGGGCTTACTTTTTACTTTTTTAAGTTGACATGATTTAAACGACTTTGCCAATTGGACTTAATTACTGGTAAAAAAGTGAACATCTCTAAAAAGTTAGAATGGAAATGATAATCAGTGATTATAAAAATATTGCATTCAAATATATTCAGGAACTAGAATTAGTTATGGCTAATGATACATTGCCTGAAAATACTACTCCTCGGTCTGTTTTACAAGTATTTTAATGGTATATCCTCTGACGAACTATAAACTCTTGTACTCCTCGACGTAAATACCCCCGACAAACCCGACAAGCAGCAAGATCCCACTCTTACACAGTAGAGCTCCCCAACTTTAATAGTCTTTTTCCCAGAACTGCTGGACTTTGGAATTCACTTCCGTGTTCTTGCTTCCCTGACTGTACTGACATGCAGAAGTTCAAGTTTAATGTAAACAGACATACTGCTGCTCAACTCTTGTCATAGTACCTCTGCAATTGTGTCCCAAATAGTAGCCCCTTACACCAAAGTGGCATTGTTCCTTGTTTGGGGTGAAAATGCAATAAAAAAAAAGAACTTCCAAATTTTTCAATACATGAGAATTAGCTAAGAATTTTAAAGTCAGTGTAATTGACTTTCCATTGGATAGTTTAAATACTTCCAAAGTGCCTTCAAATTTCGAACAGTCACGAAGTAACTTATGTTTTTAACTATAGACAATATTAAAATGGCTAACTTGTTTACGTAAAATCCGATATGCATTATGATGGATTTAATCTTATAATAAAATTTTAATTTACTATATCTTTTTTATTAATATTATAATCTTTAAAGAATCATACAAGAACGTTGTTCTTAGAACAAACACTTAACTTTAAAAAAATAATTGTTTTCTTAAAACAAATGTAAATATATTTAAATATTTATTTTTAAATATTAAGTAAGGCGGCTTATCCCCTATTTAAAACCAGATCTCTCAAGAACCGTTCTAAAATATTTTTTCAATCGATATTTATTTCATATTTGCCTAATTTTTCTACCTTATTAAAAAATTTTCGGTGCCTAATTTTCCGTTGCCTAATTTTCCTAAAGTCAATGACAATATCAATAACCAATTGGATTTATATAATAACTAGCCTGGGTGCACAGCGTTGCCCGAATTTTTAGTGTTTCGTGTTGGGCAAAAAAAAAAAGTGGTAGTAGGTAGGCATGCTCAAACCCATACCGCGAAGGAGGAAAAGAACGTGAAAAAAAACGTGACGTCTTTGCTGTTGCGTCCATTTCCAAACCGGAAGTGACGTAGGTTTAAATTAAGGCTAGTCAATCGAAAAGAGGGGATGACTTTCGAAAATATCGGCGAAAAATCGAATCCTCCCTGTAGAAAGGTGCCCAGCTGAGAGCGAAGGAATGAATATTTTAGCCATTTTTTTTTTTATTTATCGCCCGTAGGGTCGAACTTCAAAACGATACCGATCTCGTGAAAATCTGTCGCCTTTGTCGAAAGTTTTAGGCATACATACATACATACATACATACATACATACATACATACATACATGCATGCATGCATACATTGAATCAGACAGGTGAGATGTATATTATAGAAGATGTTTAAAAAATGAAATTCTTTACTAAACGGGCGTGTTCGAACATGTTTTCCCACACATATACACACCCACACGTACGCACGCACATACGCACACACACAAGCACGCATATACACATCCTCATACACACACTCACATTCATGCACATACACACACACGCTAACGTGCACACACACACACACACGAGCTGTGACGTCACTTCCTTTAAAGTGAAAACCAGACATGTGCACCCAGAATACTAACTCCAGTATAAAAGTCAACAAAACTTGTAAACTTCCCTTTATTCGTCCGGACCAGCGTTCGACCTGTTGAGTCAACGAACCGACCGCGTGCTCTAACGTCACTTTCCCTGCTACTGTAATGTTGGGCAAGCGCAAGTACACTTTATACGCTTTCTCTCTCCATGAACTGGATTGACTTTTCTCTCTCTATCTCCCTTTCGTCTTGGTCCATCAAAACAGACATGTGCGCGACGCTCTATTGAGCTTAACCCTCTCTTTCTACAGACCGGCTTGCCACTTCACGTTTCTCTATTGCATTCCCCCTTTCCTTCCACGCGCGGAGTCGTCAACGGCTGAATGAACACGTGTACACCCAAGACTTCATTTCTCAACAGAAAATAAACGACATGTTTATTTTATTCCATCATTTGAGTTCTTCGTTTCCTTCATTCAATTCGTTTCATTATTTTTTCTTGTAGCGAGTTAGGGTATTTATATCCTGGTCCGCAACAGGCGGTACAGAAAAGTTAATAAAGCACAACCGCTCGTCCTTCTCATATTACGAATTTTTTTTAATAATAATATTATTATTTAGAAATTTATTAAATACATGGGTAGGGGCTTTCTTATTTATTCTGTTCTTACATATTTTTATTTTGAATACCAATCGTCGGCTATTTTCAATTACTTGTGAAAATTTTCGAATAGCATTCCGTTAAATGACAACTTCGTTTTGAAAGAGAAATGAAGTTTTATTTACCTAAGTAATTGTAATCAATTACAAGGAAAACATTAGCTAAAAATATTTAGAAATATCATCTATTCAAATATAAGCTTCTTCCCCTCCCAAGTATTTCTTTGATGGAAGGGAGACTACAACTTGCTGTTATGGTTGCAAATGATCTGAGATGACAGCAAGAGGAAACTTTATTCCAAATATTTTTCATATGTTATATCTCCCCTCTTTTGGAAATAGGTTACAATTATGATTATCTCCGGTATCAAATAATCCTTATACGCTATGAAATTTAATTCATGCATGAAAAACAAAGAGGGAAGATATAATATATGAGAAATATTTGAAATCAAGTCTTCCTTTGCTGTTATTTTAGATCGTTTGAAACAAAAGCAGCAACTTTTAGTCTCCCTTCCATCAAGACTTGAGGTTTGGGAGAAATATCAGATATTTTGTAATTCATATGCAAAACTAGGAGAACATATGACTACGATTGAAATATTTTATGGCCGTAAAAAGTACCAAAAATAGGATTTGTATGATGGATGATCTTCTTAATGTGCGACCTTAAAGGCAAATGTCATATACCCCTCTGCATAATTTAGGTCATTACATTTCCAACGAGCCTTAATTTGTTAAATCCTGATCAATAGTTGCTGATCAATAGTCGCTGAGATTTGAAACTTATAAAATAGCCAAAAAAGGTGTATATATATATACATATATATGTGTGTGTGCGTGTGTGTGTGTGTGTGTGTGTGTGTGTGTGTGTGTGTGTTAAACCATAATTTCGTATTTTTTATTTTTGTAGTAATTTCCAATTTGTGCTCTGTTATTTATTCTTTCCTATTTTCTATAATTTTATTTCTACATTTATGTGTGTTTATTCTAATATTCCTTTTGTTTTGTTTTCGAACTCTTATTTATTAGTTAATTTCTTTGTTTCAATAGGAGGTTACTCTTATGGCATATATTTTTATTTCTAGAGTTACTTTCTTTACACTTTTTCTTTTCCTATATTATAAGTTTTATTTTTTTCTTTACTTTATTTAATTGTTTCTTTCTTTTTCATTTTATTTATTTTTAGTTATATTCATCCAATTTTTTATTTATATTCTTACGTTCTACTTTGTTGTATAATTCATGTCAAGATTTTTTTGTTAATCTGGTCTAATGCGTGAAATTAAGTATCGATTTCTGTGCAGATATCCGTGAATTACGTCTTGTCGTCTGTTTAATAAATTTTCTTTTGATATTAATATATGGTATGCTTCTAGTATACATATGTTGCATCATTTTGATTTGCTTGGTTTATATTTTTCCGCTCTATCAATTATGGACCATCTTAATTTATATTCAACTTTATTTTTCTTTAATTCCTTAATCCATATTGCTAAAGTGGTTGCGTTTTTCTTAGTTTTTTTCTTGTTATCTCCGTTATTACTATTGGTTTTGTTTCTATCTTCATTATTGTAATTGTCACTATTGTTGTG
This sequence comes from Euprymna scolopes, assembly GCF_053919585.1. Classification (NCBI taxonomy): domain Eukaryota; kingdom Metazoa; phylum Mollusca; class Cephalopoda; order Sepiida; family Sepiolidae; genus Euprymna; species Euprymna scolopes. The sequence continues at coordinate 550,655 of NC_136492.1, read as the reverse complement.
ATCATATCTTCTGTTTGTCCCATTTTTATCTGATTGTTGTTGTTTTCGTTATTAGTGGTGTTATTTTCTTTTTCAGTGCCATTTTAAAACGATGCTAGGTGATTACGATAGCAATCCTTAAAGCAAGTTCCGCTGCTCCCAAAATATACATTTGTATACTACGTTTAAGGTAAAACAGTACCCCCATTGAACATTCAGTAGGGTTTCGGCAGTTACATCCTTTTAGGTTGTTAGATTAATTTTCTGTCATCTTCATTTTTCAAAAATTTGTTTACTTTTGTGCTGTTGTAGCCAATTATGGTATTTGTTAAGTAAACAGATGTAGAGAAGGATAGCATAACAGTGTTTTTATTAATTATCTTACTTAATTTACTACTTTGCAGGAAATTTTTTTTCTATAATTTGGTAAAATTCCTTCGGGATGTTATCGGGTAGTGTGCTGAACCATCCAATTACCTCTTCTGACGATTTTCATAGGTCATGGTAAATTTTGGTTTTTAATTCAAGTAGGATTTCGTCTAATATTTTTGCTAATTTTTCCCAAATCTGAAATACATGGAGAAATAAGTCTAATGCTAGGATTTTTATTGAATTCTTGTTTATGATCATTTAGGGTAAAACATGGGATCCCTCTATTTTATCTTGTATGTTCATTTTTTCACTTAATTTTAAGGTTTCATAGTTTATACTATTCAGTTCTTCATTACTTGCTACTCTATAGTTTTTATTGAGTTCCTTCATAATTAGGTTGTTGTACGTTTCAAAATACATGCTGCATATAAAATAAAAAAATACAGACAATTACTACATGCTGCATATATTCATGGTTTTGTCTGCTGGAATCATTAAGTTTGGAATATCTTTTATATTTTTAAAGGTATTATTGATTTTTTTAATTGTTGGGTTCGTGTACTTGTGTTTCTTCTTGATTTTATAGGTTTTTTGCCCATTTTAACATGTCTAATTCGAAGGCTTCCAAGGCAGAAATTACTGGAGGGAATTTCCTGGATTTAATTTTATATTTTCTATCATAAGGGATTTCTGTGTTTTCATTTACAGTTGTGGTTGTGTAATTCGGATTGATTTGTATGTCCCCATCAGTGCCATTTTCTTCTTTACTTTTATGGTGGAAGATCCTCCATCGAATTCTTTTAATAAAGGAATTCACGGCTTGTACTATGTCTATCATGTACGTTTTGTGTCTTTTTGTGTTTTGGGGGCTGAAATTTATTTCTTCGTTAGTCAACATCATAATCGGTATAATGTGTCAGCTCAATTCGCGGAGCAGTAAAAAAAAAATTTTTTAATGTTTATTTTTGAAATATTGTTAATTACAATGTATACCGTTTTCGTTTAACGGGTTGAGATTGTTATGATAAAAACCTAATCACCGTTTATTTCGAGTTAAGCTCAATGTATCTATTTAATAGGTGCAGAGCATATATAGTGCAAAACTTTGTTGAAATTCAAAGACTTACATTTTTTCTTTTTTGTAACTTTTGTTTATTTCATCCTGGATTTCTTCATTACAGCCGTTTCGTTAATGGGATGGCAATTTTATGATTTTATGTGTCCATAAAAATTTCCTGTCCTCATCAACTTGTCAGATGTTGTTTCCATTTGATGTTACCAACAAAAGGTTAATTTTGTACATGATAAACCTAGCGTTTGGGGAAAAGAAATTTCATCCCCACATTGCTACATGTCATATGTATACATATGTATATATATGCATATGTATCTGTAAACATATGTGTATATATGTATATTTATATATGTATATTTACATGTATTATATATATTATATATATGCGTGTTTATGTATGTATATATATATGTACGACATATATACACACATATATAAAGCTCAAGGGTTGATGTGGGCGTGTGTAAAAAGCACACAGATGCTCTAGAGTCATATATAGCTTCTCCCAATCTAATCATACACAGGTGCACGTTATGACTCCTGCTACGCTTATGAGGCTCCGGTGAATGGCGAGGGTTCAGCGCCAGAAAACTGAATCCCCACTGCCTTGTGGGATAAGGTTTTGGAACCAAAGGTTAAGGATGAGGTAACCCTGACAGAAACCTTCAGAGGAGCTTAGGCTCTGCTGACTGCGGCATTCATGACCCACTGGCGTGTGGACCATGCTCTGGTGCCCCTCTACCTAAATCCCAGTCATTGGTAAATGAAATTAGCGGGGCAGAAGGAGCTCCTGCAAGCCGTGATGGAGGCAATCCTTCTAGGAGAGGACAACTCTTTCGAGAAATCTGCGGTCAAAGCAATTACCAGTCATCTTGCAATGGTTTGTCACTGGATTATTGTTGCGGAGACTTAGAGAGTTGCACTCGTACAAGCGCTTGTCACTTTAATACAACGATGTACAGATGTTATTTGAGATCTATATTTTATCTCTTATCTTTTTCTATACTATCTTTATCGTTCATTTCTATTGCAAGTCCTATGGCGATGGAGAAGGAGGTGCACAGTCACAAATCTGCACATAGGCGATAGGAATCCTATCTTAACATCGTTATTGTGCCTTTACATGACAGAGGCCAACTCCGGTGGGGGTTCCTGTGACTGAGAAGCCCTATTCAGGGAGAGCACTGCTCACTCAGTGTCTTGGGAAAGTGCTAGAAAAGGGGCACTAAAAATTGTCTGTCATACTATCACTGGTTAGTTTCCTGTGGCTAACAGTGGTTCATGTAAGCAGGAAGAAAACAAAAATGTATCTCCAAAAAGGAGTAAAATTCAAATTATCCGGTTGGAATGTACGCACTCTTCTTGATAAAGGGTCATCCAACCGTGCAGAGCGCAAGATAGCGCTTGTCACTGCAGAGCTACGGAGACTCGATATAGATATTGCTGCTCTATCAGGGACCCGTCCCTCAGGAGAAGATCAAATGACAGAGGAATCATCAGCTACACTCTCTTCTGGATTGGTAAACCGGAGGGTATCCGTAAAAATGGTGGGGTCGGTTTTGCGATTAAAACATCCTTGGTTGATACTATGGAATTTCCTTCCAATATCTGTGACCGCATCATGAAACTTCGTGTTCCTCTCTCACACAACAGATTCATCACTATTCTTTCGGTCTATGCACACACCCTTCAAGCGAATAAAGATGATACCTTGTGTTTCTGATGAGTCTCCGTGCTCCGTTGTTTCATCTACACTAATTAATGAAAAACTTGTTATTCTTGATGATTTCAATGCCCGTCTTGGGAAAGACTATGCTACCTGGAGTGTTCTTGGCCGCTATGGTATCGGTACCATGAATTTTAATGGCTTTATGGTACTAGAGATGTATTCATAATTTAATCTTGCTATCTGTAACACTTTTTTTGTCGCAAACTGAAACACAAAGCTACTTAGATACATCCACGTTCAAACCATAGTCACCTAATTGACTTCATCCTAACTCGAAAACGTGACCTTCGATATGCATACACGATTGGTGTCATGCGCAGTGCTGAATATGACACTGATCACAAGTTGGTGAGATGAAAGTTTAATCTACAAATCCGTAAGAAAGTTCTTCATAGTGGCATTAAGGTGCCTAGCCGTGTTGATGTCGTCAAGTTAAAGTTGCTTGAAGTTCAAAATAGTATGGCGCAAAAGCTTAGTAATCTTGCATTTGATGGTACATGGGAGAATTTCAAGACTCAGGTTTATTCTGCTGGTGCTGAAATTCTTGGCTTCAAGAGAGATAAGAACAAGGACTGGTTTGACGACAATAATCTTGAAATTAATCATTTGCTGATGAATAAACAGACAATTTATGAATCTTTACTTCGTGAAGATTATTCTGATCATACAACTAATTCGCGACAATACAAAGAGGTCAAAGCCACATTGCAACGTGAACTAAGAAAAATGAAAAAAAAACAATGGTGGATGAATATAACAGAGCAGATCTAAAAGGCGTTTGACACAAAGAATTCGAGGGAATTATATAGACACCTGTGCCACGTATTTGGTCCTCCTGCCTCTTCAATATCTCCCCTGATGTCGAAAGATGGTTCTGTTGTCATTAAGAATCCAGAAAATATTTTGAAAAGATGGCAAAGGCACTTTATTGATGTGTTTCACAATCCCTCAACAGTAGATCTTGATGCAATTGATAACCTAGCACAATGTGATATCATATTCAGAATGGATCGTTTGCCTAGTCTGTTTGAGGTGCAGTTGGCTATCGCACAAGTCAGCGGTGGCAAGGCACCTGGTTTGGATGGTGTTCCGGTGGAACTGCTTAAGATTTGAGGTGTGAATATTGCTAACGCTATCCATGGTTTTCTTGAGGAAATCTGGGAAGGTACTCCTGTTCCACAGGATTGGATTGATAGTGTGTTGGTGAGCCTGTTTAAAGGAAAGGGGCAGAAGAATGTTTGACCACTACCGGTGGATCACGCTTTTAGAAGCTGCTGTGAAAGTTCTCTCACGACTTCAATTAAACAGGTTACAGGGGGGTGTTTGTCCTAATGCTATTCCAGAGTCACAGACTTTATGTCTGGTAGAGGAAATATGGATATGATTTTTTTTCAGCTCGGCAAGTCCAGGAGAAATGCATTGAACAACAGATACCGCTGTATTAAGTGTTTATGGATATAACCAAAACATTTGACACCGTCAACAGGGATGCTCTCTGGTTGATATTAGAGAAAGTATGGTGTCCTCCAACCTTTGTTAGAATATTCAAGAAACTGCACAGGGACATGAAAGCTCTAGTCTCGTTTAATGGAAAATTGTCTGGTGAAATCCCAATTGACATTGGTATCAAACAAGGTGATATTCTTGTCCCTACTCTTTTCTCTATATATTTTGCTGCTCTACTTGCTCGTGCGTTTCGGGATTGCGATAAGAGTGTCATGTTAAAGTTTCGAACCGCAGGTCGCATTTTTAATCTTAGAAGATTTAATGGCAGAACCAAGCTGCATCATGTCTTAGTAAAGGAGTATGCAGTCGATGCTGGGTTTTTGCCGCACACTGAGACTGATATTAAGCATATAATGGATAGCTTTGCAGCCTCCTGCACTGCCTTTGGTCTGAAGATCAGTCAATCTAAAACAAAAATGATTTTCACTCCTACACTGGACCAGTCATACGTAAAGCCGAACATCATGGTCTTGATTGAGTAGTTGATTGATTTGTCTACCTTGGTAGTTCTCTGTCGAGGGATGGCTGTCTCGACACTGAAACGAATTCAGAAGGCATCACTAGCTTTTGGAAGGTTGGAGAATAAAGTGTTGTCTGATCATGGTACCACAGACAGGACTAGGATCTGCATTTACAAGACCTGTGTGCTAACTACACTGTTGTATTCATCGGAGATATGGACATTGCATCAAAGTCACATTAAATGGCTTGAAAGATTTCACCAAAAATGCTTGAGACGCATCTTAATCATCAAGTGGCAAGCACAAGTACCCGATATTGAAGTCCTTGTGAGAGCATATTGCTCTAGTGTTGAGACCCTTGTAATCAGATCTCACCTGCGTTGGGTGGGCCACCTGGTTCGAATGAAAGATTGTAGGCTGCCAAAACAAATTTTATATGGGGAGCTGGAAAATGGCAAGCCCACTCAACCAAGTCAGGAAGAGGGGACTCTACAAAGAATAATTTGAAAGCCTTACAAATCGACATTGACACATGCGAAGAACTTACTCTTCAAAGGCTAAAGTGGTGAAAGCTTGTACGTGAAAGTTGTGATGCTCTAGAGAAAATAAAGCAGGCCCACGGCAATCGGAAGTAAAAGCTTCGCAAAGGTTTAATTGATGGTCTTAATCATGACACACAGAGCTAGAAATGCGACATTTGTGAATGATCGCTTTGCACCTATTAGTCCGAACCAAACGATCTGTTTAATATGCAGCAAAAGTTGCAAGTCCACTGATGGTTTGAGAAGACATGTGATTGTTCATAGGAATACCCTTCAACCTCCAGAGGAAGTCAACTCAGTGGAAATTGTTCAATTTGTATGTCACATCTGCTTCAAGATGTGCAAATCTGCGCCGGGAGTGCAGAGTCATCTGATATGTCATGGATGACGAGATTGGGAGAACTCAATGTGATGGCGATCATCTGGAAAGATGCAGCAATCATCATATATGTACGGCATAATTACGTTGACACACCGGTTCTTTTCATATATGCGAAGTTAAGCAATGTTGAGCCTGGCTAGTACCTGATAGGTGACCATTTGGGAGTTCTGGACGCTGTATGTTTTTTTTTTTTTACACAGTGATCACCACTTATCAAGGCCCGGAAGCCACTCATGGATAAGGGTTATTGCAATTACATTACGTTAGTGTGGAGATTTGATGAAGTGTTTACTTAAGGGGGCGGTTAATTAGGAATTTGTTAACATTGGACTTGAAGACATCCAAGTTGTAGTCCGGAGGGAAGCAGGCAGACGGAACAGAGTTCCACAGGCGTGCAGTTCTAAGAAAGAAGCTTTGTTCATGGAATCCGCGTTTTGATTTAGGCACAGATATAGAGTGGGGGAAATTTTTCACAGTGAATTCAGCTAGACGGGTGTTTTTCGTGAAAGATTGGCGAGGGGGGACCAGAGATTGGAGCTCAGACGAGCACCTGCCATGAAAATAACGATAAAACAAGGATAGGCTCGCAACGTCTCTTCTGTTGGAGAGAGGTTGCAGGGTAGAGAAAAAGGCATCCCCCACTAAACCACGAAGTCTATTTTGTACTCTGTCAAGGCATGATAGGCTGTTTTTGGCAGCTCCTGCCCAGATATGGCAACAGTATTCCATCCTTGGACGTACTTGGCTTTTATATAAATAGAGAATTGCATCAGTAGTGAGATATCTTCTGGAGCAGTAGAAGGATCCCACCATCTTTCCAGCGACCTTGGCAACAGACTTGATGTACGTGTTCCATTTCAGATCAGGAGTAAAGGTCAAACCCAGAAGCTTGTCAAAACACGGGGCCTCACCCAGACAAGAGCCATCCATCCCAATTGATGCCAGCTGGGTATCAGAGCGTTGATGATGTAAGGATAGGAGTTTGGTTGTGGATGCATTAAAAGTAACCAGCCACATCTTCCCCCACTGAACCACGCGCTCGAGATCAGAGGAGAGAGAATCAGAGAGAACTTTGTCATTTACAGCCTTTGATGTATTGCCGTAGATGGTCGTGTCATCAGCATAGATGTCAACGAATGATTTAAGTATGTGTTTAGGGAGGTCATTGATGTAGATGAGGAAGAGAGTTGGGCCCAGGATTGACCCCTGAGGGACTCCAGCATTTATATTGCAGGCCTCCGATTTTTGTCCATCTACCACTACTCTTATGAGCCTATCGGAGAGAAATGATTTAATGATTGAGAAAACATTTCCAGTTATACCGTAGCAGGAAATCTTGTGAAGTAGACCCTTATGCCATACCTTGTCGAAGGCCTTTGATATGTCAACAGCAATTGCCCTAGAAAGGAAGCCTTTGTCAGGAGATTCACTAATCCTGTGGGATATAACCGTCAGCACATCTGCGGTAGATCTTGCAGAGCGGAAGCCATATTGTGTGTCACTAAGAAGGTTATTCCTGCTGAGGTGGTTGACTATTTCTCTATTTAATATGGATTCCATCAACTTACTCATAACACACAGGAGACTTATTGATCTGTACTGAGAGGGAGATGACTTATCACCTGAATTCTTAAATACAGGGCAAACTGATGAGGTCTTCCAGGGGGTCAGAAAGCACTTCTCCTTAAGGCAGCGCTTAAATAGTTTCGTAAGTATGGGAGCAAGTTCTGGTTGAAGCTTTTTTAACACTATAATTGGGATGCCATCAGGGCCAGTTGCTTTACTGGAATCTAGGTTTTTTATTAGCTTGGCGACCTCATGCACGGATATTTGTATGTTACCTAGCTTGTTCTGTGTTATAGGAGGAAATATGGGGAGTTGATGGCCTTCGTCGCATAGGGTAGAATTAGCTGCAAAGTTCTTTGCAAATAGTTTGGCCTTGTCTGACGCTGACGAGATGACCTCTGGTCCATTGATAATGGTTGGGATAGAACGCACACTTCTGTTCAGGATCCTATTTGTTATTTGCCAAAACTGGTGGGATCCAAGCCGCTGATCAGCTACTTTGGATTTAACAGACTGGGCATATAGCTCTCTTGCATTTTTATTACTCTTTTACAGTGGTTGCTGGCAGACCTGAAAGCAGCTTTAGTCTCAATGCATCTATTACGTTGGTAGCTATGGAAAAAGTACATGAATTGGTCTATGCCTACAATTAACCATTCGGTCAGATCTGATACTATAGAGGACACTTCCTTTTTAAACATGGAGTGCAGAGGTAAATCAGATATGAATGTACGTTATGTGCTCTCTGCTCATCTCGGCATTGTTTCCAGTCGTCCTAAACCTCCACTTGTCACTGTTATTTAACAACGCCGACCAGGAGAATGTGGTTAAAGATTGCGCACCGCTTACCTCCAAATTTTTACTCGCAGGCACCTTTACAGTAAGTATCCATAGTTTGACAAGACATAATGAAGCTACCTTATATGTATATAAGTATGTTAATATGTATGAGCGGGTGTGTGTGTGTGTGTGTGTGTGTGTGTGTGTGTGTGTGTGTGTGTGTGTGTGTGTGTGTACAGTTAAAATAAAGTTTTAAAAGTTTTTCAGAGGAAAAGCGAACCAGCTACAACCAAACAGTCTATTCAATTATTTTCTTTAAGGAGGCAACGGTCGGAAGGTTAACTACGTGTATCTTTGTTTGATACACGATATCTTTTATACAGAGTGGAACAATAAAATTGTTGCCTTAGAAAAGACGGCATGATTCCATTTCTGTTTGATGAAAACTAGTTTTATTTTTTGTTGTAGACAATCTATTAGTTTGCTAGTTGTGTACAAATCCCAAGACCGATAAGAGCCTTCTATTATGTCTGAAAGTGACACAATGTACAACGAGTGAGATCGGATATGTACAACTCATGTTCTCTAATGATCCGAGTTATGACAACAGAACAATTACCAGCCCCCTCAAAATGCGTCTCCGAATTGCCACAAATATTATGGACGTGCTCAGGATGATGAAAACAAAGTTTCCGATCAAGATTATGGCTTTTGGTGTGGTTTCAAATAAGTGCCACAACAGAAAAAAAAGTCAACTAGTCTAGATAGAGGAAACACAAGATAAATAGTAGGGTCAGATGTTCAGTCGAGTGGAGAATCCGAGTTCCGAATATAATCATAGTAACACCGATTTATAAATTAAAGAAAAATGTAAGAATTAAAACCACAAATAACTCGGAATATGATTGATAAAGGGTGATTAAATTTTCTACATGAGGGAACGATAAAATGTTCGCCCTAAAAAACACACTACAGTTTTATTTTAGAACTTTACTTAAATAAATCAATTGAGGTAACTTGATAATGTAGTAGAACTGACATCTATTCAATGTGGCTACCTTCAGCCTCAATCACCGCCTCGGTACGGGTCTAGAACTGGTAACATGCCTTTTTCACAAACACCGGCGGAAGCTTGGCGAATATTCGGTGAATGGTGGCGATCAGGTTGGCTTTGGTGTTGAAGGAGGTCATGTTGATGTTCTTGACGTATGAACAAACGAAATAGTTCATCGGGTTTAGGCCGAGGATGAGGGGATCCACGGTAGAAGGGTAAAAAATGGTAGAACTCCTTCTGAAGCCAAACCTGGGCCTATTTGGATCTGTGGGCCAGCACCGAGTTCTACTGTCACACCCAGGTACTGCCAGTGGCCATCTGATTGCACCAGGGGATCATCACATTGTTCAGCACATCCAGGTACACTTTGGTGTTGATTTTCCAGCCGACTTAGAAAATGTGAGGTGGCATGATGTGACCCTCACTTAAAACCGTGACAATGGCCGCAAACTTAGTTGAGATGTGGCCTCAAGCGTTAAACTGTCTGGATTTGCATTTTGAGGGTGCTGCAAATGGTCCTATTTTAATAACTGTGATTGATAGCGAGCATGAGTTGTACAGCTGCACATCTCCAATCTCGCTCGTTGAACATTGTGTCACTTTCAGACACGATAGAAGGCTCCTATCTCTTTTGGAATTTGTACACAACTGGCCAACAAGTAGATGATTTGCAACAAAAAAAGGAAACTGATTTTTTCATCAAAGCGAAATGGAATTGCTGTTTTTCCTAGAGCGACAACTTTATCGTTCCCCCCTGTATATATTAAAATATAATATAATTAGTAGTATATTTATAATCGGAACTGAGCTATAGTAACGAATCATCAAACCGTGTCAACCAGGAATTATAACGATATTTTCCTTTAAATTACTGCTATACTAAAGAGTTTGTTGACAGGTTCACCCACTCTCTGTGCCTTAATCAAATGTAGATTCCATGAACAAAGCTCCTTTCCCAGAACTGCCCGCATATGGAACACCCTGCCACTGGCCTTCTTCCCGGTTTAATACAAAATGGTAGCCTTTAAATATAATGTAAAAAAATTGAGTTGAACCGTCCCCATAAATAACCAATTCTACCCAATTTCCACTATTAACGATTACTACACTACCACTTTACATTCATTGTTCGAATGGTCTTCGTGGCTTAATATGTTGTGACTCTCAAGTAAAACAAAGAACCCTCTTACTAATAATGCAAAATGTTCTACATACTCGTCACATTTTCAAACCAGTCACAGACTTTAAGCAATCTCACAAAATAAATTTCCACCTGCAATTCCTCCCCAGATAAATTACGAAAAAAGAAAAATAGACTTTCTATAGTAATATTGCTTTTAAATGAACTAAATTATTCCCTACTATCCACTATTTGGAATACTCATTTCACTTCTTCTCATTTGAATTAAGTTTTCAATAAGCAATTTTCGTTTTACTGTCATTCTCGGTATTTTTATTTCTTCATTTTTTTCTTTTTCCATTTTTATCGTTTTGTTTTTATCTTCTATTCCACATTCTTTTATTCCATATTTTACTATCCTCAATTTTTCTATACCATATTTCTTTATTCCCTATTTTTATTCTCTATTCTCCTTAGCTATCATCTACATTTCTTCTCTCACTAAATATTTTCTCTACCCAATCCATATCCGACTCAATATCCCTCTTCTTTCGCCTTTGAAATGTGTCTCAAACTCTTCCTTTTTTTATTACATCTCCATCATAACTTTTCCATTTCTAACCTTAAATGTGTATAATATCGTAGTTGTCTTTTTTCTTGTATACTGCTGATTATGTGACCCGACCATCTATGCTGGTCAGATTTTACATTAATAACTGTTATAATAGAGCTGTGTTAGAGCTTTTATTATGTGAATAATCCCAGGCAAGTTTCTATTGTCATGCTGGTTCTATTTGGTTGGTTAATGACTCCAACCCAAACAAGGAAAATAAGTTTAGCTGAACGGATTTGAGATTGATAGTAATATGTTGATATTAATATTGTTTCGCTAATCAAACCATATAATTCGAGAGAATGGTAGAGAATATTGTTTTGGGTTCACTGAAAGCTGTGATAACTTTGAAGTCAAGGTGTTCAAGGTTTTCTCAGCATGAGAAGCCTCCAGTGGAAAGTTAATTAATATACAGCGGTGATTTTACCAAATTGGACAATCCAGGTGAATTCGATTCTGACAAAGCAGAGGCTGATTTTCTGAATGGGACTTCAGACATCGTCCGTCTTATCCTGCTCCTCGCCTATAAGAAGGCATGCAAGAGCGGATCTTGGCAGTTGAGTTCAGTTGAATTGGAGTGTATGTTAAAAGTCTGAACTATCTCCCAGCTGCCGACAACTCCTCTCCCCCACACCGCCTATTAACTCCGCTCATTAACCACCAGGCGACAGGAATATCAAGAGAAGGAGAGAAGGAGAGAGAAAGTGAGAGAGAAAAACAAATCGTTCGTCGCAGATAATTTTTTCTTTTTTGAACAAACTGTTACATTCAACTGTAAATATTTGCGTTGTTGAAAAAATGCATTTGGAATTTAATTCCACTGTATAATATAAAAACACTGTAGTTAGAAGTTTCCTTTGATAATATAATTCTTGTAAAACTAATAACTGACGACTGGAGCTTTTATTTATTATCTACGGGATTTATAACTTAGCTGTAACTGAACAGTTCATTTCAGTTATTCTCTTTCAGGAGGCAGCATTCGGAAAGGCAACTAATTGTATCTTTGTTTGATATACTACATCTCTTATACAAGTTGGAACAATAAAATTGTCGCCTTAATTTTTCAGTTAAGCATAAATAAACTCCCCATGTTATTTATGCTTAACTGAAAAATTACTGATTACTAATTTTAGAGATAGAGATAAACTTCTAAATAAAAAACTGAAACCTCACTTAATTGTAAACATTATAAATCCCACCTTTTAAGCAACTTCTCACCCTTCTAGTAATAACTATAACCCACCCCTAAAATCTAACACTAACGAATTACACACACCCTATTTACAACCGAAACTATATAGTCCCCCATTCATTCTAAAAGAACCCCTCCACAGAACCCCCACCTATTTATCCCACCATTTTTTAACTGCATCTCTCTTTACCTAACTCATTTTTGTACCCCCCCCCTTTGCCTTAATCACTCCTTATGTCATTATTTAAAGGTTCTCGCCTCATAGTTTCTTATTGGCTATTTCCATGGTTAGGTCTCGATTTCTAATATTTCAATTACGTACTTATCACAATTGGTATCCTTTGACTTGCCTCTCGGTCTATTATCTACTTGTTAACAACTAATCATTTACTCACATTCTATGTTAATTAATTATTTAATTTACCATCTACATATAACATATACTATACACTTTTCTCTTATATTTACCTCTTACTAATTCTCTCAATAATAATTATCATATTTTTTAACACGAAGCTTATTTACATATATTTGCGTATTTGTGTTTGTACATATACTCAAGCACATGCTCCTCCCTCATTGATGTGTGTACATTTTTTACATGTGTACTCATGTGTATGTATTTGTGTGTTTTTGTTATCTACTTATTATTAACATTTTATTAATAATTATATTAATTTTTATTATTTAATTAACTTACTGATATCCTTACTTATTTTTACTTTAATAAACCTATAACGTATAATTCACCTATTTACCCTTCTATTTCCCCTTTCTTTCTTTCTTTCAACTTAACGCCCGACAATTCAAAAATTATAAATAATAAATTAAAAACAAAAAATTAATTTTTTAAATCTCTCCCTGCCCAGCTAATTTATATATATATATATATATGTATGTGTGTATGTGTGTATATGTATGTATATGTGTGTGTATGTATGTATTTATATGTGTATATATATATGTATATGTATGTGTATATATATATGTATTTGTATTTGTGTGCGTATCTTCTACATGTGTGTATATGTATGTGTTTATATATATATGCATTTGTATTTGTGTGCGTATCTTCTACATGTGTATTTGTGTGTGTCTGTGTGTTTTTCTGTGTGTATGTATTTTATTCACTTATTATAAATATCTTCCTAATAATTTTATGAATTTATTATTATTTGATTAACTTACTGATATTCTTACCTATTTCTATATTATTAAAATAAACTTGTAACTTATAATTCATTAATTTATATTTTTTCCTTCTCTCTTTCCTTCAACTACAACGCCCGAAAATTTAAAAATTATTTATAAAATATTTTTCAATTTCTCCCCCCCTCCCAGCTAATTTATATTTATATATATATATATGTATGTATATGCATATGTATATATATGTATATGTATTTTAGTGTAAGTGTGTGCATCTGAATGTATGTGTATTTATATATATGTTTATATATGTATATATGCGTGTATTTTTACGTATCTGTGTATGTGTGCATATATATATATATATATGTGTGTGTTTGTGTATGTGTATGTATGTTTATATATATGTATATATATGTATGTGTAATCACGCATGTGCTTTTCCTCCATTTACGTATGTGCATTTGCTGTACATATTTATGCGTGTGCTTGTATTTGTGTGTTACTTATTAAAAATGTTTTTCCCCCTTAATTTTTTTATCTATTATTTAAGTTACTTACTTAAGCTTTCACCTATTTTATATTTTATTTTATTAAAATAAACCTGTAACGTATAATTTCTACCTGCCCGGCTAATTTATTTTTATATATATATTATATTTAATTATATATATCATTATACTATCAAAATAAACCTGTAAAGTATAATTCATTAACTTATTTTTCCTTTTCTTTTTCTTTCCATTTTATAAACAATAAATATCTTTCAATCTCTCCCCGCCCGGCTAAATCACTTTAAACCCCATTTTCAACCCGTTCCTTCACTAACATTAACTCTCCAACCTGTTGCCATGGTGATCCTTTAAATTAACTGTTACTTATGCCGTTATCAATAAAAGTAGCGTCTTTTAAGTTTAAACCGTTAAAAAAAACGTATATAAGAATTTACACATAATTAATACTTAATTATAAACCCCTCTCTTATTGAAGACACTCCTACTACTTTAAACTCCAACGTCCTCTCCCTACCACTCCCCCTTCTTTTCTAACTCCCCTTTATCTACGATTTTTCCATTCTTATTTGACTTTATAACTTAGTCCATCTATGAATTCTGACGATGCTAGTTGGATTTTTTCCTCTCTTTGAGGATTTTCCTCTAGCTGAAACAATTTGTAAACTCATTCTGGACTCACAGTAATAAATTTCCTATATACTGCTCTGACTACACATTGAGCACTCTAGTCCGGTTTTTTCACCACTGGTAAATAAATATATATATATATATATATATATATATATATATATATATATATATATATATATATATATATACACTAATATATCCTATATATATTCTATACTATATATACACACTATATATACACACGAGATGCACAATATATATATGCATACCAAATATACACGATATATACTATATATATATACACTATCTATAGTATATATAGAGTATATATATATGTATATACCATATGCGTATGTGTGTGTAAATATATACATATGTGTGTATAAATAAATACATATGTGTGTATGTATGTGTGTAAAGGATAACATACAAAATAAAAAAAATAAAACAAGTCAAATTCAAACAAATAATATAAATATGAACAAACAATAAAAGTTACTACTGCAGAAATATTGCTTTTTAAAATAGAACTTCAAGAAAAATTGCTATATATATATATATATATATATATATATATATATATATATATATATATATATATATATATATATATTCTCACATGAACGTTCACTACTCTGTTTTTTTAACTGATTAAACGTTTTAAATTCAGCAAAAGACTAAAATATATTCTCGATAGGTAGAAGAGTAACTTATCTTGCCTTTGAATGCATTTGTTATGTATTTAAATTTTCATAACTCTTTCGAATCTCTAAGGATTATAAAACAAAATCAAATCGTTTCATTTTTGATAAAAATGTTTTTGCTTAGTCGATGCTAGTTATCCCCCTTGCATAATCGTCTCGCAACAACTAAATATCCACACGCAGAAATATGCAGATATACATGTATACACAGTGCACACATTTTTAAACAAGCAAACAAACACACACACACACACACACACACACACACACACATAAAAAAATAAATCATAAGCATACATATTAAATGAACAGTGCAGTGCATATATTACACACACAAGAAATCAACGCTTGTTCCGGATTTGTTTTTTTATCTAAGGGAGATAACTGTTGTTGCAAATAATTGAGGACGATTTAGGACGCTGAAAATATTAGTAGAACAAGGAAACAAATTTCTATGTTTTATACAAAGAAACTTCCATTTTTTTTAAGACGCTGGAAAGTGAGACTTTTAAATAAATTATAAAATTTGTCTTTCGAACAGCCAAGGATGTAGAAGCTGTTTTTCGGTTAGCAATAAAAAGTATTTACTTCAGCGAAATATACTTCGTTTATGAACTTTTTTCTGTATTTAATAAAGAAAATTCTTAGATTTCCCATTTGTAATACAAAATATACTTAATTAAAATAAAATATTTCGTAATTATAAAAAAAATACAGTTTATTTATTGCAAAAAAGAGTGTTGGATCTGTTACTGCTCGGTTCTTAGTTCGTAATGGAGAAATCCTTTTAAACTGGGACAATGTTTTCCCCTCAATCAAGAGTACATTTGCTTTTAAGGAGAATGTTGGCTTTCTCTCGTTAAACACTTTAAAAGTTGTCCAAATATATATTTTGGTGATTCTACATAATTTGAACTGATATTTCTAACTATTCCGACGAAATAAATTTAGATAGGATAATTTTTAAAACGAATAATCATGTTTTTGCAAAAGTGCCTAAATAAATTAACTGTAATATTTTTATGATTACAAAATATGTTTGTCGTTATTAAATTCAGATAAAATAATTCCTTATCATGAAAAGATGTATTTTTAACGTAGTTAAAGCATTTTTATTGCTAATCAAACGGCAACTTCTTCTTCATGGGCTATTCAGAATATAAACAAATTTTTCATTGACTATTCAGAATATAGCAGCCGACACTACATCACAGACAGAAGCTACTTCTCTCGGCGAGATTTGAAATCCATTTCCTCCTGGAAGACCGAGTATATAAAAGGCGAAATCACGAACATTTAACCCTATTTCTCGGTGCTCTTCCCAGCAGTACACATCGCCAGAGGGCTTTGGCCCCCGGCTGAATGTGAGTACTACAAGCTAGCTATGGCCCTCTTCTAACTCACATTTATTTCCGCGTGCTGTAGCCAAACGAACATTCTTTGTCAACTCACACTCATCCATGACAACACGCAAACACACTGAAGACATTGCCCCTTTCTTTCTCTTTTAACCAGCCTCTTTCGTTATCGGCGACTACCAGCTATAAACGTGTAAACGGAACTGAACTGTTCTCTTCTTCAACCAGCCGGCATGATAATAATTCTCTCTTTCAACGATATCTTCACAACTACTATAAAAACATGTGCCCGTATGAACACTGAACTCTCTTACTAATACGTCTCTCTCTTCTACTAAAGCTACTAACGAAAATGACAAATAAAATTGTTTATTAATATAACATGCAACCTCATTCCGTTTTGTATTAACTAAAGAATATAAACACATTTTTCATTGGCTATTCAGAATATAAACAAATTTTTCATTGGCTATTAAGAATATAAATAATTTTTTTATCGGCTATTCAGAATATAAATAAATTTTTTATTGGCTATTGGAATTTAATATTTTGCGGCTTTCAGCTCCATAATAAATCATAAGTAACGTTTCTTAAGGTTTAATTACATACGGAAAATATACTGGACCATGTATTTACTCCACGCAAAATAACGGAATTTAAAATAATTTAAAATAATTTAAAATAATGGACATCTGGTTCACTTTTATCGCAACTTACAGACAATGAGATTGACTTCGCAGCTTCTCTAACTGTTATAGCTAAGATAATTATTTTTAATAGTTTTATCACTTTTGTTGTGGACCAGAGTATAATACCCTAGCTCGCCACAAGAAAATAATGAAACGAATGGAATTGAAGGAAACAAAGACTCAATTGGTGGATAAGATAAACGTCGTTTATTTGCTGTTGAAAGAATGAACGTTTTGCTTATAACATGTGTTCATGTCCGCGCGAGTGTAACTAATGTTCGTTGCGGGACTGGTGTTGTAGCAAGAATAGGAAATGTGTTTTCTTCTCAAGTTCGGGTCACTATCGTTTGTTCGTGCGTGGGAAGAGAAATGAGTGTTGTAGTGAAACATGGGAATGATATTCCAGCGTGTGTGACAAAAGAGTGGATAGAGGGTTGACATCAGTTAGTAGTCAGCTACGCGAAGGTGTTCTCAGGGACCAATAGTAGATATAGAGAGAAAGAGTGAGAATGTGTACATACAGTCTGTTAGCTCGTGCCCCATACATAGTCGGAGGGGTGTTGACGCGTTGTTACTCTCTCTTTTATACTCGTTTCTGGTGGTCCTTTGCGCATGTGTATATTTCCCTAGAAAGCGGAAGTGACGTCGTCCATGTGTGCGTTCGTGTGCGCGTGTGTGAGTACATATGTGTGCGTTAGCGTGTGTGCATATACACGTGAATGTGAGTGTATGTACGCGAACGTGAATATGTGTACATGTGTGGACGTGGGCGCGTATGTTTGTGTGCGCGTATGTATATGACATAGCTTGA
Organism: Euprymna scolopes; assembly: GCF_053919585.1. Classification (NCBI taxonomy): domain Eukaryota; kingdom Metazoa; phylum Mollusca; class Cephalopoda; order Sepiida; family Sepiolidae; genus Euprymna; species Euprymna scolopes. Next base: position 532,425 of record NC_136492.1, on the reverse strand, counting down.
AATGTTAATGTGTGTTTTTGTGTGAGACTTGAAAAAGGCTCGTACACTTTCATTATAATTTTAATAGTTTTATAACTTTCATTACAATTTTTAAGTTTTATCACTTTATGTAAAATTTGTAATAGTTTACTTTATGTAAAATTTGTAATAGTATCATTATAATTTTAAATAGTTTTATCACTTTTATTATAATTTTTATTAGTTTTATCAATTCATGTACAATTTTTAATAGTTTTTATAATTTTCATTATAATGTTAGTAGTTTTATAACTTTCACTATAATTTTTAATATTTATCACTTTTATTATACTTTTAATAATTTTATCACTTTATGTATAATTTTTAATAGTTTCATAATGTTCATTATAATTTTAATAGTTTTATCACTTTCATTTTAATTTTTAATAGTTTTATCACTTTCTGTGAAATTTTTAATAGTTTTATCACTTTCATTATAATTTTTAATTGTTTTATCACTTTTATTGCAATTTTAATCGTTTTATAACGTTCATTATAATTGTTAATATTTTTATTATTTTCACTATAGTTTTAATAGTTTTATAACTCTTATTATAATTTTTAATAGTTTTATAACTTTCATTATAATTGTTAATAATTTTATCACTTTCATATAATTTTTAATAGTTTTATCTTTTTCGTTATAATTGTTATAATTTTATCACTCGCATTATAATTTTAATAGTTTTATCACTTTCATTTTAATTTTTAATAGTTTTATCACTTTCTGTGAAATTTTTAATAGTTTTATCACTTTCATTATCATTTTAAATAGTTTTATCACTTTTATTGCAATTTTAATCGTTTTATAACGTTCATTATAATTGTTAATATTTTTATTATTTTCACTATAATTTTAATAGTGTTATAACTCTTATTATAATTTTTAATAGTTTTATAACTTTCATTATAATTGTTAATAATTTTATCACTTTCATTATAATTTTAATAGTTTTATCTTTTTCGTTATAATTGTTATAATTTTATCACTCGCATTATAATTTTTAATAGTTTTATCTCTTTCAATTTAATTTCTAATTGTTTTATCATTTTACTTTTATCTTTTAATTCTTGTGTCACTTTTATTATAATGTTTAATAGTTTTATCACTTTCATTATAATTCTTAATAGTTTTATAAATTTCATAAAACCTTTAATAGTTTTATCACTTTTATTATAATTTTTATAGTTTTATAAATTTCATTATAATTTTAATCATTTTATCACTTTTATTATAATTTTTAATAGTTTTATGACTTTCATTATAAATTTTAATAGTTTATCACTTTATGTACATTAAAAAGAGGCCCACCAGTTGATAGGACTGGCGCTCTAACTAACTAACTGAAATTTAATATAAAAACTTATTAACCAATTCATCAAATAAGGTCATACCCGGGTTAGGACACTCTACCTCCAGTTTGCGAGACTAGCGTTTTAACCAACTTAGCTACAGAGCCGACATAAGCATCTAGCTTCAAGAAGTTTGATATTAAAAAATATCAACCAATTTACCAAATAAGTTCCACACGGGATAGGGCACTCTACTTCTAGTTTACAAAACTGGCATTTTAATCAACTGAGTTAGGGAGCCGGTATAGGCATCTCACTGCAAGGAATTATTAACCAATTCTATTTAAAAAAAATCATAATTAGGTAGCAAAATAGTATTTATAAAACTAGCGTTTCAAGTAACTGAGCTATGGCGCTGATATATTCATTTCGTTTCAGTAAGATTTAATAATAAAAATTATAAACAAATTTATTTAAAAAATCAAAGGGTGGGGGGAAAATGGAATTCCGACCGTCGAACTCAAATTTACAAGATAAGCGCTCCAATCAATTGAGCAATAGAGCCGGTATATATATTTCGTTTCAAAACGTTTAATAATAAAAATTCATTAAAAAATTCAATTAAGTTTTATATTAAAAAATTTTACCAATCTATCTGATCTAAAAATAAAAGAACTCTTCTATTCTGTCCTGTCCCGAATTACCTCCCCTGTTTTCTCTTCCTCGGGAAAAACAGCAGTAGCAGCGGTCGGTCATATTCCTTTCCCTTCGTATTTCTACCGGTGCTCTTCTTAGTTGAATAAAACCTAATATAAACTATATATAAACTCGGTCTTCAGTTTTATTCCATTCTAAACTTTCAACTAAGACGTAAAAGATGGGAAAATACTTTAAACTGGATCGACTGGATTTGGATGCAAATAAACCTGACGCGCGGACACATGGCGTCATTGGAAAAAATCTTTCCACATCTTTCTTGAGGCAGCTGGTGAAGAACAGCAGACTTCTCTGTCAGACTGGCAAAATACATTTGCTTATTAATCTTATCTCTCCAACTATATTCAAATATATATCAGACCTGGACGGCTACGACACTGCTATGGATATTCTGGAAGTAGTGTTCGTGCAGCCTAGAAATATTATCTTCTGCGGGGATATGCTGGCTACTCGTCGTCAACAAACTCACGAAAGTATAGACAAGTACTTAAAGGTTCTAAATAAACTCGCCAAGGACTGCAAGTTCCAAGTTGTTACAGCTATGCTTGTCTTATTTGTTGAGTATTATTGTATGCACGAGCAACGGCGACCGGCCCTGCTGAAAGGAAGAGTTAAGTGACAAATTTTTTTATCAAACCGACATATAAATCAGATTGTTTGGTGAAGGTGACAATTTGATGTCATTTTGAGAAACATAACGAAATATAATTTCATTTCCGATACTAACGAGCCCCAACTCAGGGACGCCTGACCTCTGAGCACAATGCCAGACGAGGGTCACGGGGTTAACCTCTTCCAATCGTGAGAAACACAACTGAGAGCATTCGCAGATTCGCAGGTGCATGCAGGGAATCGGGAATTCCTCTGAGATGACGTACTTACTGGCGATTGGTCTAGGGAGCAACCGAACCTACCCCGATAGTCTGTACATAAGCGAATCCCTGCGCCAAAAAGCAGTAGTTGGAGCTAAGTTTTGAGCGAATCTAATACTAATCAAAGAATCGTCGCCAACCCTCTCTTCCCGTCCTTCACTACTGCAAAACTGAGAGTAATTAAATTTAATTGGGACTCAATAATGTTTTGTCAAAAGTCAACAACTGAACAATTGTATATAAGTGTATATCATATTTTCTATATCTAACTTGAATTAACCAAGTAGAATAGATATATCTGAGTCTGTCTTTCTTTTGCGTGCATGAAAATCTATTCATTTCCAGTGTGACAGCAGCATATGAATCTGAAGGTGAAATCGATTCCGACCAAATCGATCAACGAATCCAACTACACCGAGAGATCTAGCAATGAATTTCCTACGAAGAACGAACACAGGTCACCTTGAGGTCTGTGACCGAGGAATTGACCCGTATGTGACGAGGAGATCCCTAATTAGGGATAGCCGATGGTCCACATCTGTTGTCGGTGACCAAGAAAGGTCACATAAGCACGGTGTATGACCAGGCTTTAACCCTAGAAATGGTGCAGAAGCAATTAATCTCCTACTTCCTACTGAACACTGTATGCGTCAGCCTCCGCTGTCCAGACCGAACTTATTGAGGATGTCAAAAAGTTCGGTTCGAGCGCAATGAGGGACACACTGTAGCTACCATCTCGGGAAAAAAAATGTTTCTTCCACAGGAACCCGAGACGGGATAGATTTAGGTGCCACTCGCTAAGATCCGTTTGCAACAGACATATTGCTCGTGTCTGGAGATCCCCTAAAACAGCTGCTATCAACCACGGTGAGTCGATTCTTGTTTCTTCTATTCCATCTTACAATTTCACTGAGAGTTTATCTCACTCTTCGCTGTATGGAGAAATTAAAGGCAGGTCAGTTAATATATTTATTGACACAGGAACTTCGGAAAACTTCATTCATCCTTACAAGGGGAAAAAGTTTGGATTGTCGAGCTCGCAGAGTTCGGAAAAATTTTCATGGTTAGCAGTGGAAGAAAGTATGATGATGTCAAAGTAAATGTTATGGCTGACTTATGCTGTGATGTCATCCTTGGGCATAATGTCTTACGCCAACACTCTTCTGTAAAAATACCTCTTGGGGAGCACTCTCTCTTTCTCTCTCTCTCTCTCTCTCTCTCTCTCTCTCTCTCTCTCTCTCTCTCTATCTATCTATCTATCTATCTCTATCTCTCTCTTACCATATGTGGATTTACAGAAATTAATAATAGTCCTTACCATTCTCTGTTTGCGAATCTAACTCCAGACTGTCGTCCAATAGCAGTAACATCAAGGAGACACAACTTACCAGATGCTAAGTTCATTAAATCTGGAATATCGCGCATGCTAAAGGTAGGAATTATCGAACCCTCTCTATTTCCGTGGCGAGCTAAAACACTTCTAGTATCTCATGATGGCCACACGAAAAGACTCGTACTATATTATTTCCAGACAATAAACAGATGCACTCTTCTTGACACTTATCTGCTACCTCGGATAGAGGACATGGTAAACGAGATTGCTTGTTATGAAGTATTTAGCAGTCTGGATCTAACTAGTTCCTATCGCCATGTTGCAATCAGACCAGAAGAAAGAAAATACACTGCTTTCGAAGATGCGGGATGCCTCTACCAATTGTGTGGGATACCTTTCGGGGTGAACAATGGAGTAGCTAGCTCCCAGCAAATCATGTACGATATGTACATGTACCTATGCCTACATTTACAACGTCACTATCTGTGGCCATAACCAAGCAGAACATGATAACTATCTGAAGCAGTTCATGAATAGCGTGGATAAGTATGGTTTGACACTGAATTAAAACACATGGCACTATTTGCTTAGCTCTGTGAATCTGCTCGAATATAGGATAAACATCGGTTCGGTAAAACCCGACCTCGACAGACTCAAGGGATTGGTGAACCTACCTCTACCTCTAGACCATACTTCTCTTCGACGAGCTATGGGGATGTTTTCCCTATAAGAAAAAAAAATGTAAGGAAAAATTCAAGATGGCGCCGACTCTCTCTTTAACACGGTAAGATATCCTCAACACGGCACAAGAAGCAACAGCCACACGATTCCCCAGCCAACTCAATCGTCACTCCCCACGTCTTTCCCCTCACCCGCTTTTATCGTCGTTCTAGGCCGGCTAAATTTGCATATTCCGAGAATTCGTGTGACTTTGCGAGACATCATACTTTACAAAAGACGACGGTCGCCATCTTGGTCCCTCTTTTCTATTTTTGGTCGGTAACGCTGAGCTGGTCTCGAGGTAAGTCTTTTTCCCCTCATCCGTCTCTCCCACGTACCCACACAACACGCAAACACGCGGGCGCTTATCTCCTGGATGCACGTTACACTCCCCCCTGATCTGATGATCACATAGAGAGCACTGGGGGTGGCCTTTTAGTGCGTGTGCTTCTGCGAAGAGGTACATTCACTGTTTCAGATTCGGGCTCTGGATCTGGTTCCGCCTCATCAGATGAAGTATCGCTATCAGTCTCTGGAAGGGGCTCACTGAATCCGTGCATCGGCAGCTCATCGTTAGACGCTTCACTGCTTTCTTCTGTAGTTGTATGACGCACCTCGGTAGCTGGGCGAAGATCTCGCACATGTCGTGGGGTTCCATCGACCAAAACAGACTGCTGGCTAATCACTCCAGATATGTGTCCTCGCTTAAACTTGTCGGTGCACCGATTTCCTGGAGGCCGCACCCACACTGGATCTCCCACTTCATATCTGTTATATGTTCCCTTGTCGGTTGGCTGCGTAGTGTTGATTCCCTTCACTCCGACTTGGTACGTGTAAATAGCATTCGCAGGTGCGGTTGAAGGGGACGTCCCGTCCTTTGGCGTAATGTTGTACCAATATGTTGCTTCCGCAATAGTACATCGCTTCCTGGCAGCAATTCTCTTGATGCTGCGATGGCTTCTTTCAGCAATGCCATTTCCTGATGGCACATGCGCACATCGCAACCGTAGACGGACGCCCCACTCATCTAACAACTGCCGGACTTGCTGGCTACAAAACGCTGCATCATTGTCAGTCAGGAGCTCTTCCGGCGCACCTCGCTCAAAAAAAATGGATGATAGGTGGCGAACAACATTTGCTGAATCCTGTCTGGTCATCTGCCGCCACACCGCAAATCTCGTAGGCCCGCAATCAATGAGACTTAGAAAGGGCTTGCCACTGTAATGGGTAATATCCATGGCCAGCCGCTGCCACACACTCTCAACTTCCAAGCGACCCTTCTGCCATCGCTCTGGTGCAGGATCAATAGACTGGCAAGCCTCACAATTTCTGACGATCTGTCTGACATCCATCTTGGTCACTGCTGGGTATGCACGCCTCACAAAATAAAGGGTCCTCTTGATACCCGGATGTCCGCTCTGTGCATGAATTTTTTGTATTTGACATGGGTCGATTGCAACTGCACAAGATCGAGCAGTAATCTCCATTCCCATCTTCGCGGCTTCATACCATTTGTGAGGTACACGGGTCAGTTGGTCAGCACGATTACAATGTGATGGCACCAGAGTGACGCTCAGTGATAGCCCATACTCAGATACCAGGTTTTTTAGTGTGTCTAGCCTTCTCCGTATTAACATTTCGCTTGCTGCCTTGGTACGGATTCGTGTCCGTCCTGAAAGTGTGTCAGACACCCAGTGGTAGACACAGAGAGAATCTGTGTACAAGGTCAACTTCTTAGACTGCCACTGCAGGGCCAGATTTACCCCCTTTACAACAGCGTCCAGCTCTGCCAGGTTGATATGCTGAGAATCTGTTACGGGCCGCAGCCAACACGCATCCTCGAACACGTTTCCTCCTTGCTCCAACGATACTCCCAACGCCAAAGAACTGGCATCAACCCACACACCTACGTTGTCTCCGTTAACACACCACCGCCCACAGGCAGGGTCCTTCTTGTTCACTCTCTCCAGTGTCTCTTTAATCATCAGAGTTAGTAGGACATCATCGGATATGTCATCCCAACCCGTGGTTGTTAAATTTGCTCTGCGTTTAATCACACCAACAGCTGCGCGGAGCCAGCCACAGACCGGTAAGTGACCAACAAGTTTTCCACACCAAGAAAAAACGGTCCGCCTTGTAACGAGGTTGGGGATGCTTGGAATTTCACTGCCACGCCTCCATTGTAGGGTGCCATCCTCTTCATAAACATCCAATCCCAATACACGTGCTCCTTCCCTTAAACGTTCGGGATTCTTGCATTCCAGACCAAACTGAGCCAACTTTTCTTTGACACACGACGCAGACTGTACATCTTCATTGACGTATACGTCATCAATGTAAGCTGACGTTGAGTCCCTCATGGGCTTTTCTTGGGACAATACTGTGTTGACAATAGTCTTCATGATCTGTGGTGCCACATTTAGGCCGAAGCCAAGGCGTGTAAGGCAGTACCTCTGCCCCTGGAACCAAACTGTCTGGAACGGCCACAACGTCTCATCAACTCGCACCTGTAAATAGGCTTTTCGTAAATCCAATATTGAGACATTAGTGCCTTTCTGACGCCATTCCCTCAACTTACTGGCGCATACGTCAGCATCGGCAGTGTAGGCTTCAATATGCTTGTTAAGCTCCCTATAGTCCAGCACAGGCCGTACTTTCGACTTGTTATGCTGGACTACTGCCATCAAGGGTATTAGACCCTTCGGAGGCCCAAGCTTGTCCTCAGGGTAGGGGATTAACCAGCCATCTTGGATCCACGCCTTTAGTTCCCTTTCGTATTCTGCTCGGGCCTCACTGGGTATAGGGTACTCTGCAACCCCATTCTTGAGTTTAGTCGGTGCCATTCCCTCGGTCCACTTCCAAGATGCAATCCAGGCCCTCTTGCGCGAGTCGTAGTCCACTGTAAAATCCGGCCGATCGATATGGAGCGCTGCACACACTGGGGCCTCTAAGAATCGCACCTTTCCATCCCGATGAATTGCGACTCCCCCCAGCGCCTTGATGGCATCGTATCCGAGCAACAGGTCAAACCCCAGGAGATTTCCTTGGGTCACGAGCACATTGATCTTAGTGGCTGCACCGGTGTCCGTGTAGATCTTGACAGTTCCAGCTCCACAGCATGTCTGGGTCTCGCCTCCTATCGTGGTGACTTTGATCTTCCTCTTAGTCCAACTTGGACACAGCCTGGTGCTCACTATAGTATGCGAACAGCCTGAGTCGAGAAGTGCTGAGCAGGGTATCCTGTTTACGTAGACGGTTATTACTGGTTGCGCCTTGTTCAAATTTTGCTCGGGGAGCAGGGCGGCGCTGACGTCCTCTCCCCTGATACGTTTCCCGCACAGTTTTGGGCTAGATGCCCCAAACCGCCACACTTAAAACAGCGCACACGCCCCCTGTTGGTGCAATTCCTTGCAAAATGTCCGCGTCGGCCGCAGCGAAAACATTTCCCATTGCTTGCAGGGTTCTGATTCGGAATCTCCCGAGCGCCAATCTGGCCTGTCTGTGTCGCCATCACAACTGGTTCCCCCAGGTCCTCCTCATCTTTGATGATGGCTCGAGCACGTTCCATCAAGTGTTCCATGGTCGTTGTTGAAACGCTGGTTGAGGCTCTCAGTAGCTGCTTCACCCGAGTGGGAAGGCCCGCCACAAACGCGTACGCAAGCGTCTGCTCCGACACCCCTCCACCGAACAGAACTGCGAGTTTCTTTAACTCAGCGAAGAAAACGTCCACGCTTTCCTCCGGTAGAAGTTTTCGGGAAGCAAATTTTTCATAGGCCGTACAAGGATCCATGGCAAATGCCTTGTACAGCGCAGCTTTAATTGCGGTGACATCTCCCTTTTCGGCAGCACTGAGTTGCTGATATACACTCAAGGCACCCCCAGCCAATCTCAGGGGAATTACAGTGTGTACCCTTTTCACCTCACAAAGGTCGCACGTCAGCTCGACCCTTTCAACCCAGTCGACGATGGACGTGGTCCCGTCAAACTCGGGTATGAGCTTTAAGTCAAATTTCGACTCGGTCATAGTCCTAGAGGCCAAATGGCCGGAATAGCTTGTAAGAAAAAAAAATGTAAGGAAAAATTCAAGATGGCGCCGACTCTCTCTTTAACACGGTAAGATATCCTCAACACGGCACAAGAAGCAACAGCCACACGATTCTCCAGCCAACTCAATCGTCACTCCCCACGTCTTTCCCCTCACCCGCTTTTATCGTCGTTCTAGGCCGGCTAAATTTGCATATTCCGAGAATTTGTGTGACTTTGCGAGACATCATACTTTACAAAAGACGACGGTCGCCATCTTGGTCCCTCTTTTCTATTTTTGGTCGGTAACGCTGAGCTGGTCTCGAGGTAAGTCTTTTTCCCCTCATCCGTCTCTCCCACGTACCCACACAACACGCAAACACGCGGGCGCTTATCTCCTGGATGCACGTTACATTCCCACTATTCTAGGTGGATTTCAAACTTTTCTAAAAGTTACATTCTCTAACTAGGTTCACCCGCTTTCTCCTCAACGAGGAACAAACGGATGCCATCAAGTATCTGACGAAGGAAATTGAAAAAGCGTCTCTGGTAGGTTTAGACCTTTGGAGGTTGAAGCATGCTCCGGGACATGCTATCGCCGTCTCTCATCCAAAATGGTCATCCTGTAGTTTTCTTCTCAAGGGCTTTAACATCCGCTATACAGAAACACTCTTAATTTGAAAAAGAGGTCTATGCCATCCTAGAAGCCCTTCGAAAATGGTGACACTTGTTACTCGGAAAGCATTTTAAACTTGTCACAAATCAAAAATCTGTTTCATTTATATTCAATCCTAAAAGGAAAAGTAAGATTTAAAAAAAAATAGATCATAAGATGGAAGCTAGAATTCGCATGCTTCAGCTACGACATAACTTACGGTCTAGAAAAACAAAACCCAGTTTTATCTCGAATTTGTTCATCCACCATCTCTATCGATAAACTACAGAGTCTGCACACGGAATTGGTGTCACCCTGGAGTAACCCGAATGGTGGATTTTGTTAAAAGCAAGAATATACCGTACTCTGTAGATGATGTAAGAGCAGTAACCAGATCATTCCAGCCCTGTTCTGAGATAAAGCCTAAATTCATTAAAACTTCACCTCAAACGTTCATTAAGGCAAGTCAAACCTTTTAAAGGTTAAGTGTAGACTTTAAGGGACTTTGCCAACAAATTCTCGAAATCGATTTTTGCTAACTGTAGTAAACAAATATTCCCGTTTTTCTTGTGCTTACCTTTGGCCAGATATCAAGAAATATCTAACCAATTTATTTTCTATTTTCGAAAATTCTTTATGCATACATTCTAATCGGGGCACTGCTTTCATGTCTGACAAACTAAAGGAATTCCTCTTCTCTTGGCGCATTGCTACCAGTCGATCTACTGCTTTTAACCCACAAAGCAACGGTCAAGTGGAGAGATACAATGGGATCATCTGGCTCTACGGTCAAACAATCTCCCCGTTACTAGTTGGGAAAAGGTGCTAGATATAGCACTCCACTGCATTCGCTTATTGCTTTCCACTGCCTCTAACTGTACTCCCTATGAACATCTGTTTAATTTCCAAAGTAAATCTGCTTCTGGCGATTCTATACCGACATGATTAGCCAAATCAAAATCTGCACTCCTGAGGCACCATGTACGCAGAAGTAAATATGAACTCTTAGTCAATACAGTGGAAATTTTTTACGTCAATCCGAACTACGCACATGTGCAACTTTATAATGGACGAGAAACGACATGTCTCTACGCTATATTGCACTACATGGTGACGAAGTAAATTATTCACACACTGAACTTGGTTCTACAGAGAACCCTATCAAGTCTAGCCTTCATCATCCTCCTCTGCCGAGCATCACCAAAGACTCTGCTATTGACAATCTAGCGGACATCAAAAATTATGCCCTTGAAACCGGTACTCCTACATCTCATCACCCCTTACTTTTGGATAATTCACAAAAAACTTTCTTTGAAGATGTTGATGTATTAAACCTTAGAAACTCTTCTTAAATTCGTTGTAAACCTCTGTATTTAGCTGAAAATTATCAGCTTTGAATTTCTCCCTCTCTTTCTCTATTTTTAGTTTGAACAGAGGCTGACAAGAAAGCACGTTTTGGAAGAAACTTGGGATACTAAACTTTATTTAGTGGCCTTGGCTCTATACAAATCCTTAGATTTCTATTTTTCTTCACGAGCAGTGCTAACGCACTTACCCACGGAATCGGCTCACTTACTAGTTCAATAACTTTCTTTTTCACCAGTTTTTCTAATTCGACTTTTAATTTGTCTTTAAGTTCCACTAGCACTCTTCCTGCTGCTACTAAATTTGGTGTTACTCCTGGTCTCACCTCCAAATATTCCTTTCCTTATAATTGACCCAGTTCCTCCTTAAATAGCTCTTTGAATTCGTTTATAATGCCATCCGAGTTCTGGGTGCTGAATTCATCTACTTGGGAAACTTTGGCGACCATTTTGAACTGGTCCTGGTTGATTGTGATTAGTGCTATATTTTGAATTGCATTTTCCTAAGTAAGGGATGGAAATCCTCTTTCACAATTACAAACTTGACCGCATATTTTTGTTCAGTTTTGGGGTTTATTATTTTGACTCGACACTCTCTCAATGGCTTCACTTCTGCTCCACGTGACAAGCGTCTTATTTGAAGGCTCCAGTGTTTTCCCCATCACGTGTTTCTCATTCAGTATGTTTACTGAATTGGCTTTCCTTTCACCATCATTTCCGCTTTTATCACCTCCTGACTCACAGCATTAACCTTTCTTTTATTGTTACACTGTCTACCTGCTTATAGTCTGAACAACTTCTATTGTCGTTTTCCTGATCATATTGTTGTGTTTTGACCTGCACCTTCTTTTTTCTTGATAATTTGCATTTCGTATTAAAGTGTTTTTTTCTATTACAATTATAGCATGTCTTGCCAAATGCAGGACATAACTCTTAACTCGGTCCATGTTGCAGTGCACATGCCCTGCACACTCTGTCAGTTTTTGTCAATGTCCTTTTCTTGGGGTTGAAATACACTCTGTTCACTCCCTTGAGCCTTAGGATTCTAGATTGTAATGTAGCATTTTCAGACAGCTTATAAATGTCACTGCATCTTTACAAATCTGTTTATTTTTAATAACTCAGCTTGTGTCTGGGAGTTGTGTATTCCCAGCACTACTTGATCTCTGAGTACTGAGAAACGCAATTATCACAAAAGTTGCAAGTCTGAAGCGCCATAGAAAAGGATTCCACGGTCTCTTATTCTCCTCGCTTTCTCGTGTAAAAATGTACCGCACATAGGTTTCATTTGTTTCCTCTATAGCATATTAATCAAACGCCTGAATAATTTCGGTGGGCGTTCTTTCATCTTCGGGCGTTGAAAATTGAAACCCATAGTACACTTTCAACGCTCTGTCTCTCAACGTATGAAGGTAAAGTGCCGTTTGATATTTTACTGACTGCCTCGTCAAATGCGTAATAATTGCATAGTTATGCCATTTTAGTTTGAATAACTTCCAGTTCGCTGACAAATTCTCCTCCATACATAGGAGTGGTGGTGGTTTTATACCAGTTACTGGTCTGTTTATTTCATCCATGCCCACTTCTGGCATTTTTCTTCTTTTTTTTTTCTCTGCACGGTGTACGTACAAATTTAAACAAGAAATTAAACGTTACTTATCTATTTTTGTTTTCTTTTTTTCTCATTATTGGATATAGTTTTATTCCACCGCTATCACCATGTGTCATTTCTTAGGATGCCCACGGATGAAACACAACACAACGACCGATATTTTCCACATGTGCGTCTCTTTATTCTTCACTGTAAACATAAATCGTCCCACGCGGCTCAACTCTAAATGGTAAAAATCCTGGTTAGTTTCTCATGCAACACTAGGTACATCTGGAATCGGGCTCCTTCGCTTCCATTGTACAGTATTCCATTCCTCCCAACACGAGCGCCCTATCCTTTTAGCGTTTAGGGTCCTGGCTTATTAAACCGAAAGATTACATTTTTCATTTGAATCGCATCTGAAGACATTACGCTTTCATTGACATAAATGTCATCAATATAAGCTGAAGTAGCTTTCACTGTGGTCTCATCTTGCATCAAAATAGGTTTAATGATAGCTGTCATTATTAAGGGTGATATGCTTAGGCCAAAACCTAAACGTGTCAAACAATATCGTCTGCCCTTGATTATTACTATCTGAAATGGTCAGAGTGACTCATGGACCCGTAGCTGTAGGTACGCTCTCTTCAAATCCAGCAGTTCTACATTACTCCCTTTCTGGCGCCACTCTCGTAGTTTAGCAGCGCACACATCTGCATTTCCGATAAAGGCATCAACATACTGATTCAATTCTCGATAATCCATCTTGGGTTGAATTATATATTTAGTCGTTTGTTCAATAGCCACGAGTGGAATTAATCCTTTTGGTGGTCCTAGACGTTCGTCGGTATGGTATTAACCAACCGTTATCAATCCACACCTGAAGTTTTTTTCATATGCAGCCTGATTCCTGGTAAAAACTGCATACTCTGGAATAGTATTGCATAACCGATCTGGCGATTCGATCATAGTTCATTTTCACCTCGCAGTCCAGGTCTTTTCTTTACAAATGTAGCAGAGAAGTCATTTTCCTCAATAGGAATAGCTGGGTATACTTCTTTCCCTCTACCAAGCGTTATACCTCCGGCTGCTGTAATCATGACACCTCCTATTATTGCGTCAATTCCAAGTCATAAGTTGTACCCAAGGGGTTTTCCTGCATCACTAGGATGTCAACTTCAGCTGTGTCACCTTTCTCCGTGCAAATTGTGACAGTCCCTATACCACAACATGCTTGGGATAAGCCATTAATGGTCATGACCTCCATTTGTTGTTTCTTCCATGTCCGACAGTAGTTGCAGGAATCAGTCAGAGAAGGAGATTCATTTGAAGTCAGCGCTGAACAAATATAAAAATGGTGTGCTATCTCCACATCACCTAGGTTGCGGTCGGACACATCCTCTTTATTAATAGAAGCAGCTTTTAATAAATAAAAGGTCGTTGACTATAGGGAATCTATAATATAAATCTCACCTGTCTGTTTAAATGCATGCATGCATGCATGCATGCATGCATGTATGTATGTCATGTCATATGCTACTGGTACCATGTAACCCAGTACTACCTGCCTCATGATCGAGTCACCGGCGACTAAACTGGTACCCCCACCAGACTTGTTTGGTGAGGAGGGTGGCTAGTCCCCCTGAGGGATTAAAAACAAGACCTTCCAAAGGGCAAATAAACCCTTTTTCGGGGTCAACGGCCAACTAGCACCGTGTGTGTTTGCGTGTATGTGTGTGTTGGGGTGGAGAGAACTCCTGTAAGCCGTGGTGAATGCAACCTTTCTAGGAGAAGCAAATCTCTGATTTAAAAAACCATAAAGCGGAAGACCATTACCCGCATTAAGCTGGTCTGCAGTTTAATTTGTTGCTGGCTATCTTGCTCTTGCTTGTTGCTGGATCTCAACATTTTGAACCGAGAGAGAGACTTAGCTGTCGTACAAAGCTAAGACTCTGTAACATCATCTGTGTATAGATACTCCCTCAGGCATTTGTCTATAAAAGTGGTCCTGTGGCGATGGAAAAGTTGTGATGCATGGAGGCTTGAAATGTTGGAAGCATGTAATAATTGATCTCAATGACCATCTTCAGTGTCATGCCTGCTTGAGCATTTAAATTCACCAGTAGGACTAAAAGAAAAAGTCATTTTTGGGCTCATTGACTTTAAGTGTCTGAGGGAGTGGCACTCGTATGACAAGACGTTGCACTTATCATCATGTAGATATGTATGTATGTATGTATGTATGCCTAAAACTTTCGAGAGGCGACGGATTTTCACGAAATCGATATCATTTTGAAGCTCGACTCTTTGGACGACAAATATCGAAAAATTGAACAAAAATATTAATTCCCTCATCCTCAACTGGGCACTTTTCTACGTGGAGGGGTCGCTTTTTTTGCCGATATTTTCGAAAGTCATTCTCTTTTTTAGATTGTCTAGCCTTAATTTAAACCTAAATCACTTCCGGTTTGGCGATGGGCGCAACAGCAAAGAAATCAGCTTTTTCACGTTCTTTGCCTCCTTCATGGTACGGGTTCGAGCCTGCCTACCTACTATCACTTTTTTCTTTTGCTCAAAACACTCGGGCAACGCCGGGCACCCAGGCTAGCCTATAATATAAATCTCACCTGTCTGTTTAAATGCATGTATGTATGTATGTATGTATGTATGTATGTATGTATGTATGTATAAAACTTTCGACAGAGGCGACGGATTTTCACGAGATCGATATCGTTTTGAAGCTCGACCATTTGGACGACAAATATCCAAAAATTGGCTAAAAACATTAATTCCTTCATCCTTAACTGGGCATTTTTCTCCAGGGAGGGGGTAGGTTTTTTCGCCTATATTTTCGAAAGTCATTCCCTCTTTTCGATTGACTGGCCTTAATTTAAACATTCCTCACTTTTTTCACGTTCTTTTCCTCCTTCGTGGTGTGGGTTTGAGCCTGCCTGCCTACTACGACTTTTTTTGGGGGGGGTGGCTCAGTACATACCGGGCACCCAGGCTAGTCATACATAAAATAGTAAGAAAAGTAAAAACACTTACTGACATGCTGGCGCCCAGGATAAAAAGAGCCCCTCATCCCTATGCAATAGGCAGGAAAAAGCAATGATGTAAATGTTCTAATCTCTATCATGGTTGGCAACGAAATAAGAAAATAAAAAACTTAATATCCAAGCCATGGATGGTTGCTCAAAATAAGTTACTGAGTTGATAGCAGTATTCAGAATCTGAAAATTGAAGAAAAAGAGCCAATAAAATCCTGACCAAGGAAATAAAAGAGACCGACCACCATAAAGAAAATACAATGCACTGGTTGCCTAAGATCACTGGTTTCCCAGATGAAGAGGAAATTGGCGTCATTAAAAACACAGTCCAAATGGAGACATGAAGTGACTACCTTCCTAACCAGGAAGAGCCGACTAGGCAGGGGCAAGAGTCTAGACGGAAAAGGGAAGAGAAGTGGACACTGTTATAAGCTATTAAATTTGCCCAAACAAAATATGCCAAAGGACAGAGATGGCCCCTTCACACGCAAATAGATTGTAATCTCTGAGAGGATGGTATCATGAACATATAATAAATATATACAGGGTGAACAGAAAGTCCTTGGACCATTTTTAGTTTTAAAATTAAATATTGTTAAAATCACTTTTTCTCTTTTCGAATAAAGTAAGTATTTAGTCTAACTATTGATCTAATTATTTTTAACAAAAATATTAAAATAATTTTGTTTAAACTTTCAGAAAAATGAGCAAACAAGAGGCCATAATTCAGCTTCATTGCGCGGGAAGGACAAACTCAGAGATTATTAAGCTCTTGAAAGTGGCTAAATCCACCGTGTACCATGTTGTGAACAGATTTAAGGAACTTGGTACATCTGAAGACCGTCCTAGGAGTGGAAGACCTCGCACTGCTCGAACAAAGAAGGTGATTAAAGCTGTCCAAGAGAGGGTAAGGAGGAACCCGAAGAGATCTGCAAGACAAATGGCTAAAGACATGAATGTGAGCGTGACCTCGATGAGAACCATCGTAAAAAACGATCTCCAGTTGTCCGCCTACAAGATGAGAAAGAGACAGTACCTCACACCTGCCCAAAAGCACAAGAGACTTTAAAGAGCAAGGCTTCTTCTTGGAGAACTGAAGGCTGGCACGGCAGAGCGAGAGATCGTTTTTCTGATGAAAAACACTTCACAATTAAAGCGACTGTTAACAATCAGAACGACAGAGTTTACGCAAAATCTTCAGCAGACATTGATGACTCCGTGAGAGTTTTCCGCCAAAAAAAGCCGTCTTCCCTCATGGTGTGGGCTGCAGTCTCCAAATCTTGGAAGTCGCCTCTGATTTTCGTGGAGCAGGGGGTTAAGATCAACACAGATCGCTACATTAACGATATTTTGGTTCCAGCATTTGAAGAGATGAAGAAACACTTCAAAGATCAGCCTTTCACCTTCCAATAAGATGGAGCATCATCCCACACCTCCAGAAAAACTCAGGACTGGTGCCAACGTCATTTTCCAAGATTCTGGAGTAAGGAGATGTGGCCTCCTGCATAGCCTGATTTGAATCCCATGGAGTTTTCGGTGTGGTCTTTGTTGGAGGCAAAGGTCTGTTCTGTTGCTCATCCAAGTGTTGATGCTTTGAAGACATCTCTTCTGAGTGACTGGGCTAAAATACATCAGGAAATGCTGCGTGCCTCGGTTGGTAACTTCAGACAGAGAATTGAACGTCTAATCGAAAGGAAGGGATATCACATTGAAAATAAATAATTTGAATTTATTCTTGGTTTCCTAACTTATAATTTTCATTCATGTTTAATTTATATTTTTGTAATCTTCTATTAATAAACCACTTTTGAATTGGTCCAAGGACTTTCTGTTCACCCTCTATATATGTATATATATATATATATATATATATATATATATATATATATATATATATATATATATATATATGAGAATGTGTGTGGGAGAAGACAATTCTCAACCTATATACTCCACGAATTTTTTATCTACAGACTTGAAATTTGGTGTATAGGGTATTCAGACATGTGAAAAACTTTTTAATTGGCTTTCATCTGCAAAAACCTGCCTAGGGGCCAAAATTGAAAAATTGTTACGTGGAGGTTTTATATTTGCTGTTTTACGAATGTGCATGCGTGAATGGTTTAAATTATAGATTACTTATGTTAAGTAGGTTTGAAAACAATTTTTAAAGATCGCATCAAGCTAGCCTAATGGTCATCGTACTTGACTCACTGTATTTAGGTTTGGATTTCGAGCTCATCTTGTGTATTTTTTATTTACAAGAAGTGAACTGTTTAGAAAAACAATATTCACATGCACATTTATTTATGAATTAAAATATTTTTATGCGTATTTTACAACTGGGTAATGCTGGGCGACTTGCTAGCATATAATAAATACTTCACTGCACCCTCGAAGTCCTTTTCCATTTTCGACATCAGATTAAATATTGTTTATGGATATTTTAGTGGCATTGTATTGTGTAGTGATTTGCTCCCAAGAATTGAGCCATGCTGATTATTTAAACATTAGAAACAAGTAATCAAATGGGTCGATTACTTTGTAACTGTTTTGCTAATGGATTATTCCTCTTAATGTGTCTGCTTATCAAGTAGTTCTATAACTTAGTGTAAAAAGAATGATGTGTACGCAAATAAAAAAATATAAAATTGTGAACACTGAACAAATAAATTGTAAGCAATCTTTTCCGATTTCATGCTAACATCCAATAGAACATATAAAAATAACAAGCAAAATTATGGTCATTTTAGTATAAAATCTTCAATATTTATCAAAGCCATTTTAGTAGAATTGAACATGATGAAAAAGATGAACATATCTAACATATCTGTTAAAGGATTTGTTTGTGTATCGGTCATCAGGCATAGGATTGCAGTAGTTACATAATTACTATATATTTTGGGTACATGCAAAATGAATGTCGATGCACATAATGCTTATACATTTTGGGCACTTCCTTTACTTAAAAATCCACCCAAAATCAGGAAATTGACCAATTTTAATGACATTTTCAGTATTCATCGAATAATGATCACTGAATACAATGAATCCGTTATTTTTTATTTGAATCTTAGTGGAAATGTATTTTGTTTAAATATAAAACACCTTTACTAAAATTATGGTTTTCAGTAATAAAAAAAATGAATGAATTTATTTTTGCTATTTTTATAAAAATAAAGGATCGTAAATTGTTACAATAAAAAATTAAATTTTTTCAGGAACATTACAAAAAAAGACCCTAAACTTCATATTAATGAACTCGATATAACTTGAAAAAAATCAATTTCTCGAATTAACGATATTATCATTGAATTAAGCATTGGTTATTTAATATTTCACACAAAAAATTATACCTGCAACAAATATTTCCGTTTTTTAATTAAATTTTTACTGTAATTTTCATATGTAAGATTCTAATATTTGCATAAATGACCATATAATCTTCAGCATTACATAATTTTGTATAATCTTTAAAAATAAAATAATGAAATAATTTAAAAGCAGGAACATAGAAAAATAATTAAATTAAAAATAGTCAAAATTATACAAACGTTCATAATAGGAATGTACAGATACACGGTTGGAAAAAAACAGAAAACCAGTCGGTTGTGCACCCCTTACCTCCAATCAACACAGGATGTCATTTTCAGGTAGCCTTTAGAATTTCTGATATTTTGGGCTTATGGAAGACGAGTTTTGATTGTGCAAAGCCAGAATCTCTCACTTTTGGAGGCTAATTAAGCTACTTTGTACAAACAAGGTGTTTTTCTAATTCAATATCTTAGGACTTTACATTACTAATTGTCTTTGAAATAGTCACAGAAAACTAATAATTTATTTTTCAAGCGATTTTAATTTATTTAACTTCAAAACTTGTCAGTTTCCGAATGTCTTGGTGAAAATATTTTTCATTATAGTTTTTTTCATGTGAAATATATTTTTTCCTTTTGGAAATTAACCTTAGGCTTTAATCTTTCAAATAAAATTAAAAAGCAATCAGAAACCTACAAAGAAATGATGATAAATTGGCTTTCAAGACTATGTGCTTCTATCAATTTTCTACCATTTATGTATGTACCTATTATGTTTTCTTTTGCACTTATTCAAGAGTCGATATAATAGATATAAGCGCAATTCTACGTCTATATATTTATATATGTCAAAGAACTAAACCTATTTTGTATCCCTGTTTTCAGAATTGTTTCTGGAATATTCGTTGTGTTGATAAAAATTTTGATTAAAAAATTTTACATTGTAAAGAAGCCGGTTTTCTTTTATCAGAAACTTGATGGCCATTTCTTTCGTGCTTAAAAAGCCAGCAAGATAAATATCAATGCAGAGAAAAAATACTACAGTATAGCGATCTCGACATTCTACTTCAATTCTCCAGAACAAACGAGCAGATATAGGCAATTTGAATGTTTTAGTTCTTGAGGAATTAAAACATCTGCATTTATTTTGAAAATTATTAGTAAAGTTTAAAGCTTACTAGATATATTTGCCTACTAGTCATATTAATGAACACAAATCATTAGTGAATGTCATTTTGAGATGTTAGTGTTAGAGATGTTATTGGTATTTCAGAAAACACCGGCTGAATTAATTGAAGCAAAAGTGGTTACGATTGTCAGTTCTATGAAACAGGAAATATTCAATAGAGAATGTTTTAATAGCAAGAATGAATGTGTGGAAAATAAAACAACTAGAAGAAATATTTACAACGACAGTTGAAGTTTAGTTTCAGAAAAATAAACAATATTTCCGCCAAATAGATATTTAAAACAATAAAATGTTATACAGTGTATTTCTATAATGAAGACAGGAATTTTAGTTTTAGCCAAACCAAAAGTTAACTTAGAATAACAATAAGATTGATGTTACATCAGTTAACAAACAAATAAATAGCTTATATATATATATATATATATATATATATATATATATATATATATGTATATATATATATATATACACCCATCAGTTGAGAGAGCAACAGAACAGATAGTTAATGGTAGTGTCAATACTGACGGGAGTCACTTTTGAGGTTCATGAAAGCATCTGGATGGACTGCGAGTTGAAAATGTAAGAAAACAGTAAAAGTTGCACTATGAAACAAGACATCTTAAATGTTGCTATAGTTGGGACGCAGATTTATTGCAACACAAATGATGGTTCTCCCATACAAATGTAATTTTAAAAAAAAAGATATATTGTTTTTAGAGGAATATTGTTTTTAAAGCAGTTATTTATTTTTCAATTTATGCTTGAAGGAGACTTGAAATACGTAATTCCTTACGATTTTTTGTTAGTTTCATTAAAAGATATTTTGTTTTATCAGATATAATGAAATAAACACGGTGAAATTTATCTGCTTTTACATAATACAGGATCAATAGAAGCATCATCTACAGTTAAACAATAAAAAAAATAATGGTCATTTTATATATGATGACAGCATAAAATATTACATTTGAAGTAAATAATCGTCATTTATTTGTTGAAGAACAATATTGCTGATTCACAAAAAATACTTCTGAACAGTAATACCTAAGTTGGGTTATCTCGTTTTCATAAAGTTTAAGCAGATTATATTTTTGATTTCTCTGTTAACCTCTTACAAGACTATAGAAAGATTTTTCTGTATGAGAATATAAGTCATTATACATGAAAACAAATAAAGAATCTTGATACAACTACAGTTAACAGCTGCGGTTTACACTTGAACTCTATATGAGACACATAATATTCGAATATTTCATTAAAGTTCTTTATCTCTCAAAGGCTGAGTTAGTAAAGAATGTGAGAACATAATTTTCCTCTCCCTAATTAACCATTGTTGTAATATATCTTTCGTTTTAATCTCTTGGTCTTACTGGATTCCAGGGCAATCATTTATTTAGTCTGGTGGAGTATCCAGCTTCATGCTATTACTTGAGGTAACATCACTTGGAGAAGGTGCACCATCTCCTGTAAAAGCTAATGTGAGTTAGCCATAGAAAGGAGATCTTAATTGGGCTGCGAATACTATGTGATTTTTAATATTTGGTCCGGGTTTACTATTAGGAGAAAGTATCCTCAAGCCAGGTTGTTCTGACAAACTTCTGTACAGAGAGACCTTAGGCACTCGAGGATAGTGTCTAGAAGGCATTCCACTAGTGTGGGTATGCATGTTGATTTTTAAGTCATAATTATATGAAAATGCTGAGCAACAAACTTCACAAACATGAACTTATTTTGTCACTTTATTGTTTTATTTTACTTCAGTTGAAGTTCTCAGAAATCAAGGGACCTACTACATGGGGCTAACACTTTAACTATATATGAGATACATACATATTCGAATGTTCTATTAACCTTCCTTATTTCTTAAACACTGAGTTAGTAAAGAAATTGAGAACATAATTTTCCTTTCCCCAATTAACCATTTTTATATGTTGTAGAATATCTTTGATTTTGGTCTCTTGATCTTACTGGATTTCAGGACAATAATTTATCTAGTCTGGTAGAGTATCCAGCTTTGTACTATTACTTGAGGAAACATTACTTGAAGAAGATGCACTATTCCTCGTGAAAGCTAATGTGAGTTCAGTGAATTTCTGCATGTGGATTTTTAAGAGATTTTATTGAAAATGCTGAGTCACACACTTAACAAGCACAAGGTTTTTCACTTTTTTCAATTTATTCAGTTATTTTCAAAAGCTAACACTTGTTTTCATTAAGATTGTGGTTTTATATCCAAGAGCTCTTTTAAGGATAGATGTTGTTCCCTTTATGGTTGCCAACTGTATTTCATTACAGCTTGATCTTCCAGGGATTGTTTCCAAGTATTTATTAAGGGTTTTTTTATTAGACCAGTTGCTCCTATCACAACCGGTATAATGTGCATTTCTTTCAGAGACCATGTCGTTTTTAAATCATTTTTAGCTCCTGATATTTTATTTTTCATGTTCAGCTCTATCAAGGCCATAATCATTTGGCACAGTGACATTAATAATGAACAGTTTCTTCAGGCTTGTTCCATATTAAAATGTCTGGTTTAATGGCCTTGTCTTTTATGCACCTGCCTGCCTGTATGTTTTTGTCATAGGACACTGCGATCTTTCCATTTGATGTTATCAGTGGTGATTCATCTTCCCAGATGTTTATTTGTCAAGCTGCATCTCTCCACAGATCTTCCAATGGATGTATTTACATACTTTGTTGTGGCAAACAGTGTAAAAGACTATTTGACAATTAGATTGGCTATCCAGATATTAAGTGGCTTGGGCTCTCAATCACTGATTGGCAAAATCTGCACTGGCCATTTGCTTGTAAACCAACAATTTTTTAAATCCATTTGTAAGCTCTGATCTTGACTGGCTCCAATGAGTTTATCCTCGTCAAATGGAAGTCTCCCACTTTTGAACCATTGGAGTGAAGCATACCTGTCTATATACTTTGTGTCAAGTTCCTCCAATCTTGTTTTCTTGTGTCTATCTTGATTTTCATGTATTTATTTCCTGCAATCTGTGTTGCTAGCTCATCATATACCTTGACAGTATTTTCTAGTATGACAACCACAAAGTTTTCAGCAAGCTTTGTGATTGAGGTTTGTTGGGGTAGAAGTTCACGGTGGTCCCTCACCATTTCCATTTTCTTTTGATTACTTCCCAATGTTACTATGGAGGCTCGATAGCTATGGTTTATTTCAGTGAGACATAGACCCCCATATTTTGTAATAGGTATAGCCTGTCCATTCATTGGTTTCAGTATATTATTTTATATAAGGTAATTAGTTTGATGATCTTTGTATCTAGCATATTGACATTGCATTGAGGTCAGTCAATAATACCAAAACCATATAAGATATCAGGGATTGCAAGCTGGTTTATGGCAATAATTTTGTTTTAGGGGTTTAATTCAGACTTGAGGATTTTTCACTAGTATGTTTAAGGACCTCAGCGGACATGGAGTTTTAAATTAGAACTTCTGGTAAATGTCGAGCCAGAAACTTTGTCTGGCTTGATGGCTTTGTTTCTTATGTATCTGCCCACCTATATGTCTTTGCCATAAAACACTGTAACTTTTCCGTTTGATGCTATTGGTGATGGTTCATGTTCCCAGATGTTTGACAATATGTCAAGTTTCATCTTGTCTGGTCTAATGACCTTGGCAGATGTGGAGTTGTAAATCAGAACTTCTGGTAAATTTTGAGCTACAAACTTGACAAACATTTTTAAGTAAGCCTTGACCTTAACCAGCTATAATGAGTCTTTCTTAATTAAATTGTAGTTTCCTATTCATGAGTTATTAAAGTGAGGCATCCCTTTCTATATACTCCTGGATAAGTTCTTCTAGAAACTTCCTTGCTCTCTTATGTTGTTTTAATCCTTGTTTTCTTGTTTCAATATCTGCTTTAATGGCCTTGACGGGTGTGGAGTTTTAAATCAGAACTTCTGGTAAATGTTGAACCACAAACTTTACAAGCAAAGGGTTTTTCTCCAGTGTGTATACGTGTATGAACTTTTAAGTCAGAACTATTGGTAAATGCTGAACCACAAACTTGGCAGGCATAAGGTTTTTCACCAGTGTGTGTTCGGAAATGAACTTTTAAATCAGAATTTTTAGTAAATGCAGAACCACACACTTCACAACTAAAAGGTCTTTCACCAGTGTGTATGCGCATATGTGTTTTTAAACTACAACTTTTTGTAAACGTTGAACCACAAACTTGACAAACATGAGGGCTTTCACCAGTGTGTTTATGCATGTGGATTTTTAACTGAGAATTCCTTGAAAATGCTGAGCTACAAACTTGGCAGACATAAGGTTTTTCACCCGTATGTGTTCGCACATGAACTTTTAAATCAGAACTTTTGGTAAATGCTGAACCACACACTTCACAATTATATGGTTTTTCACCTGTGTGTTTGCGCATATGTAGTTTTAAATATTTATTTTGTGAAAATGCCGAGCCACAAACTTGACAGGCAAAAGGTTTTTCTCCAGTGTGTGTTCGTAGGTGGAGTTTTAAATAATAGTTTTTTAAAAATGTTGAGCTGCAAATTTCACAAGTGTAACGTTTTTCACTTGTGTGTGTGAGTAAGTGGGTTTTTAATTCAGAACTATTTGAAAATGTTGACCCACAAGTATTACATAAGTGAATTTCTTCACAAGTATTTTCATCCATGTTGATTTTTAACTTAGTTTCTTCAAATTGTTTACACAAAGTTATTCATCAGTGCGTGTGTGTGCACACTATATATATATATATATACTATAAAAACTCCATTGGTGGTAATTTATATCCCTGTAAAGAAATAAAAAAAATATTATTAAATAAAACATATGATGCAACATTATATATCAACAAGAATATTATTTTTTTTACCTCGTTAAAACATTAGCATTAATTTTATTCATTAATGTGAAACTGGCTCTTATCACAAAGAACGGTACTCTTCATAAATATTGCTTTTATCATGTTAATATTTGGTCGACTTAATACATATCGGCACATGACTCTAAACTAAAATTTAATATTTAAATCTTTTATACATTAACTAATCACACATACTCAAGTGTTATGAGAAAGATTATAAAATTGATACCATTTACATCATAAATACTAGAAAAAATCTTCCAGAATCTTTTTAGTCAGAATAACAATGACAAAATATAGATGTTTTTAAAAAAAGCTTCTTCCTTCATTTTAAAATACTCAACAAAATTATGTTTTGCATATATATAGTTTTTTATCAGGGTTCAGAATGAACTGTTTAATGGACATATAAATATTTTTTTAAATTTTATATCACTTTATTAAAAATACATTCTTAGAAATCTTAAAAGTCAAAAACCTGAAAAGCCCACATTATTAATCATTACATTTATAAGTTATTTTCATAGAACCAACATTTGTTTGATTATGTGTAACAAATGGATTTCTTTTAATCTTCAGAAAAGGTCATAACAATTTTATAATATCCATATATCTTGCCATTTGAAATAAAAACGTTAGCACATCATAAGTTTGTTTTGCAATGATAGTGTTTTGTTAGCCACATAGATCTGCTCCACAAGTTTATTTTAAAGAGGTGTTATAGAGAAAAAACACCAATTTTTAAAAGGACAATATTTGAGTATTTTATAATTAAGTCGATAAATTTTCAAATAGAGTTAATGAATAGTTTTATATACTAATTAGTTTTAAAGTTGTTTACACAACAATTTATTATATCTTGCCATTTGAAATAAAAATGTTGACGCATCATCAATTTGTTTTGTAATGATAGTGTTTTGTTAGTCGCATATATCTGCTCCGAAATCAATTTTAAAAACATGAATACTTTGGTCGGCTTAGTACATATTGACACATGACACTAAAGTCAATTTACTATAAAAATAAAAATAGTACCACAAAAAAAGTTTAGGGTAAGCTGTCAAATACAAGGGTAGTAACTCTGGGTATTTAAACAATTTGTCTTGTGGTTAATACTACATTTTTAGAAAAGTTTTCCTTCTTTCATTTTATTACTAACAAAGAATTCTACTCTTACATTTAAAATGGTGAGCAAAATGAAATATTTACGAAAAGTAAATAGATGGCATCTTCTTAACATGGTGGAAATAACAATTAGATGATGAAAACAAAAAACATGCCTTCATTTATGCACTAAAAAAAACATTAGAGTAGATGTTGTCTGGGAATGTGAGGATGTGGGTCAAAGCCCTGATTTGATGTCACCTCATAATTTATAGGTTGCAATTAAGACTTAAACAATGATTAAATCGAATTAATAAAATGTTTGTGCTTAAACTTATGGTTAAACTAACAATATCTGGAGTAATTTGACACTCTGCTGAATCTTGTTGTATCAGAGAGTTATAACATGGGTATATATTAAAATTCATATTTACATAAGGTATCATTTTTTATAAGAAGAATAATATATGCTTCCTACCTTTCTTTCTTCAAGAGTTCTTCTATCTTCACTGCTTCATATGTACCACAGAAGCAACTTTCCTATTATCAGGGAAGAAAGATTCAGCAAGGCATTTGTTGTAGAGCATTCAATTAGTATAGCAATGATGAGATCAGGCATACATGCTTTAGTGGTGTCTAGGATTTTTGATAATATCACAGACATGAGATTATCAAGAGTGGCTTCTGCTCACATAGGGAAATTTGGGAGGAAGCTTTTTGTGGGGTCTTAGGTGAAGTAGGAGGTACATCACTGTGAGTATTTCAGTCATCTCAATTTGTATGTACGCAACTTTCTGGTTGTTGGATAGTTGAGGAATCACAAATTGTTTTTTTATTTACTACACTATTATAAATTTTCCAGTAATGATGAATTCCTATCTTCTGCAACTTAATGCATTTTCTGGTTACTTTACTAGTTTTTTTTCTTGGCTGCAGCTATTTCACTCTTACAATGATTTCTAGCATCTATATAATTTTGCCAATTTGTTCTTGGCTTATCGCAGACAAATTGGCAGAATACATGCATCTTTTATGCAATGGCAGCTTCAAAATTTGAAATGAACTAAGAGAGTAGAGTTTGTTATATTACTTCCATATGATTGCTTTGTACCATTCTGTTATCTAGTTTGCACACTGTTCAGCAAAAACAAAAATGATATTAATCCATGGAGCATCTCGAATGGGTTCTCTGATGGATTCATAATCAGCCTTTTTGCAGTGCCTTGTCATTTTGAGAAATGACTCCTTGACTCAAGCTTGTGAATTAAGAGTGGTGTCTACTAATATCACAAAGTGATCTGCATTTCTGAATGGATTATCACACAATCCTCAGGGACTGTAGTTAGGAATATGTCTTAAATTATAGCTCGCTGATTTTCATGTTCTGAGAGGAGAGTCAAGAACGTGACTGTGTAAGGAAATGAGGTATAGAAAAACTGAGTACAGCATGCTGCTGCATCTGCGGAAGTCAAGAAGCCAAACCTATTATTGTGGTGGACATTAAAAATCCCAAACACATGTATTTAGGCATTAGTATCTAAGGAAAGTGCTGCATCTAAACTCTCAAAGACATAGTCAATTAGGGTATAGTCCTCAGCTGTGGAAGAATGGTAGAGGAAATGCAAGTAACTAATTCAGTGGTGAAGGGCTCATTTAAAACACACGAATGCATGATCAGAAAACAGGGGTAGGAGAATGGTAGGAGGTGATGACAGCCTATTTATTTAGATCCTGCCATTCTCTTGTTCCTAATTTTGTTATCAAGATCAAACCTTTGTTTCTTTTGCTATTAAATTGGATCTTTGTTGTTACCAGGCCTTGTTGGGTGGGTTGTTTAAAGAGCATTTCTTTTTTGCAACACCGACAATTGCTGCTCACATCTGAGTATTGCCCTTCAAAATCCTCCTTTTTTTTGATAAATTGAAGGAAGAGGTTTAATATTTTGGAGATTAGCCATTCATTTTAACCATATCTAGAGAGGCGGCAATACAAATATAACATAAACCTACATCTTGTTTATCTTTCTTAGGCATAGTCCCAATTAGTAGCCTCTTACGTCCAAGTGGTGATATGCCTTGTTTTAGGTGAAGGTGAGTAAAAAAAAAAAACGTACATTAGCAAAAGAATAAGTTAACAATAAAAGGAATGTGGTAATATTGGCATTCTTTCTGAGTTTCACCTACAAAACCAACGATTGCCCTAATGAAAAACAACAAAAAAAGTTGCTAATCCATGCACTTCCAGCCGTTTTTTGCTGTCAATATCAGTATCATGACCTATTTTTTTCCACAGTATTCCTTATTCAAATTTTTTCTATAAATGTTACAGAAGGGGGTGAAGTTGCAAGTTGTAGATGGTTAGCTGTCCAAGCTTGTGAAGATGATGTCAAAAGAAAATTGTTCAGATTCTAGGTCAAGGAAGTGATCCTAGGTCAAGGTGCACCAAGAATGACGTCAAAAAAGTTCCAAATAGGGGAACGTAGAATACCCAAGGATAGGTCGGCAGGACTACCTGACATTTCAATGCATGATGGAATGTTCTGACAGAAAAGCAGTGACCACAAGGAGTAAAGTGGACACATTATCTCTGTCATTCTGCAATCACACCCCACAAATCGTCCATGCTGTAATCGTTATCCCTAGAAAATAAACATTATTTTCAAATCATTCATTCCTGTTACATATTATTTTAAAAGTACAAAAGACTTTGTTTTGTGTTTACATTTATTGTGGAGGTTTGCCTAGATGTACGGATTTCAAACAAACCCCAATAAATGATCTGACTAGTTTTATGAACAACACAACATAAACACTAAAATTTATTTATTGTTGGGTGTGAGTGGGATAGAGGTGTATTTTAACTGAATCAATACTGGCTCCAAACAGTTTCTTTTCTTTCATTTCTGTGTATTATTAGGTTATTAGAACTTAGATTAGAGTACATTGATAACTAAACAACAAATTGGAGATGTTTTCAATGTTAAAATCCTTGGTAATTGTGGCCTAGTAGACTAACACATAATCTACCTTACAATAATTGTTTTCTAAAGGTAGTCTGGTGTACTGAGAATGAATATCGCATTTAAATTCGGGGCTGGCAACTAGTTTTCACAATATTGGAAACATGCTCTTCTGCATATTTCATGTAGTAAGATAACACATCAGCCATCTCGTTACATGGAAGAAATTCTTAGCATGGGGAAGAGTGATTTGTACGTACAAGTATATATGCATGTGCAGTGTATATTATATACTTATTCCAGTTTTTACAGGCAATTTTGAACTTTGCCTTTTCATTTGTTGATTTTGTTCATATTTTTGGTAAATTTTTACTTGGTTTCCACCTTAACATTTTCCTTTAAAATGACGAATTTTATATTTTGGGGTATTCTGAAAACGAATATCGTATTTAAATTTTCCACAAATAAATAGCTTTCCAGATATTAAGCAATGTAATTATCTTAAAAGTGGTGGCCATTGTTGTGCATGAAAGCGCACATATTTTGCCCTGCTCTTGCACATACAACAATGCCCACTATGTATAGCATAGAACATTACATTTCTTAATATCTGGAAATGTATATTTTTGTAGAAAAATTTTAATGCGATATTCGTTTTCAGCATATGCAAAAAATATAAAACTCGTCATTTTAAAGGAAAATGTTAAGGTGCAAACTAAGTAAAATTTTACCAAATTTTTATTCATTCTTTTTTGCAGAAAAGTATCTTTTCAATATCGTGAAAACTAGTTGTCAGACCCAATTTTAAATGCAATATTCTAGGTACATGCAAAATGAATACCGATGCTCAAAATGTATAAATATTTTGACCCCTCCCAAAATCACAAAAAAAATCAGGAAATTAATCAATTTTAATTGAATTTGCAGTATTTATCAAATAATGATCACAGAATATAATGAACACATTAGTTTTACTTAAATCTTCGTGTGAATGTATTATTTTGTTTAAATATAAAATACCTTTAATAAAGTTATGGGTTTTCAGTAGTAAAAAAAATTACATTAATTAATTTTTGCTTTTTTTATGAAAATAAATTATCATAAATTGTAACAATTAAAACAATATTTAATTTTTACAGAAACATTACAAAAAAAGACCCTAAAGTCTGTATTAATGAATTCGATATAGCTCAAAGAAAAATTAATTTCTCAACCAGATATTATCATTGAATTAAACATTGTTTATTAAATATTTTCACACAAACAAAATATAATTGCAAAAATTATTTCTACTTGTGTTTTTGAATTACAGCTTTTGCACAATTTTTATATGTACGATTCTAATATTTTCCTTCCTTGTATGAATGTGAAACTTTTGACGTAACATAATTTTATATAATCTTGAAAAATAAAACTTTTTTTATTTAAAAGCAGGAACATAGAAAATAAAATCAGTAAAAGTTAGACAAACGTTCATGATAGGAATGCACAGATGCACACCTGGGAGAGAAAATAAAACTGCACCCGTACCTCCCTTTAACTTTGACTGTCTGAAATTTTGGGCTTCCGTATAATCCATGTAATGAGAAATTTGTTTTGTTTCAACTGAACAAAACGAGAATCTTTCACTTTTGGGAGCTAATTAAGCTTCTTTTTTTTTTCTTTTTTTTTTTGTATAAACAAGGTGTGCTTTTTATATAATTCAATATTTTAGGCTTACTAAGATATTGAATTACTTTACTAATCAGCTTCGAAAAAGATCCAAAAAAACAAATATTTATCTTTAAAGAATTTTTGCAATCAAAATTTAGCAAAATTTTTCATAACTTTTTTTTTTTTGAAAATTAACTTTAGTCTTTAATTTTTCAGATACAGTCAAAAATTAGTCGGAAACCTAGAAAAAAATATATGATGAATCGGCTTTCAAAATTATGCCCTCTATCTTTATTCGGCCATTTTTACCTGTACGTACCATATTCGTTTTCAGTACACCTGAAAACCCCTTGAAAACAGCCTTTTTAATGTAGGTTTTGTGTTGGTTTACGAGGCCAAAACTTTGCAGAACACTTGCAAGAAAAAAGTTTTTAAAAAAATAACTTTTAAAAACTACCCGATTGGAGAGTTTTTATAATATTACCATTTTTTTGTTCGTATCTAAACATGGAATGTTGACGATTTTCTATATCAAAACAAAAGGGAAACACAATGTAGTAAAAAGAACAAACAAAACAAAAAGCAATTAAATTCAAATAATACTTACGTTTTGTTTGGCAATCTGCTTTCTACAAAGAAACGATTATAAGATTTCTTTACTAAAAATGAGGCCAAATTTGATGCGTGGAAGTCGACATTCAAGATGGCAACCGGAATAGCTAGTTCGCAGAAAATTAAAAATAATTGTTTCATTTATTCAGATTACAAGTTTGGTATTTATTTATTCATTTATTTATTTATTTATTCATTTATTTATTAAGTGCTGTGTAATTTTAAAAAAATAATAATAAACGGAAGCATAAGCAACCCTAGATCCGGACCGGACCACTGGTACCAGTGTCAGATGAAAACCTCGAGTAGAAGAAATAATCATCCGGTTACTAAACCCGACGTAACCGAACGTTTATATTGTAAAGGAAATAACCAAATTTTCATGAAAGAAAATGTGAAAGTTTTGTCCGTAATTATATTTTTTACATATATTTTATGAAAAAAGTAAGTAATTCGTGTTAATTATTATTAATTTTGCATAAAATAATAAATAAACTATTGTTTATGTTTTGTTTTTGTTTTTAATAGAATGCAATATTTTATTTAATGGTTTTAATATATATTTGTATTATAAAATATATTACTTTATCAAATGTTTATTGATTTCTTTATATTTATTTTTTTTTAAATTAGAATACAATGAATGGGCTTAATTGCTTTTGTGTTTGTCTTTCGAAAATTAGAATATAATGTTTTTTTTAGGTACCTCCAAACTGTTGTGTACTACGTCATCATTCTAAACAAAAAACACGACGTCATCAGTTCGTGTGTTTATTGTAATTTCTATGGAAGAACATTAGCACTATAAAATTTATTTGCAAATAATGTTATTTTACTATCGTTATTATTTTAGAACGGTAAAATAAGTGCATAAGTTCACAAAAAAGTAATTTCTCATATATTACGAAAAACAACTAGTCCGTGTTAATGATTTGAAGATATAAGAAAAAAGCTCGCAAAGAATTCAAAATTTATACATTAAACGATAAATTTATCAGAAATTTCTGAATAAATAAAATATGCAATAAAAACATGAACAATAAAATGTATAAAAAAAAAATAATATAAGACTTACCTTTTGTAAAGCAAATAGATTTTTAATAACGAACTAGACAGGTGATAAAATTAGTTTTAACCTGTTCTGTTGATACATGTATCTACAAATGCTTGTCATTACAGGCTTCCGTATATTTCTGAAAAAAAAGGCGCAAATTTTAATTTCACCCTCTGTCAGTTTAAATAATCAAATCGAAACAATTTTTTTTTTTGTCGATTTTTCTTTTGCAATTTTTATTATCTCAAGAGTCATATGATATGAATATATTTTTTTTTTAATATTGGAAACCTGTTATATAAAAAAAATCGGTTTAAACTTCATATCGCGTAATATTTGACTTTAATATCATTTAAAGCTTTTTAAAATAATTATTTTTTAGAATTCGTTTTTTTTGTTGTTGTAATTCAAATAATTGTTACCGAGAAAAAAAAATCAAGAAAAATTGTTCACTTCATTTTTTTAACATAATATTAATGATTTTATGTCCAATTTTATTTACAACTTTGAGGTAAATGAAAAGAAATATGGGATTATATATATATATATATATATATATATATATATATATATATATATATATATATATATAGAGAGAGAGAGAGAGAGAGAGAGAGAGAGATATATAGATATATATATATATAGCTATTTTTTTATTTATTTGATCTTTCCAGCTTAAAAAAATGTAGAAATTTTTATCGACCTACATTTATTTTTTTGAGTTTTCGTAACATGAAATATAGGGGGGCGGGGTAGAACACCTAAACAGAATCCTCTAATATATTTAATGAAACCTACTTTAATATGTAAGCTGATTTAATCTATATATATAAAAGGCAAAATGTGTGTGACATTTCGTGTATGTCTTCAAAAGGTTTCTTTCGCATGCGCTCCCGGGGTCGTTATTATCGCTTAAAACTGTGTATATAGGTCCTATATCATAATATCTAGGAATTAGGAAAGCGCGTAGCGTATAGACTTATTTACGTCGATTTTTACAAAATTATTGTTATTTTGGCTTCTTGTGTGTTGATTGGGCTTTTTAGTATAAATAAAATGAAACTAAACTCAAACAGACGTGTTCGCGGCAATGCGACGGGAACAGATGCTTACGCTGCGTGACTTCTATTTGACCTTCTTAATTAGGTCAAATGGAAGCAGCAAAGTTAACTTTTATTACGCACACCTGTTTTTATAGTCATAGTTAAATAAATAAATTCAAACACCTCTACGCTGTATGTCGCGGTGGCCCAATGGTAACGTCGCACGGTTTTTTTTTTCACACATTAATTTCCAACTCAAGGATATGGGTTCGATTCTCATACTCACCTACCAAAACATTTTTTTATTATTATTTAACCCCCACCCCCACCCCGGAGTTTTGATTTACCTCAAGACACCCGGACATCGCCGGGTACCCCCTGCTAGTCTATATGTATAAAAGTGAAAATGTATGTATGTGTGTGTGTGCTTGTATGTCTGCTAAAAACTTTCGACAGACAGAACAAAAATTCACAAATTTGGTCTTATATGAAAAGACCCATATTTCGCCCGACAAATATCGAAAAATTGGCCAAAAACGTTAATTTTTTCACCCTGAAATCATCAGTTTTCTACAGGGGGGGGTCATCAAAAACCGTCCTCTCATGACGATGTCGCTTCTATGCATGCGTCATATGACGTCGTAATCTGATTTAGTTTAAAGATTGAAAAAAATGACGTAATTTCGGTCAGTTGCTTTGAGCGCTGGTCATTATTTAAAGGTTTTGGGTTCGAATCATGGTGTTAGATGTCTTCTTTTTTTTTCGATTTTTTAAATTTTAATATTGAAGCAGGGTTATTTAAGCCATTTTTCAAGTAACATTCGTTTTTCTGTTTTTTTTCTTACTTTGCTTATTCTTAGGTTTTCATTAACACCCCACACCCCCGACCGACCACACACACCCAAAAACACCCGGGCAATGCTGTGTACCCACCGATTTTTTAAATTTTAATATTGAAACAGGCTTATTTAAGCCATTTTCCCCGTGTTTTTTTTTTGGGGGGGGAGTATTTTCAGATTTTTTAAAGAAGTTTTAGCGTTCGTTTTTCTGTTTTCTTTTTGTTTTTGTTTTTCCGATTTTTACATTTAACATCGTTCGTTCGCCTTATGTTAGTTTATTTGTGTTTCTTCGATTTTTTTTAAGTTTTAACATTTTTATATAATATTTAATTTTTATTTAATATTTAAAAATATTTACTTCGCGTATTCTTATGTTTTGATTACCCCCCACACACACACACACACCGCCGGGGTACTTCCCGCTTTATTTTTCAGATGTTTTAAAGGAGTTTTAACGTTCGTTTTTCTGCTTTCTTTTTTGTTTTTTTAGTTTATTTTTTTTTACTTCGCTTATTCTTATGTTTTGATTAACCCCCACCTCCACCTCCGCCCGAGCACACACACCTCCAAACACTCAGGTAACGCCGGGTACCCCCTGCTAGTCTATCTATATATATAAAAGGCAAAATGTGTGTGACAATTTCGTGTATGTCTGGCAAAGGCTTTTCTCGCATACAGTCCCGGGTTCGTTACTATCGCTTACAACTGTGTATATAGGTCCTAGATAATAATATGTAGGATTTGGGAATGCATGTAGCTTATAGATTTATTTATATCGACTTTTACAAAATTATTGCTATTTCAGCCCGTCTTGTGTTCGTTCAGCTTTTTCGTATAAAAAGCGAAACTAATCCAAAGCTAAGCACCACTGTTCCCGGCAATCGCACCGGGAAACGTCCAGAAGCAATCAGCTTTGATCAATGTGGAGCTAAACTCCTTATATCCCCTTTCATTTGGGGAGCTGGTCCCTCCGCCCTTCACCATCATCTTGGGGAAGCGAAAACTGCACTGCATTGAAACAAAGTAAACAAACCTCAAAAACTGTCACGCATTAAATAAAATACTGCTACGTCATCTCGTAACGCTCCCGCAATGACCTCATTTAGTGGCTATCTGTCAATCAAACCTCTTTCACTCGCATTATAAGCCTTATTTTAACACTATAATCAATTCCTCTTACTCTTGGCCTAGACAGTTAAGTGGTTGGAGTTTGTTTCACCTCCGCGTCAAGGCTCCTTGGTTCAATCCAGCCTCACAACCAAAACTATTTTTTTCTTAAACACCCGGGCAACGTTTTTTTATTTTTTTTACTTCGCTTATTCTTTAGTTTACTCCCCCCCTATACACACAGCGTTTTTTTTTCGCTGTTTTTTTTTCTGTTTTGGGTTTGGTTTTTCCGACTTTTTTAACATCGTTTCAGGGTTATTACTTACCCCTCCCCCATACACACACCTACAAACACTCGGGAAACGCCGAGTACCCCCGCTAGTATATATATAAAAGCGAAAATGTGTGTATATATGTTTGTATGTATGTATGTGTGTTTGTATGTCTTGCAAAAACTTTCGACATGGGTGACAGATTTTCACAAGATCTGTATCATGTTAAAGTTCCAACCTTCACCCGACAAATATCGAAAAATCTATATATATAAAAGGCAAAATGTGTGTGATCATTTCGTGTATGTCTTCAAAAGGTTTCTTTCGCACGCGCTCCCGGGGTCGTTACTATCACTTAAAACTGTGTATATAGGTCCTATATCATGATATCTAGGAATTAGGAAAGCGTGTAGCGTATAGATTTATTTACGTCGATTTTTACAAAATTATTGTTATTTTGGCTTCTTGTGTGTTGATTGGGCTTTTTAGTATAAATAAAATGAAACTAAACTCAAACGGACGTGTTCGCGGCAATGCGCCGGGAACAGACGCTTACGCTGCGTGACTTCTATTTGACCTTCTTAATTAGGTCAAATGGAAGCAGCAAAGTTAACTTTTATTATGCACGCCTGTTTTTATAGTTATAGTTAGATAAATAAATTCAAACACCTCTACGCTGTATGTCGCGGTGGCCCAATGGTAACGTCGCACGTTTTTTTTTTCACACATTAATTTCCAACTCAAGGATATGGGTTCGATTCTCATACTCACCTACCAAAACATTTTTTTATTATTATTTTACCCCCCCACCCCCACCCCGGAGTTTTTACATCGCCGGGTACCCCCCGCTAGTATATATATAAAAGCGAAAATGTGTGTATACATGTTTGTATGTATGTATGTGTGTTTGTATGTCTTGCAAAAACTTTCGACATGGGTGACAGATTTTCACAAGATCTGTATCATGTTAAAGTTCCAACCTTCACCCGACAAATATCGAAAAATTGGCCAAAAACATTAATTTCTTCACCCTAAAATCATCAGTTTTCTACAGGGAGGGGTCAGCAAAAACCGTCCTCTCATGACAAGTTCACTTCTACGCATGTGCAAATGACGGTGGAACATGATTTAGTTTAAATATTTAAAAAAAAAACTGAACTAATTTACTCAGCATAGTCTTAGCCCAGTTGCTTAGAGCGCAGCCTCATTATCTTGGGGTTAGAATCGTTATTTTGGGTTAGAATCGTGGTGTGAGATGTCTTTTTTTTTTCGATTTTTTTAATTTTAATATTGAAACAGGGTTATTTAAGCCATTTTTCACATGTTTTTTGTTTGTTTTTATTTTTCAGTTTTAACGTTCGTTTTTCTGTTTTCTTTTTCCATCACATTCGCGTTTTCTTATTTGTTTTTCTCATTTTTACATTTAACATCGTTCATTTGCCTTACGTTAGTTTTTGGGTGTTTTTTTTTCGATTTTTTAAAGTATTAAATTTTTTATTAACCCCCCTCCGAGCACACACACCTCTAAACACCCGGACAACGCCGGGTACCCCCCGCTAGTAATGAATAAATATCGAAAATTTCAGGTAAATATGACTATTATTATATTTTTGCTAGATTTTATAAACATAGGTGTGTCAACGGCTTAAAACACGTTACTACATAGGAACATTGTTTTAATGCGGCGATAATGTAAACACGATTTTTGTCTCGCATTTTCA
This sequence comes from Euprymna scolopes, assembly GCF_053919585.1. NCBI lineage: Eukaryota > Metazoa > Mollusca > Cephalopoda > Sepiida > Sepiolidae > Euprymna > Euprymna scolopes. The sequence goes on along the minus strand of NC_136492.1, from coordinate 495,061 downwards.
TTATTTTTGCATGCTGTAAATAAAAAATATTAGCGGTTTATTTCATGCTTCTTCTTTTAAATAGTAAAAAAAAGTTAGGATGATAATAATAAATTAATTACAGTTACATCGTGTTAGGGTGGGTAAACTGTGGCGCGAGTTGGAGGTACCTAATATTTTTCAATGGTTTAGGTCTCTTTTAGGATTATAAAGATATTGTGCTTAGAAAATAGAATACAATGTTTTTTGTATTTTTTATAGTATACAACGTTTTTCAATGGTTTGAATCCGTTTTAGTATTATGAAAATATATGGTGCAACTTTGTCTTCGAAAAAGTTTATTTCACAGAAAAGCACTATTACATAGTTATGTACCATGCCGAAGTTAGTATAAATACCCAAAATTACGAAAAATGGTCCAGTAGAAAAATGATTATAAGTAAAAGCATAATTTTTCTAAGTTGCGATGTTTTCCCTGTAAATTAACCCTTTAGCAGATTGAACTCAAGGGGAGATAACTGCATTCTGCCGTTTAAGTTGCTTTGCGCAGAATCTGATGCATAACACTATCTTTCAGGTCGGCCATTTTGCTTCTTCTCTGTATACCGCATGCATTTATTCGAAACTCAGCTCTAGCACAGCTTCTACAAGACCATTTTTTCATAATTTTTGGAATTTGTACTAATTTCGACATGACATGTAAGTACGTAATAATGTTTTTCCCCTGAAATGCCTTTATTCGAAAATAGACGATTGGGTCGGACGACACACTATAATAAAGTTGCACCAAATATATTAATTTATAAACATTTATTGATTTCTTTATATTTTTCGAAATATTTTAGAAAGATTCCGAGCTATGCGAGGAACTAGTACCGAAAAATTGGGTTAACTGCTCTAAAATAGTAGAATGACTAAAAAATGAGGGATCATTTTACATTAAATTTTAATTCGAAAAAGATTCGCCACTGTACAATTTTAAAACACATTATGAGAGCGAAAGATGTCATCCAATAATTTATTTCATTATCTTATTTTGGCGCTGTTTTACACAAGGTCACTGTGCAGAGGGAGACAACTCCGTTTTACTAAGAGATACGTTTATTTTTTTCATCATAATTTAGGACGCTACTAATAACGATGTTTTTATTAAATCAAAACATGAAAAAAAATGCTGCAACGAATTTTTATTTTAATCTAGCAAAGTTGAAAACATTAATAATACAAAATGTAGTCTTTACGCGACCATTAAGAGAATCGTTTTTGTTTTCATGTCACAGTTTGTTTGTTTTGTTGTTTTTTTTGTTTTTTTGTTTTTTTCGACTATATAACAAAAAAAAAAATGAAAATGCAACGATAATTGCAGAGGAATTATTTTCTCATCTCATAATTTAGGATGAGAAAACCAATGATATTTTTATTAATTCAAAACACTAAAAAGAAAACAGAAAATTTCGACTACATTTTTACTAAAATTTCAACTACATTTTTTATTAAAAAGTAAATATTATAGTGAGGTTCTATTAAAAAAAAAAAATAAAGCTTAAAACTAGGCACTGCCAAAACTGGGGGGGGGGGGCAGGCAAGTACCTTTTGACCGACCGTCTTTTTAAAAATCTACTAAAAATCAGGTAATTATCCAATCAATACGAAATTTTCAGCGATTATTAAGAGAAGAATGAACTTTATAACAGTGTACTTATTTTTAAAAAACAATATTTATATATATATATTTTTTTTTTTTTGCTTACAACCACCCCCCTTGTTTTGAGGGGATTCCAAATATGCTTAAAATAATCATCTGAAACTTAACAAAACATATTGTGTTGTTGTAGGGACGGGATTATAGATTAAAAAAAAAAAAAAACTTGTTTGCATACCTTATTTTGATGTCTGAATATCACAACTTCGATTGTGTTTAATTATCCCGCTTTTGAGTTTTGAAGTGTGAAATTCGGTGAATATGTTAAGTAAAATAATTAATTTTTAATATTTATACGAAAAAAAAACATTTTAAAATCTTTGATAAATAAATTAACAATTTCTTTTTAGCGAGCCGAATAATGCATGGCCATTATTAAACAGGGCATGCTTTGAAGAATCGATACAAAAAAAATCGATAAATATTGTGCCCTTTGTGTTAAAAATATCATCATTTTTTCGATCCAGTTTGGAAACGTTTGCCGCCTTTCGACTACGGTGGACCAAACGCGCTGAAATGATTTTTTATTCTGCTTTAAATTGCCCCCCTCCCCATTTTGGAGAGCCTGACCCCCACATCTGGTACTGGCCAGCCTTAGCGTTAATAATACATTGAAATTTTCGTCATTGAAAAATAAGTTTGTTTGTTTTTTTTTTGCTTTTTGGTCTTCCGTAGTTTGCTTTTTATCAAGAACAAATATAAAGTTTGTAAACAGAGTAATCAAATCGACTCGAAGTAATTGGTTGCCTATATGAATAAGTGGAATTATTTGAAATCCAGGTACTTTCAAAAACCTTTTTTTTTTTTTTTTAACTATTTATATACGGTTTTTGTGCAAAACAAAAAACGCCAATTGTTAACTTTTGGGGAAAATTTAACATTTCAAATTTAATTAAAAAGAGTAGAAAATGTTTTACATTATTTTGCTTTCTATGTGATAAAATTAAGAGTTTTATCTTTCTGGAAAAAAAAAGTTACTCAGAAATAATGGATTTTAATTTCGTTTTAAATAACAACAACTTGATTTTTCGGCCATTTTTGGCAGTGCCTACTTAAAACCCATAGAATGAAAACATTACAAAAGAAATGGAATTTTTACGACTACTTTTTTTGGGGGGGGTATTCAGTCGCGTAGCTAGACCTTTTGCCGCCCGGGGCGGTAGAAAAATTTGCCCCCCCCCCGGCATTTGGGTGCTCGGAAAATTCGTCCATGGAAAATTCGTCCATTTTTTGCTAGGTAGGAAAACCGGTCCATTATTATCAAGTTAACATTTATTCTGTAGTTGCTTAATTTTCATACCTTGCGAAAATTAGTTCTACGGTATCTAATTTTCCTAAATTCAATTAAATTAAAATTAAAATATGAAAACTGATTTTTAATATTTTTTTATTCATTTGAGATTTTATCTGTTTTCCTTTTGTTTTAAGTAGATGGTGGGGGTTGCCCGGGGTGATTTTGTCCGATCCCCCAGCTAGCAATTGTAAAGTTTACAAGGAGTTATAAAAAGTATGCTACAAAAACAAACGTTTGATACTTTCAAAGTCTTAACCTCATGAATTGAACAGTAATAAAATTAATGAATTCAAACTTTCGCATCTAATGTTATTACCTCTTTGATGTCGGTGTATATACACCCAAATATCCAACTTTCTTTTCGCACCTATTCGATAAAAATTTATATGAAAGTTCCCCTTTAAGTATCAAATCTTTCTGAGGTTATTTTGTTTTTTTGGTGCTTGGCCGAAGCCTGGGCTTGGCCCTATCCTGTTAGGTCAGCCGGTCACTGAGTATATCGCCAGAAATAATTAATGCTTGCATTTTTTAAACTTAGTGATTGAAATGAATTAAAGCAATTTATTCTCAATTAATGGAAATTTTTAAAACTCCAAACTGTTAAACTATTTATCAAGTAATAATTTACAATTGCGTTTGGAGTTTTCAAAATTTCCATTAATTGAGAATAAATTGCTTTAATTCATTTCAAGATCAGTTTTTAATGTAGAGAAAGTTCAACCTAGATTAAAACAAAAAAATTGCCTCAATCTTGAAGGATATATTATATATATATTTGTTTATATATATATGTATATGTATGTATCTACATGTATGTATGTATATATGTATGTATATATTTATATTATATATGTATATATATACATATATGTATATATACATATATGTATATATATACATATATATGTATGTATATATGCGTATTTATATATGTGTATATATGTATATATGCACGTATGTATGTATATATGTATATGTATGCATAAATATATGTGTATATGCACATATATATGTATATATGCACATATATAGTTATAAAATAAATATGATTTTATTATAATGCTCCCATAATGTTGAGCATAATGAGAGCCGCAAATGGCAAACGGCCGTAAGCGAATATAGCAAGTAGATCTTGTGTACAATTAGAGCTGAGGTCGGTTTGGCAACGACTGCCAATTGTTCCCATTTACTTGCCTCTCCACGAGGGCAGAGTTAGACACAAGGCCGGTTTTTAATGTGGGGAAAATCCAGCTCCACAAAAAGGGGACTCTGGATAGGAACAAAAGTAAAAATTCTCAGTCATGAACGATTTCCCCATACTGACCGACGACAGAAAAGGAGAAGTGTATCATTGCAGATTTCAACAAGTTCACAATCTTGCAAATAAATACGCTTTTCTTATACCGTCAAATCTGCTTGATGATAATTATGATTGTCAGCTTGGTGGATTTGACGAAGATATAGAAAAAGAGAAATTCTTTGCTGAAAAGAAGAGGTTACAGTATGTTGTAAAAGCTTCAGAAAAAGACAAAATCGATGGACCTCTTGAACTTTTGAACTTTATACAAAGATACCAACTTGGGGATTCCGTCCCTAATATTGTGATCTTGCTGAGAATTTTCCTCACCAGAGCTATTAGCGTTGCTAGCTGTGAGCGCTCTTTCTCAAAACTGAAGCTCATAAAAAACTACCTTAGATCAGCAATGAGCCATACAAGACTTACAGACTTGGCAATCCTCTCAATAGAGAGGGAACTTGTCGAGGAAGTGAATTTTGATAGAGTCATTGATAACTTTGCCGAAAAAAAGGCGGGAAAATCTGTTTGTAAATTTTCAACTGACTTGATGCCTTGCGACAGTTCTCTTACAAAAAATAAATTCATAGCCTTATTTGCCATTCATAAATACATTTATTTAAAATATATTAAAACTATTTTTAAAAGAGCTGAAACGTTATTAACAACAACAAATTTCTGAAAACCAAGTGATTACACACACGGATTTAAAAAAGCACCGATACAAGACTTTTTTCTCTTCGGAGGGCTCGACCTCTTAATAATAACATTATGAAGACAAAGAAAAGAAAACTACATCGGACTATTTTCTCCTTGATACATCCATGTTATTTGGCGAAAATTCGGACTTTAACAACAACGACAAAAAAGTAAATAAAAATGATTTTATCATTTCATAACATTTTCAGGTTTTCAAATGTTCTCATTTAAATGTATTATTATATTTTCTTGTGTAGCTAATTCATTTAATTTAACATTTTTTTAATAATTTGAATTATAAGTTTTTGTTTTGAAAAAATATTTGGTTTCTTTTATTTGCGTACCTAGTCTTTATTTTATAAGTGGTTCAGAGGCTAGGGAATGAGGGTGGAGAGTTGTGTATCGATTTCGATTCTAGCTCATGGCACCCAAGTCATATATTATTATTGAAAAGAAATTTCAATTATTATTATAATAATATTCAATTATTATTGAAAAGAAATTGTTAAATTAACTGGCTACGTATACAATTACGTAGCCAGTTAATATAATTTAACAATTTCTTTTCAATAATAATAAGTATGTTAACATTAATCTGAAGGGAATTGTGTGAACATTAATCCGAAGAAAATTATATAATTGTTTTGAAAAATCTTTGGTCTTCTTTGACGAGTACTGTAATACGATGAAAATCTAGGACTAATAGCTGCAGTCTAACATTAGTTCCATGAAAATAAATATTTTGAGGGCTTCTGGAATTTTGAATGTTAACAGATTATCAAATGCGGGGGGGAGGTGAATCTTACGATCGCCGCGGGCTGCAAAGACTGTTGCTGTTTAATTTTTCAACAGTTTTTCAGAACATGTAAAGCAACTGCTTTCTTTGAAAGGTTACATAGAGAATTTATGCAATTTTAAAAAATTGTTTTACAAATAAAATAAATTTACATCGTATTTTGAGGTTATTCTCATTTTAGTTTTAGTGATAATTTAAAAATAATAAATATCTATAATTAGTACCAATAATGAAAAATTAAATTAAAAATTTTAAAGAATCGGTTTTGGAATCGTAAAATAGGGACAAATTTTTCCGATTCCGATACCTCCAATACTTCAGATTTTTACAAATTTTCGGTATAAAATTTCAGATTGTTTGTTAGCTTTTATATATTTTTTCTATTTTCTATTTTTATCCTCTCAAAATTCCGCCCCTGACATGTGCTGCTCGTAAATAAGAGACACATTTTTCTGATTCTGATACCTCAAAAATTTCCGATTTTTTACAACTTTTTCAGTATAAAATGTCAGATTTTTTTGTTAGATTTTGTTTATTTTTTTCTACTTTCTATTTTTACTCTCTCAAAATGGCGCCCCCTGACATATGCCGCTCGCAAAATAGGGACACGTTTTTGCGATTCCAATAACTACAAAAGTTCCCATTTTTTACAACCTTTTCGATATAAAATTTCAGATTTTTTGTTAGATTTTTTTCGATTTTCCCCTTTTACCATCTCAAAATGCCGCCCCCATACCGCCCCCATGCCGCCTCCATGCCGCTCAGAAAATAGGGACACATTTTTTTCTGATTCCTATACCACCCAAAATTCCGATTTTTTACAACCTTTTTGGTATAAAATTTCATATTTTTTGTTAGCTTTTGTTTATTTTTATTTATTTTTTTCTACTTTCTATTTTTACTCTCTCAAAATGGCGCCCCCTGACATATGCCGCTCGCAAAATAGGGACACGTTTTTGCGATTCCAATAACTACAAAAGTTCCCATTTTTTACAACCTTTTCGATATAAAATTTCAGATTTTTTGTTAGCATTTTTTTCGATTTTCCCCTTTTACCATCTCAAAATGCCGCCCCCTGACGCTCAGAAAATAGGGACACATTTTTTCTGATTCCGATACCGATAAAATTTCATATTTTTTGTTAACTTTTGTTTATTTTTATTTATTTTTTCTACTTTCTATTTTTACCCTCTCAAAATGCCGCCCCCTCAGGTGTGCCGCCCGGGGCGCCCCCCCCCTGGCTACGCCAGTGAGGGTATTACTTTTTTAAATTAACAAATAAATGTTATGGTAATGATAGTTGGAAGAAGAAATTGTGATTCAAATAAACAAACTCTTTAATAAAATAAGGATGAAACTTTTTTTTTACTGTAACAAAGCTTATAATATTAATAACACCAACATTTAGTTTTCAACATTACAAAAAATGGAAATTCGACGATAGTTGTAGAGGAATTGTAATTTTTATTAAGCAAAATTGCGATTTATTTTATATGAAACATTTTTTTTTACATGAATAATTTAAACGCGATATTGCTCCCTGATACAAATTAATATTCTTGGGAATATTTGACAAGTTTCTTGTTTCCGCCACAAAAACTCCATCAGATGGAGATGGAACATGGCCGCTGTTGTACCCAACAATTTCCTTATGTGTCTCTTTGTATGAGACCAAAACCCTGAAAATATATGAAAAATGTTAATACATTTAAAATATAATTGTAAATTAAATACTGAAACATAAATTTTATTGTCATTTATTTGTAAATGTTTTAAAAGAAAACTAACCTTCGATGGGTTAGGTATGTACAGTGTCATCATCAGGATTGACAAAGTCGTCCTCGTGGACAACTTTGTCAATCCTGATGAATTCCATTTTCATAATGTTCTAATCTGTTGTATGCTACCCAGCCATTGGAGATTATTCTTGTTTCTGGCAATATCGTGGTCCTTTCTTTCTTCTGCTGTTATGTTGCATCTGTGTTGTCCTCTCTCCACTGCTTCGAACACACAACTGCAGTTTCTAATTCTTCCTCTATTATATTTCCTCTTGAAGAAATAAGACTCATCTATCTCCACTTTCTTGGCGGTACCATCTTCATACAACCCACCAAGTAATATTGGATTGTCTAACAGATCTTGCTCACAAATTTCCCTTATGAAGTTCATCCAATCTGCAATTGTGCATGATGATACACCAATTTTATTAATGTTATCAACTTTGCTAGATTAAAATTAAAATTCGTCGCAACTTTTTTTTATGTTTTGATTTAATAAAAATATCGTTATTAGTAGCGTCCTAAATTATGAGATGAAAAAAATGAACGAATCTCTTAGTAAAATGGAGTTTTCTCCCTCTGCACAGTGACTTTGTGTAAAACAGCACCCTTATTTTATATATTTATTTACTGTGTGTATGTGTGTGTGTGTGTGTGTGTGTGTGTGTGTGTGTGTGTGTGTGTGTGTGTGTGTGTGTGTGTGCACATTTAATTATTTATTGAAATATTTTTTAAGCAATAAACTTTTGGTATAACTAAAAAGAAACACTTAAACACGGTTGCTAACAAAATAAACTAAAACAGGAAGACCGGTCTGGTAAGTGGAACAATTTGACATCAATAAGCGATTTTCAACCAACACCGGTTAAAGTTGGCCATGCCTCTCTAACGCCAATTTTTCATTGTTAAAAATTTATTAATAATTTTTTCGATAAAAAAAAGGATGAAGTAGGAAATAAGGATCAAACCGGCTTCATTTAGAAAAGAACAGATTTCGGTAGACACTGGTTTAACTTTCCCCTTGGCATGTTCAGGCAGATTTTCCAGACCAAGAGTGCATTGTTTTATATATTTGTTGTATAGAGCACTCCGAGCTCAACATCAATTGTCATGGCCAGATCGAAATATAATTGTTATTGTTAAGAAATTAGGTTTTCGGAAAATAGTTTACCTTAGTTTCTAGAAAGAATGTTTGAAGGAAAATATTTATAGTTAAAGTTAACTCTACATTATAATATTTGTAAGCAAAAGAAAAAAATCCAAATCAATAATCGATTGAGATCATGCTACAATTTAGATCTGTGGACCTCTGAGAGTTTGACATAATCTGACGTGGATTTTGTAGAAATTGAGTTTTGTGACAGTTGAAAATTCAACATTTTCTTTTCTTCTATTTCTCGACATGGGGCATTTTATTTATCCCTTTCTTTATTTTTTTACCGGCATATCGAATTTTTTCCAACAGTTTAAACATATAACATTTTTTTCCTTCATAACTGTTATAAATTTCTTATAATAACTTTCTCTTTATTTGCATATCTCCTCTCACATAATCTTGCCGTTTGCCTTTTCTTTATTTTTTATTTGAATACTTTCTTTTTTTATTTTAGTAACATGGATTTCTGCCCACTTTCCACATTTATCGTTGTAAAATTCAGTTTAATAAAGCCTTAGAAAAAGATCTTTCTGCTTGCGTCTTCATGACATTACAATTTATTTAACTGAATTTTTTTTTTACTTAATTTTATCTCATTGATAAAATTATTCGACTGGACAGATTCGACATATCTTCTGCATATCCTCAGGCTAGCAAACTTTGGAAACTATGGTACCGAAACTTTATTGGCCAAAAATTTAATTTCTTCACCCTAAAATCATCAGTTTTCTACAGGGAGGTGTCAGCAAAAACCGTCCTCTCATGACAAGTTCACTTCTACGCATGTGCAAATGACGGTGGAACATGATTTAGTTTAAATATTTAAAAAAAAAACTGAACTAATTTACTCAGCATAGTCTTAGCCCAGTTGCTTAGAGCGCAGCCTCATTATCTAAATGTTTTGGGTTAGAATCGTGGTGTGAGATGTCTTTTTTTTCGATTTTTTAAATTTTAATATTGAAACAGGGTTATTTAAGCCATTTTTCACATGTTTTTTGTTTGTTTTTATTTTTCAGTTTTAACGTTCGTTTTTCTGTTTTCTTTTTCCATCACATTCGCGTTTTCTTATTTGTTTTTCTCATTTTTACATTTAACATCGTTCATTTGCCTTACGTTAGTTTTTGGGTGGTTTTTTTCGATTTTTTAAAGTTTTAACATTTTAATATTTAAAAATATTTACTTCGCTTATTCTTATATTTTTATTAACCCCCCTCCGAGCACACACACCTCTAAACACCCGGACAACGCCGGGTACCCCCCGCTAGTAATGAATAAATATCGAAAATTTCAGGTAAATATGACTATTATTTTATTTTTGCTAGATTTTATAAACATAGATGTGTCAACGGCTTAAAACACGTTACTACATAGGAACATTGTTTTAATGCGTCGATAATGTAAACACGATTTTTGTCTCGCATTTTCATTATTTTTGCATGCTGTAAATAAAAAAATATTAGCGGTTTATTTCATGCTTCTTCTTTTGAATAGTAAAAAAAAGTTAGGATGATAATAATAAATTAATTACAGTTACATCGTGTTACATACAGGGTGGGTAAACTGTGGCGCGAGTTGGAGGTACCTAATGTTTTTCAATGGTTTAGGTCTCTTTTAGGATTATAAAGATATTGTACTTAGAAAATAGAATACAATGTTTTTTGTATTTTTTTATAGTATACAACGTTTTTCAATGGTTTGAATCCGTTTTAGTATTATGAAAATATATGGTGCAACTTTGTCTTCGAAAAAGTTTATTTCACAGAAAAGCACTATTACATAGTTATGTACCATGCCGAAGTTAGTATAAATACCCAAAATTACGAAAAATGGTCCAGTAGAAAAATGATTATAAGTAAAAGCATAATTTTTCTAAGTTGCGATGTTTTCCCTGTAAATTAACCCTTTAGCAGATTGAACTCAAGGGGAGATAACTGCATTCTGCCGTTTAAGTTGCTTTGCGCAGAAACACTATCTTTCAGGTCGGCCATTTTGCTTCTTCTCTGTATACCGCATGCATTTATTCGAAACTCAGCTCTAGCACAGCTTCTACAAGACCATTTTTTCATAATTTTTGGAATTTGTACTAATTTCGACATGACATGTAAGTACGTAATAATGTTTTTCCCCTGAAATGCCTTTATTCGAATATAGACGATTGGGTCGGACGACACACTATAATAAAGTTGCACCAAATATATTAATTTATTAAACATTTATTGATTTCTTTATATTTTTCGAAATATTTTAGAAAGATTCCGAGCTATGCGAGGAAAGGAACTAGTACCGAAAAATTGGGTTAACTACTCTAAAATAGTAGAATGACTTAAAAATGAGGGATCATTTTACATTAAATTTTAATTCGAAAAAGATTCGCCACTGTACAATTTTAAAATACATTATGAGAGCGAAAGATGTCATCCAATAATTTATTTCATTATCTTATTTTGGCGCTGTTTTACACAAGGTCACTGTGCAGAGGGAGACAACTCCGTTTTACTAAGAGATACGTTTATTTTTTTCATCATAATTTAGGACGCTACTAATAACGATGTTTTTATTAAATCAAAACATGAAAAAAAATGCTGCAACGAATTTTTATTTTAATCTAGCAAAGTTGAAAACATTAATAATACAAAATGTAGTCTTTACGCGACCATTAAGAGAATCGTTTTTGTTTTCATGTCACAGTTTGTTTGTTTTGTTGTTTTTTTTGTTTTTGTTTTTTTTCGACTATATAACAAAAAAAATGAAAATGCAACGATAATTGCAGAGGAATTATTTTCTCATCTCATAATTTAGGATGAGAAAACCAATGATATTTTTATTAATTCAAAACACTAAAAAGAAAACAGAAAATTTCGACTACATTTTTACTAAAATTTCAACTACATTTTTTATTAAAAAGTAAATATTATAGTGAGGTTCTATTAAAAAAAAAATAAAGCTTAAAACTAGGCACTGCCAAAACTGGGGGGGGGGGGCAGGCAAGTACCTTTTGACCGACCGTCTTTTTAAAAATCTACTAAAAATCAGGTAATTATCCAATCAATACGAAATTTTCAGCGATTATTAAGAGAAGAATGAACTTTACAACAGTGTACTTATTTTTAAAAAACAATATTTATATATATATATTTTTTTTTTTTGCTTACAACCACCCCCCTTGTTTTGAGGGGGTTCCAAATATGCTTAAAATAATCATCTGAAACTGAACAAAACATATTGTGTTGTTGTAGGGACGGGATTATAGATTTAAAAAAAAAACTTGTTTGCATACCTTATTTTGATGTCTGAATATCACAACTTCGATTGTGTTTAATTATCCCGCTTTTGAGTTTTGAAGTGTGAAATTCGGTGAATATGTTAAGTAAAATAATTAATTTTTAATATTTATACGAAAAAAAAACATTTTAAAATCTTTGATAAATAAATTAACAATTTCTTTTTAGCGAGCCGAATAATGCATGGCCATTATTAAACAGGGCATGCTTTGAAGAATCGATACAAAAAAAATCGATAAATATTGTGCCCTTTGTGTTAAAAATATCATCATTTTTTCGATCCAGTTTGGAAACGTTTGCCGCCTTTCGACTACGGTGGACCAAACGCGCTGAAATGATTTTTTATTCTGCTTTAAATTGCCCCCCTCCCCATTTTGGAGAGCCTGACCCCCACATCTGGTACTGGCCAGCCTTAGCGTTAATAATACATTGAAATTTTCGTCATTGAAAAATAAGTTTGTTTGTTTTTTTTTTGCTTTTTGGTCTTCCGTAGTTTGCTTTTTATCAAGAACAAATATAAAGTTTGTAAACAGAGTAATCAAATCGACTCGAAGTAATTGGTTGCCTATATGAATAAGTGGAATTATTTGAAATCCAGGTACTTATATTATAATATTTTTGCATATTCTCATAGAAAATCACCCTAAATCTTAGTTAGACAAGAAATAAAACTTTCAAAAACCTTCTTTTTTTTTTTTTTTAACTATTTATATACGTTTTTTGTGCAAAACAAAAAACGCCAATTGTTAACTTTTGGGGAAAATTTAACATTTCAAATTTAATTAAAAATAGTTGAAAATGTTTTACATTATTTTGCTTTCTATGTGATAAAATTAAGAGTTTTATCTTTCTGGAAAAAAAAAGTTACTCAGAAATAATGGATTTTAATTTCGTTTTAAATAACAACAACTTGATTTTTCGGCCATTTTTGGCAGTGCCTACTTAAAACCCATAGAATGAAAACATTACAAAAGAAATGGAATTTTTACGACTACTTTTTTTTTGGGGGGGGGGTATTCAGTCGCGTAGCTAGACCTTTTGCCGCCCGGGGCGGTAGTAAAATTTGCCCCCCCCCCCGGCATTTGGGTGCTCGGAAAATTCGTCCATGGAAAATTCGTCCATTTTTTCCTAGGTAGGAAAACCGGTCCATTATTATCAAGTTAACATTTATTCCGTAGTTGCTTAATTTTCATACCTTGCGAAAATTAGTTCTAGGGTTTCTAATTTTCCTAAATTCAATTAAATTAAAATTAAAATATGAAAACTGATTTTTAATATTTTTTTATTCATTTGAGATTTTATCTGTTTTCCTTTTGTTTTAAGTAGATGGTGGGGGTTGCCCGGGGTGATTTTGTCCGATCCCCCAGCTAGCAATTGTAAAGTTTACAAGGAGTTATAAAAAGTATGCTACAAAAACAAACGTTTGATACTTTCAAAGTCTTAACCTCATGAATTGAACAGTAATAAAATTAATGAATTCAAACTTTCGCATCTAATGTTATTACCTCTTTGATGTCGGTGTATATACACCCAAATATCCAACTTTCTTTTCGCACCTATTCGATAAAAATTTATATGAAAGTTCCCCTTTAAGTATCAAATCTTTCTGAGGTTATTTTGTTTTTTTGGTGCTTGGCCGAAGCCTGGGCTTGGCCCTATCCTGTTAGGTCAGCCGGTCACTGAGTATATCGCCAGAAATAATTAATGCTTGCATTTTTTAAACTTAGTGATTGAAATGAATTAAAGCAATTTATTCTCAATTAATGGAAATTTTGAAAACTCCAAACTGTTAAACTATTTATCAAGTAATAATTTACAATTGCGTTTGGAGTTTTCAAAATTTCCATTAATTGAGAATAAATTGCTTTAATTCATTTCAAGATCGGTTTTTAATGTAGAGAAAGTTCAACCTAGATTAAAACAAAAAAAATTGCCTCAATCTTGAAGGATATATTATATATATATTTGTTTATATATATATGTATATGTATGTATCTACATGTATGTATGTATGTATATATGTATGTATATATTTATATTATATATGTATATATATGCATATATGTATATATACATATATGTATATATATACATATATATGTATGTACATATGCGTATTTATATATGTGTATGTGTGTATATATGTATATATGCACGTATGTATGTATATATGTATATGTATGCATAAATATATGTGTATATGCACATATATATGTATATATGCACATATATAGTTATAAAATAAATATGATTTTATTATAATGCTCCCATAATGTTGAGCATAATGAGAGCCGCAAATGGCAAACGGCCGTAAGCGAATATAGCAAGTAGATCTTGTGTACAATTAGAGCTGAGGTCGGTTTGGCAACGACTGCCGATTGTTCCCATTTACTTGCCTCACCACGAGGGCAGAGTTAGACACAAGGCCGGTTTTTAATGTGGGGAAAATCCAGCTCCACAAAAAGGGGACTCTGGATAGGAACAAAAATAAAAATTCTCAGTCATGAACGATTTCCCCATACTGACCGACGACAGAAAAGGAGAAGTGTATCATTGCAGATTTCAACAAGTTCACAATCTTGCAAATAAATACGCTTTTCTTATACCGTCAAATCTGCTTGATGATAATTATGATTGTCAGCTTGGTGGATTTGACGAAGATATAGAAAAAGAGAAATTCTTTGCTGAAAGGAAGAGGTTACAGTATGTTGTAAAGGCTTCAGAAAAAGACAAAATCGATGGACCTCTTGAACTTTTGAACTTTATACAAAGATACCAACTTGGGGATTCCGTCCCTAATATTGTGATCTTGCTGAGAATTTTCCTCACCAGAGCTATTAGCGTTGCTAGCTGTGAGCGCTCTTTCTCAAAACTGAAGCTCATAAAAAACTACCTTAGATCAGCAATGAGCCATACAAGACTTACAGACTTGGCAATCCTCTCAATAGAGAGGGAACTTGTCGAGGAAGTGAATTTTGATAGAGTCATTGATAACTTTGCCGAAAAAAAGGCGGGAAAATCTGTTTGTAAATTTTCAACTGACTTGATGCCTTGCGACAGTTCTCTTACAAAAAATAAATTCATAGCCTTATTTGCCATTCATAAATACATTTATTTAAAATATATTAAAACTATTTTTAAAAGAGCTGAAACGTTATTAACAACAACAAATTTCTGAAAACCAAGTGATTACACACACGGATTTAAAAAAGCACCGATACAAGACTTTTTTTCTCTTCGGAGGGCTCGACCTCTTAATAATAACATTATGAAGACAAAGAAAAGAAAACTACATCGGACTATTCTCTCCTTGATACATCCATGTTATTTGGCGAAAATTCGGACTTTAACAACAACGACAAAAAAAGTAAATAAAAATGATTTTATCATTTCATAACATTTTCAGGTTTTCAAATGTTCTCATTTAAATGTATTATTATATTTGCTTGTGTAGCTAATTCATTTAATTTAACATTTTTTTAATAATTTGAATTATAAGTTTTTGTTTTGAAAAAATATTTGGTTTCTTTTATTTGCGTACCCAGTCTTTATTTTATAAGTGGTTCAGAGGCTAGGGAATGAGGGTGGAGAGTTGTGTATCGATTTCGATTCTAGCTCATGGCACCCAAGTCATATATTATTATTGAAAAGAAATTTCAATTATTATTATAATAATATTCAATTATTATTGAAAAGAAATTGTTAAATTAACTGGCTACGTATACAATTACGTAGCCAGTTAATATAATTTAACAATTTCTTTTCAATAATAATAAGTATGTTAACATTAATCTGAAGAGAATTGTGTGAACATTAATCCGAAGAAAATTATATAATTGTTTTGAAAAATCTTTGGTCTTCTTTGACGAGTACTGTAATACGATGAAAATCTAGGACTAATAGCTGCAGTCTAACATTAGTTCCATGAAAATAAATATTTTGAGGGCTTCTGGAATTTTGAATGTTAACAGATTATCAAATGCGGGGGGGGGGGTGAATCTTACGATCGCCGCGGGCTGCAAAGATTGTTGCTGTTTAATTTTTCAACAGTTTTTCAGAACATGTAAAGCAACTGCTTTCTTTGAAAGGTTACATAGAGAATTTATGCAATTTTAAAAAATTGTTTTACAAATAAAATAAATTTACATCGTATTTTGAGGTTATTCTCATTTTAGTTTTAGTGATAATTTAAAAATAATAAATATCTATAATTAGTACCAATAATGAAAAATTAAATTAAAAATTTAAAAGAATCGGTTTTGGAATCGTAAAATAGGGACAAATTTTTCCGATTCCGATACCTCCAATACTTCAGATTTTTACAAACTTTCGGTATAAAATTTCAGATTGTTTGTTAGCTTTTATATATTTTTTCTATTTTCTATTTTTATCCTCTCAAAATGCCGCCCCTGACATGTGCTGCTCGTAAATAAGAGACACATTTTTCTGATTCTGATACCTCAAAAATTTCCGATTTTTTACAACTTTTTCAGTATAAAATGTCAGATCTTTTGTTAGATTTTGTTTATTTTTATTTATTTTTTTCTACTTTCTATTTTTACTCTCTCAAAATGGCGCCCCCTGACATATGCCGCTCGCAAAATAGGGACACGTTTTTGCGATTCTAATAACTACAAAAGTTCCCATTTTGTACAACCTTTTCGATATAAAATTTCAGATTTTTTGTTAGATTTTTTTCGATTTTCCCCTTTTACCATCTCAAAATGCCGCCCCCATACCGCCCCCATGCCGCCTCCATGCCGCTCAGAAAATAGGGACACATTTTTTTCTGATTCCTATACCACCCAAAATTCCGATTTTTTACAACCTTTTTGGTATAAAATTTCATATTTTTTGTTAGCTTTTGTTTATTTTTATTTATTTTTTTCTACTTTCTATTTTTAATCTCTCAAAATGGCGCCCCCTGACATATGCCGCCCGCAAAATAGGGACACGTTTTTGCGATTCCAATAACTACAAAAGTTCCCATTTTTTACAACCTTTTCGATATAAAATTTCAGATTTTTTGTTAGCATTTTTTTCGATTTACAATTTAGATCTGTGGACCTCTGAGAGTTTGACATAATCTGACGTGGATTTTGTAGAAATTGAGTTTTGTGACAGTTGAAAATTCAACATTTTCTTTTCTTCTATTTCTCGACATGGGGCATTTTATTTATCCCTTTCTTTATTTTTTTACCGGCATATCGAATTTTTTTCCAACAGTTTAAACATATAACATTTTTTTCCTTCATAACTGTTATAAATTTCTTATAATAACTTTCTCTTTATTTGCATATCTCCTCTCACATAATCTTGCCGTTTGCCTTTTCTTTATTTTTTATTTGAATACTTTCTTTTTTTATTTTAGTAACATGGATTTCTGCCCACTTTCCACATTTATCGTTGTAAAATTCAGTTTAATAAAGCCTTAGAAAAAGATCTTTCTGCTTGCGTCTTCATGACATTACAATTTATTTAACTGAATTTTTTTTTTACTTAATTTTATCTCATTGATAAAATTATTCGACTGGACAGATTCGACATATCTTCTGCATATCCTCAGGCTAGCAAACTTTGGAAACTATGGTACCGAAACTTTATTTACTATTTGTCTATCATCGAGCATTTAAATCCAGACAAACTTGAAGTCCTTTATCTAAACGTTTCTGCTATGGTTGTTGACGTTATTGAGGATTGTTCTGAGTTCAAATATGCAATTGAACTACTAAAATCTGTTTACGACAAACCTCCCAACATTATCTATGCAAGACATTTACTTTCAACACATCTACAGTGGGACAATGAGTCCTTAGATCAGTGCCTTCAGGCTTTGAATCATCTTGCCACTGACTGCTGCTTCAAAGATGTTATTGCTGCTACCTAAGGGGATGAATATATCCATTATGCCTTCATAGAGGTCAATGGTCTTTCGTAATATGTGCCAAACTTCTTGAAAATGATACGTTGAATCTCAAGGAGTCATAGTATGAATTATTCCTCTTAGATGCTCCTTCTTTAATTATAAGATAACTTCTTTTTTTTTACATGGGGTTCACCACTTATCAAGGCCCGAAGACCACTCAGGGATAAGGGTCATTGCGTGTACAGTAATCAAAGAGATAGTATTTTAGTAATCATAAGTATTGGGTGTTTAGATAGAGTGTCTTACTTAAGGGGGCGGTTTGTCAGGAGTTTGTTTATGTTGGACTTGAAGACGTCCAAGTTGTAGTCAGGTGGAAAACAGACAAGCGGCAGAGAGTTCCACTGGCATGCAGTTCTAAGAAAGAAGCTTTGCTCATGGAATCTACATTTGGATTTAGGCACAGATAAAGAGTGGGGAAAATTATTGACAGTAGTTTCAGCCAGACGGGTGTTTCTCATGAAAGATTGGCGACGAGGGACGAGGGATTGGAGCTCAGGTGAGCACCTGCCATGGAAATAACGATAAGACAAAGACAGGTTCGCAACGTCTCTTCTGTGGGAGAGACGTTGCAGGGACGAGAAAAGTGCATCCCCCACTAAACCACAAAGTCTATTTTGTACTCTGTCAAGGCAGGATAGGCTGTTTTTAGCAGCTCCTGCCCAGATGTGGCAGCAGTACTCCATCCTTGGACGTACTTGGCTTTTATACAGATAGAGAATTGCATCAGTAGTGAGATATCTTCTGGAGCGGTAGAAGGATCCCACGATTTTTCCAGCGTCCCTGGCAACAGATTTGATGTACGTGTTCCATTACAGATCAGGAGTAAAGGTCAAACCCAGAAGCTTGTCAAAACATGGAGCCTCCCCAAGATGAGAGCCATTCATTTCAATTGATGCCAGATGGGGATTAGAGCGTTGATGATGTAAAAATAGAAGCTTGGTTTTGGATGAATTAAAAGTGACCAGCCACCTCTTCCCCCATTTTACCACATGCTCAAGATCAGAGGATGGAGAATTAGAGAGAACTTTGTCATTTACGGCCTTTGATGTGTTACGATAGATGGTCGTGTCATCAGCATAGATGTCAACGAATGATTTAAGTATGTGTTTAGGGAGATCATTGATGTAGATCAGGAAGAGAGTTGGGCCCAGGATGGACTCCTGGGGAACTCCAGCATTAATACTGCAGGCCTCTGATTTCTGCCCATCAACCACTACTCTTATGAACCTATCAGAGAGAAATGATTTAATGATTGAGAAAACATTTCCAGTAATACCGTAACTGGAAATCTTGTGAAGTAGGCCCTTATGCCATACCTTATCGAAGGTCTTTGATATGTCAAGAGCAATTGCCCTGGAAAGGAAACCTTTGTCAAGAGATTCACTAATCCTATGTGATATAACCGTTAGCACATCTGCTGTAGATCTTGCAGAGCGGAAACCATATTGCATGTCACTAAGAATATATATATATAAGCTCTTCCATCAATAAAAGTTATACACATGGCTGTATTTCAAACCTATCCTGATTTATGTATCTATTACTAATGTATATTTGTTATCATCCAAAGATAACAATACCTTTGCATGGTGGCAGCAAACGGGATTTAAAAAAGAAAAAAATCCACAAGAAAATTAATGCAGAGACAAAAAAACTATCAATAAGAAAACGTATCCATATCAGTCAGTCGTCATTTTTTTCCTAAACGCACATGGTAGCAGCAAGCACTATATTAAAAAACAAGGAAATGTATACAAGAAATTGTCAACCCACAGCAAACAAAGTGTAATGTGAAGTACAGCAATTTTAATCTATTGGCATCATTGTCCGATATTTTATTTTATTTTATTTATTTTTTTGCTATATAAGAAAAATAATGCATACAAATGCATGCAAACCAATCATATATTGGGACTCGGAAAATCTGGTTGACATGTTCAGATTTTTCAAACAGCATTGTTTGCTATATTTCTTTGTGAAAAATATCCCAGTCGAAAAACAGGTAGACCACATACTACTGTTATCTGGCGAGGAAGGACTTAGTAGATACAATGCCTGGATGTTTGAAAAGGATCCATACCGAACAAATCCAGAGATTATTGGGCAGAAATTTGAGGAATGACTGGAACCTAAAGTTAATTTCCATATTTCACGTTTCTATCTTCATCAATATAAACAAAAAAAATATGGAAAACATCAACAATTTGTTGTGAGGTGCAGGTTACAAGCAAAAAAATGGAGGTTCAGGAAATGTAGGAAACAAAAGAATATCTCATAAAGCAAATAATTACCGGCACAAGACATGCAGAATTACAGAAACTTGTTTTCTAAAGACATGGATCTGACACTTCAAGAAGCTCTAAATCGTGGGCGAGCACACAAAGTATCCTTAAACTACATTAGACAAATGACCGAGATTCAAGGAAGTGATCGTCCAGAAATAGAATAGACACAATCAAATAAAGGCAGTGTAAACGATGTGGAAACACATCAAAAAGAAAAATGCCCAGCCTGAGGCACCATATGTTCAGCTTATGGGGAAAAGAACCATTGGGCAAAAATGTGCATAAACACAAAAGAAGGCACAAGATGATTCACCCAAGTTTGAATGACGCAGAACCATGAACAGCACAAAACCATAAACAACGAAGACCATAAACAACTGCACAAAAATAGAAACAAAAAGCAGAACAACCGTATCCGCTCATTGAAATCAGAGCCGAATGATGTATACAGAGAATTTGAACAATTAAGTTTTGATGCAGTCAGCAGCAAAAAAATGATCGAAGTCTTCACTGAACTGAAAAAAGGCTTCCTAATAGATCCGACACTCATCAATTAAATTAAATTAAAGGTAAAATTGGACATAGGTATAGAAGGAAATATGCTTCCCCTGCAAACCTTTTGTAGGATGTCCCCAGAAAAGATAGATAATCTAGGACAGCCAATCCCAGGTTCGACAACAAAGGAGCACACAATACTAACTGCATACAACAGCTCAAGTATAATGCAACATGGTTCAATTTACATACAATGTTCACACAAAGATAAATGGAACACACTCAAATTCTTTGTAGTTACAATTGTGGAGGGAAACGTCACCTTAAAGATGATCGTCGCCATTGTCCTCACAATAAAATATGCCGAAATTGTGTCAAACTCAGTCATTTTGCCAAAGTTTGCCATTCTATAAGGCCAACACCTTCACATTCTACTCCATCTGTTATAGTAGCCAGTTCTAACAATGTTGATAATTCTCCTGTTACTAAAATGGTAAAATTAAAAGGTAAACCATTTACTGCCCTTATAGACACAGGCAGCTCCAATAATTTTGTTAACACTAGTCTTGTTAAAACTTTGAACCTGTCTACTTGGAAACAGGACTCTGTAATTTCTATGGCATCATCCGCCCTTTTCCTCAAACTATCTGAATATTGCACTGAGAATATTACATTCAATGGTTTCGAGTATAAAGACATTGACTTCACAATACTCCCTAATTCATGCGTGGATATTATACTCGGAATACCCCATTTTAAAAATGCAGCAGAGTATTACTATTTCTTGTGGTGGGTCGTAGGATAGTCTAAAAATATGTGCTGTTACTAAAATCAATTGTGCTCCTGTTATTCAGAAATTTTGCTTCTAATTGCAAGTCCCACTATTACTGTGCTGAGGATGCTCTGTTCATTGAAAAAGAAACTCTTAAATTACTTGAGAATGATATAATTGAACCAAGTTATTCACCATGTCATGCTCAAATTATTGTAACTTCTTCACCTAATAAAAAGAAATGATTGGTAGTCAATTTCTCACAGACTATTAACTGTTTCACTTTGCTTGATTCATACTCCCTGCCAGGAATCGAAGATCTTGTAAACGAAATAGACTAGTATCGTATCTTCAGTATAATTGACTTGTCTAAAGCATACTATCAGATTGAAATTTGCCTCTCAGATCGCCCCTATACAACCTTTCAAGCTGAAAATATTCTATATCTATTTCAACACGGGTGTCACAAATGGGGTTTCTGCATGTCAACGTTTCATGAATTCTTTTATTTCTTATGGCAGATTGTCTGGAACTTTTTCTTATTTGGACGACACAATTTGTGGTAGGACTCAAGAGGAGCATAACATAAATTTGGAGCGTTTCTTAAAAGCTGCCTCTACTTTCAACCTCAAAATAAACCGGGAAAAGTCAAAGTTTTCACTTTGTTCCATTAAGGTACTTGGATATAAAATTTGTAATGGAACTCTTGAATCCGATCCTAAGCGTTTGAAACCATTTTTGCGAAATCCTC
The DNA here is from genome assembly GCF_053919585.1 of Euprymna scolopes. Taxonomy (NCBI): domain Eukaryota; kingdom Metazoa; phylum Mollusca; class Cephalopoda; order Sepiida; family Sepiolidae; genus Euprymna; species Euprymna scolopes. The sequence continues at coordinate 472,853 of NC_136492.1, read as the reverse complement.
CCCCTTCTGACTCAAAGTCGTAAAAAAAGGTGTCTTGATATGTTTGTCTACTATGCGAAATTGATACCCAATCACTCATCCAAAATTTGCCCACTAGTTAAAAATAAACAATTCCTGTACAAATTGAACCTTCCTCACTTGTTCCTTCCAATGCACTGAGTAACCATCTTGTAACGTCACCTGTTTACCATTTGTACAGCGAAACTTCCGCAGTCCTCCAAGCGACCTGCTTTTATATTAGACCGTTTTTCTTAAATATTGCAGATGCCATCTTGATTTCTCTTTTTCCTGTCCAACGTGCATGACAGGCAGACACGTGGGTGCTTCACAGGTAGGTTGTTTGTATTTTCCTTTCTATTTTCCCAACACCCCCTCCTGATCTCATGATCACAGAGATGGCATGAAGATGGCGCTCCCTTCTGTCAGGTGCTTCTTCAAAGGGGGTTGTACAGGCCTCTTGTTCACTTGCACTCTCATCCACAGTCTTAGGGTCGGAGAACACTGCCTCCCCTGAGAGGCTACTAATATCGGATTCACAGCTTGATGATGATGCGTATAGTGCGAACAAGAGCGATAGCCCACTGGCCTCAGACCTAGAGTTGCTCCCGTCATCCAGTGATGGTTGCAACTATGTCGCCAACCTCAAGTCCCTAACATGGCAGAGCCCACCGTCAACCATGACTGACTGCTGACTCACCACATCGGTCACTCAGCCCCATTTATATCTGCCAATGCACCGGCTTCATGGCGGCTTCACCCAGACAGGATCCCCTGGTGTGTATGACCCCTATTCTTGTTGGCGACTTCTCTGTTGGGGTATTCCCTTTTCTCGGACTCGATATTGGTAGATTTCATTTGCAGGCGCTGTTCCTGGACAGATGCCATCCTTCGGTCTTATGTTGTACCAATATACGATTTCTGAGATGGTTTACTGCTTCCTAGCCGCAATTCTTTTGATGCTAAAATAGCTCCTCTCAGTAATACCGTTGCCAGATGGCACATAACCACATCGCACTCACAGACACACTCCCCACTCCTTCAGGTACTGCCTGACCTGCCGGCTGCAGAAGGCTGGATCATTGTTCATAAGTGCATAGGTCCACAATTGATGAGGGTTAGGAAGTGATTGCCAACGTAATGTGTGATATCCATGCCTACTCTCTGCCACATGTTACTCACTCCCAATTGCCCTTTTTTCCACTATATCAGAGCCAGGTCGATTGATTGACATGCCTCGCAACTTTCCACTGCTCTCTGGACGTCTGCCTTTCCTACTTCTGGGTCAACCATCTTGGCAAAATATAGTGGCCACTTAACCCCTGAATCTCACTGATACGATCTGCATCCATATTATACGTGACAGCTGCACATGGCTGTTGCAGCATCTCAGAACCTCCCCAGGTATCAGCCAGCAGCAACCATTGTGGTACTCATGTCAGCTGTTGCTTGCAGACCTGACAACGTTATTCTATGGTCAGGTTGTACTCTTTGATCGTATCGACCAGGGTGGCGAGCCGCCTTCGTATCAACATCTCACTCGCTGCGCATGTGGTTAGCCATGCTCTTCCAGTCAATGCATCGGTTATCCACCTATGAGTGCATGCAGAGTCTGTGATCATATGTAGTACCCTGGCTTGCCACTAAAGCGCCAGGGTAACTCCTTTCAATGTGGCATCAATTTCGGCCAGGTTTATGTGCCTAAAATAATTCTCTGGACGAAGCAAACAGGCATCTTCAATAATACTATCATGAACCACAAAGGCAACTCCAAGGGCTAGTGAACTCATTCCCATTAATGCACCAGTTCCCTTGCACAAAGTTGTCACGAGTCACCCTGGCCACAGTTTCGATCAGCATGCTCAGGAGCATATCATCATGCACTTTATTGTCCTATCCCAATGATACATATGTGGCTTAACGTTTCATGGCTACCAATGCCACCCTGAGGCAACCACACCCAGGAAAGTGGCCCACCAGCTTTCCACAAACAGAAAAAACTCTCCGACGAGTGATTGAACGTCACCACCTCTCCTCCAGTAGAGCCCCTCCTTACTACCGCTTATGCACAGGCCAAGTACTTTTGCCCCATCTCGCAGATGCTTTGGTTCCTTGCATGTCAGTCTGAAGTTCTCGAAATGCTCTTTGACCGACTGGGCAGACATGAGGCTCTCATTTACAAAGATACTGTCGATGTAAGATGATGTTGCCTGGCAAGCAGCCTCATCCTGTTGCCGAATCATGTGCATAATTGCCGTCATAATACCTGGGGCCACGTTGAGACTGAAACCTAGCCTGGTCAGACAATAGCGAGTTCCTTTAACTTCCACAGTCTGAAATGGCCACAGTGCTTTTTCAATGTGTATTTGCAGGTAGGCCTTGCACAGGCCCAGAATTGCCGCATCCAACCCTTGCTGCTGCCACTCCCTTAATTTGAGCACACAAACATTCGCCCCTACCATGTATGGGTCGACATGTTCATTAAGCTCATGGTAGTCTATGACGGGTCGGACCTTCTGTTAGTTATCTGGTAAGACGGCCATCAGGGGAATCGGTCCTTCAGGGGGCCTGAGCTCATCCTCCGTGTATAGAAGCAGCAAGCCATTGTTGATCCAAGTTTGCAGTTCTTCTTCATACTGGCGCCCCTTGAGCCTTGTTGGAGGGGGGTACTCTGATAGTCGGTTCCGTAAGGATATTGGTGTTTGATCACCAAACCACTTCCAAGATGCCATTCGGGCATTGGTTTCCCAGTCATACTCTGCATGAAAGTCAGGCTTGTCCAGGGTAATCGCGGTGCAAACGCATTTCTCATGTCAGGAGAAGTCTATGTTGCCAGTGCAGTCCACAGTGATTCCACCTAGCTGTGTAATCAAATCCATCCCTAGAAGTAGGTGGTACCCAAGCAGTTCCCCGTCCACCACCAGAGCTTACACGGCTACTGCAGGCCTGTCACCAATGCTTGTGCTGATGATGCTCACCCCGCAAGAGGCCAGTAACCCTCCACTCATAGTTAGCACTAGAATTCTCTCCTTGTACCAAGTGTCACAACATGCCTTGCGCATCAGCGTCTGGATGCACTTAGTATCTACAAAAGCGGGGCATTCATGTCCGTTGCCACTCACACACCTTGTTCAGTGATGATCTAGGGAGAAGACTGGTGCTGTAGCTTCCTCCTCTTGCCCGTTTCCCAGACAGGCACAGACAAGGTGTCACCGGTTTTTACACTTGTAGCACTGAGACCTGCTAAGTTTTAGAGTCAGTGAGCATGACAGGCAAGCACGGGCCAAATGGTTACGCCCACCACACTTCTAGCAGCTTGTAACTGCGTAGGTCCTGAGATCCAGCCTGTGATTGCTGCATAGCTGTTGCACAGTCTACAGCTCTGGGCTCTTTTTTAATATCATCCATGCTTGCGCTAATACTTCTGAGATGTCCATCTCGTCTACTTGGAACGAGGCTCGGAGCAGGTATTCTACACTAGCAGGCAATCCTGCAATAAATGCACACACTAGGCCTTTGTCTAACATTCCTCCGAACAGGACTGCAAGCTTCTTCAGTTCTACCAGATAAACATCAACCGTCTCCCCGGAATGTAACTTTCCACGCAGCAACCTGATCTAGTGCAAATGCTGTGTAGAGGGCGTTTTTGATGCAGGTGAAATCTGCCTTCTTTTTATCCGTTAGTTGCTGGTATATAGCATATGCACCTTGCTGTTGGCGCATTCGGACCACGCATTCCAGGCGCTTCACACTGCTGAGCTGGCATGTCAGTTCTGCCTTTTCCACCTATTCCTGTACTGACTGGTCAGCGTTGTTGCTATCAAACAATGGAATCAGCTTGGGATCAAATCCTGATGTCATGTCCGAAATAGCTTGTAGAAATGGAACCTTCTTCACTCGTTCCAATGCACTGAGTAATTGTCTTGTAACGTCACCTGTTTACCCTTTGTACAGCGAAACTCCCACACTCCTCCAAGCGACCTGCTTTTATATTACATTCACTCACATGACACCGTTTCTGTTAAATATCATAGATGCTATCTTGGTTTCTCTTCTTCCTGTCCAACATGCATGACAGGCAGACATACGGGCGCTTCACGGGTAGGTCGTTTGTATTTTCCTTTCTATTTTCCCCACAATTTCTCATACCTTTCATGATGTAAACTCCTTTGAAGAGCTCAAGAAAGACATTGCCGAATCTTCTGTAAAGGTTATCGACGATGAATTGCTGTTTGTTATTGAAACTGTATGAAATAGTAGAATGTGTTCGTAAATGGAGAGATCTTATTACTGGGAAACATTTCACTATTATTTCGGATCAGCGAGCCGTATCTTTTATGTTTAAACTTGCTAATTGCAGAAAAATTAAAAACTATAAAATTATACAGTGGAAAATGGAACTTCTTCCTTTTTTTCTTATGATATAAAATGCCATCATGGGAATGAAAATGTTGTCACTGTAACGTTATCACAAACATGTGATACTGCTATTTCTACCTTGGAGGAATTAAAATCAATTCTTAATTCTGTAATACTACTTGGAGTACAACGCTTTTGGCATTTTGTAAAGTCACAAAATATGCCATATTCAATCGATGAAGTCCAGTGCATGACTTCTGAATGTCCTACCTGTGCCAAATTAAAACCCCAATTCCTTAATTCCCCTAGTCATATTCTTATTCGTTCTACGTTCAACATCTTTTTCTGATGACAAAAAACCATTTCCGTTATTATCGTCAGCTTACTATTACAGACTTACTGTTAACGACGAATATAGTCGATTTCCTTTTGCTTTCCATTGTTGTGATTTCAAATCACATGCAAATGCTGCAAATGGAAATTTGGGAGTGGGTGGTTTGTTTGGTCTAGAGTCGAGTTGGAGGCACGCCGTCAGTAAAGCAGATTTGCCCATTATTTATATTATTTAGTTATAAATTTTCTATAAATCGCGACTTTCTTATTTTTGCAACTTGGTGCATTTTTTATTTTTAGTGACTTTAGAATGCCTTCCCTTGGATGCGGCTATTTCCCCCTTACAATTATATTTACCTTATGTTTTTTTTTTGTTATTTATACTGGACTTATGTTGGATAAGTATGCGGAATGAATAATGCCTTTGGGCGGTGGTAGCTGGACCAGTAGACGTGAACTATTTGAAAGAGCTGGGTTTATGTTGTTAAATTAGTCAAGTCTCAATTGATTGATTTGACACATTGCTGTCAAAATTTCTTAGTGCAAAAACTCAACTCTCTGCTATTACTCTCTCAATTTCAAAAGCACTTCTGTTGGAAAATCAGGCCTTTTTTATCTCCAACTAGGAGCATATCACTTGCATATTAGGTGGTAACATTGAAGGCATATAAAGAGATAAGGCAGCCATCTTTATTTCTTTTTTCTTCATTCATTTTTTCTCCACCCAGATTTGTATAAGTTGCACAAGGCAGGTTTGTAACAACTTTTTAACCATTTCAGATCACACGCCCCCTCCATGATCTTTAAGGATACTTTTACATTGCATAATCCCGTGCCCATGCTGGCTCGGTAAGGGCTCTCTGTGGTCTGTGCATTTCCAGTCGTTCATCTCCACTGCTCCCTGGCCTACCATTTACGTCATCATCTTCATGAACCACACACCTTAAATCTAAAACGTACCATGGCATTACACTCAAATTGTTAGGGGATTGCACCCCAGTAATCACTCCTCTTCTCTATTGTGTTGTACATTGCGCATTTGGGGGTTCCTTTCCCCCTCTTTGGATTCTGGAGGGTCCTTTCTCATCATTTTCTGGGGATGCATCCATTCATAACTAAAAGTTTATCTCTGTGGCATGGTGTCCTCTTTCCGTCTGACCTTGGGAGCTATGTTGTACAGCATATCGGGACCTCTTCTTTCTCAACTAACCACTATTTTTTTTCCATGTTAATGCATCTGCTTTGTTTCTTTCTGAAGGCACAAACACTGCCTTTATTCGCAGTTCAAATTCAGCTACTAACTCTCCAAGCATCCTTAATCTCCGTTTTACAATCTTTTCTCCGGCTCCCTTTGCTTCTACTTTCTTCCACTGTAGTGTTTACCCAACTTGGTACCCTGGGTGAATCAGTTCTTATTTCGATTTCTTTCAGGCCTCATTTTATAGCTAAATTGCTTCCTTTCAAAATAGCATCTAATTCAGTCATGTTAATATGATTGTAATCGTTAGCTTTCCTCAACCATGCCGCATCTTCTGCCATGAAGCTGCCAATCTCTATGTCCACACTCATTGAAATATTGCTTTCATCACACCACCCAATCTTAGTCATGGTTCCATGATCCCTTCATATCCAAATAGCTTGTGTTAAATTAGTCAAGTCTCAATTGTTATATTTTGCACACTGCTGTCAAAATTCCCTAGTCCAAAAACTCAACTCTCTGCTATTACTCTCGTAACTTCAAAAGCACTTCTGCTGATCGAATTCACTTCTTCAAAATTCAACTCCAGAATGTACGCCCTCTCTGAAAATCATCTCCCACTAGGAGCATCTCATTTGCATATCAGTTGGTAACATTACAGGCATATAAAGAGATAAGGCGGCTATTTTTATTTCTTTTTCCTTCATTCATTTTTGGTTCACCCAGATTTGCACAAGGCAGGTTTATAACAACTTTTTAAACATTTAAGACCACAATTTACTAAAATACTTGCGGGGACATGTGCTTTAATGTCTGCTTAGAACAATAGAGTAATATCATTTGCATACAGTTCCACATGAAAGATAATATATACTAAGCATGGGGCGTCTATGATGTGATTCCTGGTGACTTCTTAATCAGTCTTCTAAAGTATTTTATTGTTGTGAGTCATGGGTCTTTAACTTCAGGTCAAGAGTTTAGGGTGATTTCTACCAATATTACAACATGATAAGCATTCCCGAGTGGTCTAAGTGTGTGTTATACAATCCTCAGGAACTGTGGTCATGAATAGATCTTGAAGTGAGGCTAGCTGAACCTATTGATATGGTAGACGGGTCAGGAACGTGACTATAACATTAAAGTTACCAAATACATGTACTTGGATGCTAGTATCTAGGGAGACCGCTTTAATTAAAAATGAAGACAATGAAGGAAAGTCTCATTTTAACATTTAATGAACAACTTTATTTGTTGCTTTCATTAGTAGCGTGTATACAAGAGTGTACAAGAGAGAGACGTATTAGTAAGAGAGTTCATTATTCGTACTCGCTTGTAGTAGTCGTGGAAAGAGTTCGTTGAAAGGGAGAGAAAAGTGTTCAATTTGTTTAAAGATAGATTGAACATTATGCCTGCTGGTCGAAGGAGAGAACAGTTCAGTCCACACACGTTTATAGCTAGTAGTCGCCGGAACAAAGGAAATCGATTACAGAAGAAAGAAAGGGTAAAGACTTTAGTGTGTTACAGAACGTGGAAATAAGTGGTAGTTAGAAAGTTAGAAGAGAGCCATCTTGACTACGTGACTCGTGGCATGTCCTCTGATGCCCGACAACTCAACCAATCTCCTTATCTCATTCGCATAGACATCCACAGATTCACCAGTCCACCTCTTCTCTTTCAACTTATTAAAGGCCTCGAAAGGCCCCTCTGCGAAAGCTTTGATCAGTCGACCCTTGATGGCATCTGCGTCACCCTGTTCCCGCTCGCTGAGCTCCAAATAGAGGGCCAGTGCGTCCCCTTCCAGAAACAGTGGTATTACTGCAGCCACATCATCCAGCTTCTGAATCCTTGCTACAAGGTCCACTTTTTTAAGCCACGCCACCACATCACCGTCGCCATTAAAAGGCTTAATCATATTGCTTAAGCCTGCGTTGGCCATAGCCGAAATAGCTTGATGTAAAGGGGAGAGGGTTCACCTCAAATACCCAAACGGAATGTTCAAGAAAGATTATCGCTACAGTCCTCTGTCTCTTCTCTCTTGGCTGATCGGGAATCATCTCCCAGCAACCAGAAATGAACATCGTTTTATAGGTTCCATCTTCACACACACACGAGATTATGCGAGAACGGACGAAATAAAAATGCTGGCCGCCATGTTTGTTCTTTCTTTTCTTCGCCTGAACTCACTCGCTGAGCACCCACGGTAAGACTTCTCTTTCTTGCTTCTAACCACATGCCTCCCTGATCTCAAGATCACATTTCATAGTCTCTCATCCACTGTGGCGGTCGCCTCTCTCTACTTGGCCTCTGAGGTGTCTCGTCCTCCTCCTGTGGCCGCACACTCCCCTCCACTGCTCTGACGTCGAGAATGTGCCTCGGGACTCCTCCCACCACAATGTTGTTACTAGTGTTCCTCCCAGTCACGCGACCCCTACTCCATTGTGTGGCACAGCGCGCCCCCGGTAGCTTCACCCATACCTCGTCCCCGAATTTAATTGTCCCTGTGGCCTCTACTTCTCAGCTTGCCGGCTCCACCCTGGGATGTCTCCAGGAATATGCAAACATTGACAGTTGCGGGACCATCTCTGGTACTTGTCCCAGTTTAGACGACATGTTATACCAGAAGACGGCTTGCTCAGGTGAGGTGCCTCCTCTTTCCGCAACTGCCTTTATGGTGCGGTGGTTTCTCTCTACGATCCCGTTGCCACTAGGTCTGTAGGCAGCTCTGAAAAATTGTTGGATCTTCCATTTCTTCAGTACTTCTGTCACTGCTACTGACTTGAATGCAGTCCCGTTGTCGGTTAACAACTCTTCCACGGGGCCTCGCTCCAAAAACACCTCATCAAGGATTGCCGCTATTTCATTGCCTGTTCCTCCACATAGCTTCTTCCATAGGGCAAATCGCCCGGGCCCACAGTCAATCATGGTCAGGTAAAGTCCACCCCTGTAATGGGTGACATCGCATGCCAGTCTCTCCCAGGTCCCACTCACCTCCAATTGGCCAGCTTCATGCGTGCTTGGAGCAGGATCAATCGACTGACATCTGTCGCATGTCCTGACCACTTGCCTCACCTGCTCCTTGGTGATCCTCGGGTTGACTTTTTTCACTAAGTACCAAGTCCTCTCTACCCCCATATGGTGCAAACTGTGCAGTTCTCACACGCCAACATCATCTAGATCCGATGCAGCAACAACATCTTTCTTTGGCAACAGCCAACTCTTCTTCACTCTCGTGAAAGCATCTGCTCGGTTCTTTTCAGAAGCCACCATGTCTACGCAAAGCTTCAAACAAAACTCTTGCATCAGCTCAGCCAGCACCCCAAGCCTGCGCTTCACTAACATCTCTGCAGCCCCTTTTGTTTTTATCCTTTTTTCGCTTGAAATGAGAGACTTTCGCCAAGCAAACACTGTGACAGAGTCTGTTTTGATGCAGATCTCACATAGTCCCCATTTCAAGGCCAGATTGACTCCTTTTATTGTCGCGTCTAATTCCGCCACATTGATGTGGCCGATGTCATTCTTTTTCCTCAACCAGACTGCATCTTCTGCAACTACTCCAATTTCCAAAACGACCCCTGTTGCAATGCTGCTCGCATCGCACCACACGACTCCATCCAATGTTCACGGTATGTTCCAGGTTCCCCGGACTGGGTCTTGTCGTTCTGCTTCTTTCAGGAGCTCTTCCATCATGGCGACCGTTCTTTCTCCCACCTTAACATTCCATCCTCGTCCTTCGACGTGTCTCTTTATGTAGCTGCATGCTGGTCTAAGCCAGCTAGCAATGGGGAAATGTCCGATCAACTTTCCGCATATGGAAAAAAGTTCACGTCTGTTGCTTCAGTTGTGGGATCTCATTTCCCCTGCGAAACTCTAGGCCGCCTGACGCACCTCGTTTCAGTTTTAGGCCCAAAGCAGCCCCTCCATCTAATTTTTCCGGCTCTTTGGCGACCAACCCGAACCTCTTCAAATGAGCCACCACCTCCTTGGCAGTTACCACAGTTTCATTCACCAGAATGTCGTCTATGTATGAGCTCACTACCCCATCTCCCTTTCCCATTGTCTCCAGAATCTTTCTGAGGATAGTTGACATAATCTTGGGTGCCGAATTTAACCTGAACCCTACTCGTGTAAGGCAGTAGGTTTTGCCTTTGTACTTGACTAACTGCTATTTCCAGAGCTTCTTGGCAACATGGAGTTGCAAATAGGCAGATTTTAGATCTACCAACGTAGATGCGCCATTCATCTGCCTCCATTCCCTAATGGTCTCACTGCACACATCTACGGTGTCGCCTCCCGTATGGCACTTAACATGGCCGTTCAGCTCTCGAAAATCCAGGACCAGTCTTATTTTCCCTTTAGTTGTTTGCAGAACGGCCATCAACGGCAAAATGCCCGACTCCACATCATCCGTCCAAGGCATCAGTATCCCCTCCTCAATCCATCGGTCGACTTCCTGCTCAAACTCCTTTCTCGCCCCTCCTCTAAGCGAATTTGTGTAGCACGCCACCCTGTTTGTCAGCGATGGCGCTTGATGTTTCCATGCCCACTCCACCGTCCACCGCTCTCTGTCGAATTTGGCTCAGAAGTCCTGATCTTTGATCGACAATTTTCTTTCCTCCCCGGCCTTGTTGATCCCTCTGGGGGCGTTCTCTGTCACCGCGCACTCAGCTAGTCCAAACCTCATGTTGTCACATGTGATGGTAACACCTCCAAGGCGGCATATAACATCCATTCCAATGATGGCTTGGACACCAGGCACCAGGCGGTCAGTGACAATTGCATGGACCCTTATCCGACGTTCAGCAATGTCTATAGTGACGGTCTTCCTCCCTCGACACTTCACTCGCAACCCATCGAATGCCACTACTTCACCCTTCCCTTTCCATCTTCCAACAAGGGTAGTGTGCACCATGGTAGTGGTGCAGCCAGTGTCAATCAGGGCCATAACTTCCCGTCCTTCCACCGCAATCTTCTGTTTGGGCATCTGCTGCGGGTGCGCCTCTATTCTCGAATCGGGGCGGCCGCTGGCGCGTCGGCCTCCCCTCGCCAGTTTCCCGAACTTGTGCATTTTACCGCTAAATGGCCTCTTCGATTGCATTTGTAACACACTGTCCGTTGCAAGAACTTCCTTCAGTCTCTTCTCATGTGTGGTCCCCCGCATTCGAAGCATGTGATCCCCGGGTTTGGCAGATTCCTGCCCACATCCTGCTGTACCGTTGCTGTCGTTCCTCCAGGCTCCGTGGGCTGGGTGCTCACCAAGATTTTTGCAGTTCTAAGCAGCTCACTCACATCCAGCATCTCCACCCCCGGTACCTGCTGCAACCTTTTCGATATTTCTTCCAGGAACCCGGTAACAAAAGTCATCTTGACTACGTGACTCATGGCATGTCCTCTGATGCCCGACAACTCAACCAATCTCCATATCTCATTCGCATAGACATCCACAGATTCACCAGTCCACCTCTTCTCTTATTATTATATATTATTATTCTCTTATTAAATCAACTTATTAAAGGCCTCGAAAGGCCCCTCTGCGAAAGCTTTGATCAGTCGACCCTTGATGGCGTCTGCGTCACCCTGTTCCCGCTCGCGTAGCTCCAAATAGAGGGCCAGTGCGTCCCCTTCCAGAAACAGTGATAATACTGCGGCCACATCATCCAGCTTCCAGCAAGGTCCACTTTTTTAAGCCACGCCACCACATCACCGTCGCCATTAAAAGGCTTAATCATATTGCTTAAGCCTGCGTTGGCCATAGCTGAAATAACTTGATGTAAAGGGGGGGGTTCACCTCAAATACACAAACAGAATGTTCAAGAAAGATTATCGCTACAGTCCTCTGTCTCTTCTCTCTTGGCTGATCGGGAATCATCTCCCAACACCCAGAAATGAACATCGTTTTATAGGTTCCATCTTCACGCACACACGAGATTATGCGAGAACGGACGAAATAAAAATGCTGGCCGCCATGTTTGTTCTTCCTTTTCTTCGCCTGAACTCACTCGCTGAGCACCCACGGTAAGACTTCTCTTTCTTGCTTCTAACCATGTGATTTAGAGCTGGCTTGTGATTGGACAAGCCAGGGAGAAAATGGATTTCAAATCTTGAAGTCATGAGAAATAATCCCTTGCCTGTGTTTTAGGGGGCATCAGCTGCTACACCACTGTATATATACTGTCAGAGACATGGTTGATTAGGGTATATTCCTTGATCAAAGAAGAACATCAGAAAAAATATATAGCTAACGCTATGTTGCAGATTTAATCTAAGGTACATGAAGGCCTGGTCGTTTGAATTATCTAGTCAAAGGCGTGTTTTTAAAAGATAGACTCCAAATTTGTGCACATGTTTGTCTGAATCATTACGGTAAAGTGGGAAATAACCAGACATGTTGAAGTGGTTACAGAGATGCAGCAGTATAGGCTAATTTCACTTAGGACTAAAATATCTCGAAAAATAATTCTACATGTTCTAAGTTACTACTAAGTCTGCAAATATTTGTGAATGCAAACCTAAAGAGAGAAGATGAATACGTTTTGCATAATTTTGGGTCTGGTTTGATCGTATTTTTTGTTTTAGCTGTTATTTATTTAATAGTTTCAGTTTTAGTGTGGGAGGGGTTTGACAAGATGTTTGTGTATAATACCAAAATACGTAACACAAGTAGACCATCAATTGACTCTTCATCCATAGTATTTTTGCCTAATAGACAAAGAAAGTGTATGAAAGCAGGGTGATAGGGAGAGCGTATCTATTGCTTAAGCAGTTTAGCTTTGCAAATCGGTAATTTGTTAGTCACCAGCTCTAGGAGGTTGTCTACCGGGACTAAGGAGGCCTCCTTCCCCCCATTTGTTTGGTGCCAAAACGTATAAGTCAGTAGCACAGGTCTCCTCCTAGACAGATGACGTGATGAGATCTACAGGTCTATAAGCACCTAGAGATTTCACCTTTTCAGTCCTGCCGACATCCTGTTCTTGTATGTTCCTGCGATATAGAACTTAGTCACATTCACACAGACTGAATCTATCCGTAGCATGACATTATTATACATAAACGTCCATATCAAATTCTGAGTAACGTCACACTATGATGTCGAGGTTCTAGAGACATCACCATACTTTTCTCTGTTGCCCAGGTTCCAGAGACGTCATCAAAATTTTCTTTGCTTGCCAGATTCTAGAGACGTATCGAAGCCTTTCCTTTCCTTCCAGAGACATTAAAAAATCTTTTCTTGCTATCCAAGTAACAAATAATATCACCGGTTTTATTCATTTCAATGTTTTGTAGTACAATTAAAACGACCGGTCGTCAGTGACTTGCCCTACAACACTATCACTACTGGAAAACTCCATCAATGTAGACAAAAAGGCCCAACTTTTCAAATAAAGACGATAACTTTATTGGAACAGCTTCTACACCATGCTTTTATGCTCTACAGGTTAAGGACAAAAATAATACAGCAGCAAAAGTATTGCACCAAGTCCGTCAAAATTAAATGTCTGTTGATTGGTTAAAGATAATGGACTTAGCCAATCAAATAAGTCTATTTTGAAATACACTAGAGCAAATTCATCATAATAAATGTACATAAGTATATCAAATGAGGGCGTGTCAAGATATTGGGAATAAAATAAACCCATCCACTCTCCAATAATAAATTATGATAGCGGCAAACGGATAATAAGATTTCTTAACAAGAACAAAATATGCGGAATATATTGTAGGGAGACTAAGCCAGATAAGTAAAGCTGTACTGTACCTTTTTAATTTAACGTTTTATTTTGCTTGTTTTAATTTGTAGGTATGTGGAGAAAATGTCAGGAGGCAACAAAGAAGAAACAAACTTACTTGTTGTTGGCATAAGTCCTTTACCTCCTCTGTTTATCAAAATAATTTATCAGCAAATTGTAAACTTTTAAGCTAAAATGGCATACTTATGTCATTATTACATATCTGATGAAACAGTCGATACAATACAAATGACACTTTTGCATCATAAGCTTGGAATCGAGGCATTGAATTTGTCTTATGTGTCCTAATTTTTACTCCTGAAGATGAGAGAACTTCCAATGAAATAATTCGGGCATTCTACAGGAGAATGTAATGAATCATACGAACATTACATTTCCATAAAAAAGCAGAATCAGAAACTGTTGAAGCATATATCAAAGCATTTTATGCGTAGATAAAAGCTTGCAATTTTTGTGACTATTGTGTCTTATCAATACTGTGAGATCAGATAATTCTTGGAATACATTATCTTCAAGCACAGACAAGATTACTAGAATAAGACATATTTACAAACCTGCAGAGAAATATGTACCTTATCAGAAAGCGCTGAACTACTATCTAGAATTCTGAGACCTGAAGGAATAAACAGAGTCAACTTCAAACCTAAAAGAAAACCCCCGACACAATGTTACAGAGAATATATAGCATAAGCATTGTGACATGTAAAGAGTTATATATTGCATTTGAGAAGACATGTTTCAAATGTAATAGGAAGAATCGCTTTACTATAAAAGGCAAATCAAGAAAAAGTAATATTAAAATAGTAATAAAGAGGAGGAGGATGGTAAAAATAAAAGCCAGTTGTTTTTGAACTTGATAGTAGAACATGAGTCGATATATTGAATAAATAACATGATAGGAAATACACATAAACACTCAAATAAGACTATCATTATGCAGAATTGGTCAAAAACTTTATTTTGAGTGAAGGTCGGGCTAAAATGAAAAACCTCAAAACGATATGAATATGCAGTAATATTAGAATTATTACGGAGTCACTAGTGTGGTGCCCTGTGATTGGATGAAAAACAACCAATCGCGGGCTGCCATTCTAGTTTCCTCCCCGACCCCTATTTGCGCGGCCCCTTCGAACTTTCGGCCTCTTTTGCGGTTCGGACCTGATTGCGAGTACATCCATTTCGCCAGCTCTCCGCCACCAGAAATACGGGACGCACATGGAGTCCAAGCCGTAATAGCAGCACAGACCAACAAGGCCGCACCTTTTCTCTTTCATACCAACTAAGGACACAGGAAAGATTTAATTGATAAACGGACACATCACATCTGTGAGATAAGTTTCCCGCAAACCCAATTGTTTGCAACACCTTTATTTTCCTTTTTGTAAATACAGTTTTTTTATAACATTTAACTCTGTGTTTGTTTTTCCTTTCTTCTTGACGTCGTCACATTACTTTGTTACCTCAAACGTTTGGGAAATCCCAATAATTTGCAAACAATTGAAACTAGCCTTTTACGCTAGAGACTAAAAATAACACGTGGAATAATTTAACACGAAATAGATTTGTGTAAATTCAATTCAACCGTGACGTCGCTTGAGGAGGGGAATACAAGCCTATGCTATTTTGGTGTTACTACTGGATCTGTAGAGGTTAATTTCGTCCGTCCCTCCTTTTTTTCTTTCTTTCCTTCCGTTTCCTTCCTTTATTTTGCTTGTAGATATTTGCTCTCAGCAGTATGAATGATTTTAAACAGATAAAGGGCGTTAGAGCCTTGATTTTTAATAGAGATTCCTTTAAAAGGAAAATAACTTCGGCCGTTGATTTAATGTCAGCAGAAGTGTCGCTCAATAACATTTGTTTTAAAAGGCAAGAAATTCTTATTAACAAATGGTTGACGGAGGTCGACGTAATTAATAATAGAATAAGTGAAGCCTGTGAAAAGGCCGATATCAATTTAGAAGATAGCGGTATGTTGGAAGACGAAAAGTTACAGGCGGAGTTCGTTTACAACATATTCAAAAGGCTCACTGAACTGGAAGAGAATATTTCTCCTTCCAATAAAGAATCGGTCCTAGTACAAAATCCACAAATGCCACTCGCAGCTGCGTGCGTTTCAGCCCCACGGTTGCAGTGTGCTAAATTTAGTGGCATAAGAGCTGGTAAATTTGAATTTAAAAATTTCCTAGCTCAATTTGAGAATTGTGTGGACGCCGTACATTCAAAAAAAGCCAAACTATCACTTTTAAAAAGTTTTTTGGCAGGTTACGCGTCTCAGTTAGTGTCTCACCTCTCGTTAGAAGATGAAAACTTTGAAGTGGCCATCAATTTATTGAGAAAGGAGTTTTTGGATATTCCTCTCATTATCGATGAAATTTTTAAACAACTGCTGGGTAATACTCCTAAATATGACCCAGAGTTTGCTAACATAAAAAGTTTTTTGTCAGAAATAAAGGCTGACCTAGCTGAACTAAAGACTTCGTATGGTCTGGGTTTTTTTGAAGAAAACACTCCTGGCTACGAACTGATTAGCCATGTAATTTTTTCGAAATTACCCCCAACTCTTCAAAAAGAGATAATAAGAAAAGTTGATAGTAACTATCCAAAAATTAATCAGATCTTTGATAGTTATAATGAGGTCATAAAAACCTTGATAAAAACCAGTTTTAAAAAAACTCCAAATTCCCACCAAGACAATTTCAAATCTAGGGAAGGAAATTATAATAAAAATAATAATGTAAGGAAGGGTGTCCCAACGTTGGAAAACTTTGCTATAAAATCTAGCAAAGTTACTAAGCATTGCAGATTTTGCAGCGTCAATGGACACACTATGAACCATTGTCCAAAATATTTCTCCCTTGAGTCGAGACGTTCTCGGTGTAGAGAAATGGGCTTATGCCTCCTTTGTACAAGTGCCAATCATAGAACAGAAGACTGCTATGGCAAAGGAAATAAATTACCTCGGAGATGTGCACATTGTAAATCCCGAGGCCACGTTACCCCACTTTGTAATGAAACAGATAAGGGTGGAAACAGTCCAACTGCTTCCACGCACGTGTGTGCTAACACTAGCATGCAGGAACAACCCTACATTTTGCCGATAGTAGCAATTACTGTTTTTAAAGGAAAACAAAAATATAGATTTAACTGCCTCTTTGATACAGGCAGTCAAAGAACCTATTTCTCCAGGAATGTTATTGAAAGATTAGGGTGTTATAAATCTCTCCTCACTCCAGTTGAATACGAGGTAAAAACCTTTTTAGGGTCGCAAACAAAAAAATTGAATCAATTTGTAGTGGGGATAGAGGTAACTAAGGGTAGTTCCTTGTCTCTACCAGTTCTTATCGATGATGAATTCGATATGAACTTAAGATTTGATAATTTTAAGCCTGTAAAGAAAAATTTAATTAATTTAAATTATACCCTGGCCTTTTTGCACAAAAAAAATGACATTCGTGTACATGGCCTTTTAGGCATTGATGTGATTCAATTCATGAAGAACATCAAAATGATAGACTGCATGCAGGGCTCTGCATGGGAGTTTCCTGCAGGCATTTCCCCGTTTGGCAATTGCCAACATTTTTTGTATGATAAACAGTGTAATCCTAAGAAGATTAAGAATAAGGATCTCCACAATTATCATGCCATAGTCTCCAAATACTCTACGTGCTCAGACATTAGGGTAAATTTTGTAATGAACCCGATAAAGAGCTACCCTGATCCCCTTGCTGAAATATTTGATGAGAGTCAAGTAGAAAGAAATTTAGAGAAAATGTTTGATGTAGATTCTCTAGGTATATCATCGGAAGACGAGGCTACTTGTAATTATGACAAGAGTAAAATTATGGAATTTGAAAATTCCATTGAATTTCAAAATAATGCGTATCATGTGAAACTCCCCTGGCATGATGACAAAATCAAGTCTGTACCTTCCAATCACAGAATTGCACTTTCAGTGCTAAACGGAGTAGTTGATGCTGCAAATTCAAAATCTTCTAATGATGTACCAAATACTAATAGCTCATCTGTTCCAATGAAACAACGTCCTAAAAGGACTAAAAATTTAAAAAGTAGTAAAAACTCTCTTAATAACCCCTATATATACTATTAAATTCAGTTTATCTAAAACAATCTTCACATACCTTAGCTTATAGGTACTTATTGTAAAAAAGAAGAAAAAAATAATAACTGTTAATGATATCCTACCTTATTATTGAAGGGATGAAATCTCTATAGTCCTATTGGTGCACCAAAATGAGAATTCTTTACATACAAAATAAATCACTACACTCACTTCTTTCAAACCTTTAAGCTCTTTGTGAATACAATCTTCACCTCTTCTATATTCTAGTATGTTTGCCTTAAAAAAAAAAAATCAATTTTCCTGTGAACCTTATTATTGGCTATGTTTGCCTTTAAAAAAAAAAAAAATCAATTTTCCTGTGAACTTTATTATTGGCTATGTTTGCCTTCAAAAAATCAATTTTCCTAAGAACTTTATTATTGGCTATGTTTGCCTTTAAAAAAAAAAAAAAATCAATTTTCCTGTTAACTTTATTATTGGCTATGTTTGCCTTTAAAAAAAAAAAAGAAAAAAAAATCAATTTTCCTGTGAACTTTATTATTGGCTATGTTTGCCTTCAAAAAAAAAAATCAATTTTCCTGTGAACTATGTTTGCCCTCAAAAAAAAAAAAAATCAATTTTCCTATGAACTTTACTATGGGCCGTACTTGCCTTCAAAGGGAGGCAAATCCAAGTTTCTGCGACCTTTCATTATGGGATAGTTTGCCTTACAATAAGCCTGCTATGAACCTCCAGCTTAAAAGCATAAGGACCTGTAACTGCAGAGAATTATGTTGCAATGATTTCATATTGCAATTTTGTTTTGGGGGAGAATATTGGAATTATTACGGAGTCACTAGTGTGGTGCCCTGTGATTGGATGAAAAACAACCAATCGCGGGCTGCCATTCTAGTTTCCTCCCCGACCCCTATTTGCGCGGCCCCTTCGAACTTTCGGCCTCTTTTGCGGTTCGGACCTGATTGCGAGTACATCCATTTCGCCAGCTCTCCGCCACCAGAAATACGGGACGCACATGGAGTCCAAGCCGTAATAGCAGCACAGACCAACAAGGCCGCACCTTTTCTCTTTCATACCAACTAAGGACACAGGAAAGATTTAATTGATAAACGGACACATCACATCTGTGAGATAAGTTTCCCGCAAACCCAATTGTTTGCAACACCTTTATTTTCCTTTTTGTAAATACAGTTTTTTATAACATTTAACTCTGTGTTTGTTTTTCCTTTCTTCTTGACGTCGTCACATTACTTTGTTACCTCAAACGTTTGGGAAATCCCAATAGTAATGTTTGTTATTGTAAAAGAAGTTTTTCGTTCCTCCTACTTAGTGATAATGCTCTTCGGACTATGTCTCCTATCACAACCAATAAGGAAAGATCAAAGTAGTACTATAGTATCTTAACTAGATAAATACATCAGTCAATACTTGAGAAGCCTTATAAGAGAATTCAAAGAAGAATTGGGTAAATTGCTGAAAGTGGTATATTTGGAAGTAGATTCAGGCATAACACCAACTGTAAAAGTCACATGGAGAATACCAGTAACAGTTAAAGTAAAATTGAAAGCTGATTTAGAAAACCTGGTAAAAAAGAAAATGATTAAACTAGTAAATAAGACAACACCATGGGTAACCGCATTGTTAGAAAATTGGACATTATGAATAAATATACATTCAAAAACCGCCATGCATTGATAGTTCATCCTTGAATCGAGAAAAACTTGACAGCTGGGGGTCATTCCATTGTCCATCTAAAACTGCAGCCTTCACTTTCTATATCAGGGAGTCTTCTGTAGCTGGCTTAATTTCTTCATTGGTGATGGATTTAAGTATGGTGTTTAGAACCACATACTATATGTAGGCTGCTGGTGCACTGTCTTTTGAGGTAGTGGTGTGGGTGGCGACAAAGATAGTTTGCATGGTTTAGACCTTTTTTCTCGGTATGGTATATCAAACTGTATTGATAAGGCATGAGACAAAGAAGTCGGGGTTCAATCCTTGTTGATGCTGGTTTGAAACTCTTCATTCCAAGCAGTGGTCAGTGCTTAGTGGTGATGGCCAACTTTGCTCCATATAAATAGAGATGAAAATATTCAGCTGCATACACATCAGCTAACATTTTTCTTTCAGTCTGAGAGTATCGCTGTTCTACATCCGTAAGAAACTAGATGAACAAAAACATTTCGTCCAACTAGAAACGATCTACTCAAACCAGAATTACCTAAATAATAAAGTAAGAAAAAACAAAAAAAAAGCCAGAGCATTACTTCAACCATAACGTCAAACCATCTCAATCATTGAATGCATGACATGTGATATGGATGAAACCACAAATAATGTCAAAAAGAGTAGAAAAATCACTGTGTGGCAGAAACTGCATAAAAGTCCATACCATGTCAACGTTGAATAGAGTGAATTTCACACAAAAACACAGTAAAAGTAACTTCCTTACCATCACTGATCTAACAGCTATGCGATTTGCATAGTTAGGGACCAGCAAATGTGGGCCTAAGTACAGAAGAGACTTGTCACCCACAAACACATCAACGGATAAGTGATAGGAGAGAAAGGATGAGCCCGACATTATTCTCAACCAAACCAAATCCAGAAAAGATACATAGTAAGAAATGCTGCTAAGTTCAAAGACAATATATCTTAAATTGAGTCTAAACTTTATAACCCCTGTTAAGCAATAGTTAACGCAATGAATGCCCAAGTCACTAAGACAAACTGTGGAATATTTCATTCATTTATTGGAGGGGGGACAGGTATGCAGTTTAGGTTGTAAACATAATCTGTAATTCTTGCATCACAAAAGGGACACCTTGCAAATTACACCGTCATGATGTCATCTAAATAAACGAAAGTTGTTCACAGATGCATATTACACCGTTTCGTTATATATAAACATTAGTGGCTTATTTTATAATTATATTACGACCGTTTATCTGCACCTACAAAGGATTATTTTAGTTTCCAATATTTTTATCATTTAGTCATTAAAAAACTATCTTTTTCTTTAAAAAGAATTTAAATTTCATCTGAGTTTGTTTTTATTATTTCATTTTTAAAAATAAATTTCATTTGTTTTAATCGTTTTTATCCTTTTCTTTATTTTTTACATTTTATTCGTTATATCCCCCCCCCCCCCAATCAAAATGAAAATTAATATTGTACATCGAGTAATCAGGAAATTAAGGAAACGAAGTAGGTGTTGTATTATTCCGCTGTGTTTGTTAGGACGAATAAGTAAACATAAAGCAGAGATAACGGCGAGACGTCTTTAGGGTATAAGAAGCCATTTTTATTATGTGCCAAGGGACGTAACTCGTACAGTTAAAATACAAAACAAGATAAGATAATCCATATCGTGACATTCCTCTTTTATAAAGGAAATGTTTGATCAAGCAAGGTTTACTGGAAGGGTTTTCGGATATGAACCTCTTCTACTGGTCGTTTTTTTTTTTGGGGGGGGGGTTACAACACGACCCAAACTTGTGATTGTTCCAGATAGTTTATTAGTACTGAACTGTGTTATACGTGTAGGACTGTATGTTTCTGCAAATGGGGTGCAGATGCTTGTATGCATATTGGGAGTTTCTGCAGGATGTCTGTTTGAAATATTGTGTGATATAAGCTGAGTATGATGCGAGGGTGTATTATGTATAAATGCATGTGTCTTATTAGAGGTGTGAGCAACTTTCTTGAAATGTTTGCGGTTTCTGTGAAGAATCTGTCCTGATCGTGTCTCGACAATGTAGGAACGCAGTTCAGCACAGGCTTGTCTGACGACAGCTGGAGTCCATCTACTCATCTACTGTATCTGCACTCGTCCTGCACTAAGATTAGGGAGGTTCTTAGCATGTTTGTCATGTTGTCTCTTTTCTGACAACTGTCTCTGTAATAGACGACTCTGGATTTCCTCTTTATAGACATATTGGTTCACACACTTTGTTGGGAGATTACTTACTAGTTTGCAATTAAAAAGTAATTCTCTCGAGGATGGGATAACATGATCTATTGGAGTTGATCAGAAACACAATAGGCTTATGTTTATGTCTCGATTGCTGAGCATGTCTTTCTTCATGGCTACTTTGATGATCTGTACACAGCATTCTACCATGCCGTTTGATTGGGGGTATCTGGGAGAATAGGTGATGTGCTCAAAATCCTCTGCTTTAGCAAATTCTTTGAAATGCTGGGAGCTAAAATATGAGCCTTATTAACGAGCCTTTCTAGGACTCCTTGCTCAGCAAATATTTTCTTGGGAAAACTAATGATTTCCATGCTGGAAAATTCTCTGAGTTTGCGACTGAAGGGGTACTTCAAGTAATAATTTATGATGGGGAGATTAGCTTCATTAAGGTTGAAAAGGTTAGTGGCTAGGATTTGCCATGGTCGCACATGAATCGCATGTGGCATGAGGGTCTCAACAGTTTGGGATTTCAGCAGTTCTTGCATTGCTGTATAATTAGGTCAATGTCATTATTGATGCCACTCCAGAAAACACAGGTATCAGCTCTTATTTGCACTTGTCACTTCCTTGGTTTCCATAATGCACCTTTTCCAATACCTCTGGTTGCATTGATTTAGGGATCAGAATTTTGTCACCTTTGAGTCATATGCCATATGTCAATAGAAAGTTCATATCGATAGGACCAGTACGGTTACAAAAATGTAAAATATTGTAATTTGTATTAAACAATACATTGATTTAATTTCAATTTGTAATAACAAAAAATAAGGACAAAACTGATAATTGCAGAGGAATTGTTATTTTTTCAACTCATGTAGCAGTCACAAATGATGATATATTTTCTCTGTGTGAATCAATGCCCCCCTCCGATGAGTGATTTTGTCATACACTAGATAATCAGCTTGCGGGGTGTATTGATTTATTTGTTCCCTAAGGAACTTCTTAAGCTCCTTTTTGAAAACAGTCAGAAGTGCATTTAAAATGAAGCTTTTGCCACCGACAGAGACAGATGTTTAGTTGTAGGGGTTGGTTTGATGTGTGGCGCGATGGCAGAAAATGTCAGTCATACTTGACGACTATCGGTTTTCTCTTCTCTCTCTCTCTCTCTCTTTTCAGTTGTTTATGGTTTGTCTTATATACACATCAACCCACATTTATGGAATGTAAATATTAAGATATTAAATTCTTGTTTTTTTTATTTTGTGTTTCGCAATTCATAACTGTCTGACCTGAAATGTAAACACTTCTTTTTTGTTTTCATGATAATTACAATTGTGGTTATTTTATGGGACACAAGAATGCAGATCAAATCAATCTGGAATGTGCGTGTGTGCACACCTCAGCTTTCATTGGCGTCGACCTGCCTCCATATCTAACACTTGTCAACTCGATATTCCATTCCAGCATCAACGATTTCCATGGAAAATAACTGCTGCCAACCTTGGATTTCACAAAAGACAGCTTCCTAATCTTACATATAAAAAAGTTTCTATTCTTTCTTTCTCAACATAGACACAGTCCGACTGTTAACTTTCTGCTGATCAAATAAATCCTTTCATAGTTTGTTTTAAAAAGGTGTTGTCATTTATTCTGTGCTTTTATGTTCGATAATTATTTTATTATGAGTTCTAACAATCAACCTCCAGCAAATGGTAACCTGATGACATAAACACAAACCTTCTGAACAACGAAACATTTAAAAAAAACACGAAACAATCCTTTTAAGACTGAAAATAAGCAACGAAAAAGGACCAAATTCAGCTAGACCTTACAGAAAAGGAAGAAAAAAAACATTTCCAACACGAAATCGCAATTTTTTTTACTAACAGGTTTTCCTCAACATGGAGACATTTTTAAAAAGCGTTTTTCTTTTTGCTGAAAATTAAATACACACATACACGTGTACACACATGAACACATGCGTACACACGCATACACATGCACAAACACATAAGATATGGTGCCAAGTGTCGCAAGAAATTGACACTTTTTCTTTTATCAAAATACATTACAAAACATTTTGTGACAGAGAAACTTATATGTACTGTTTTACAGAATCATACAAAAAGAAAATAAATATTTTAAGTCATTTTTACAAGACGGTGAGACGCCGGCGACCCTCTCCTGCAATCTTCATTATTCAAGAGACAGTAACAGATAGATTCATTCGTCAAGTCAAGAAAGTACAAAATAATAACAATAATAAATAAAAGAAACCCTTTTCATGATTTTTTTTCTCATGGCCTAAAATATACACACACTAAAATATACACACACTATTCTTATCTGTTCGTGCACTTTAAAGTATATTTAATTTTTGTTTATTTAATTTATTTATTCTTTTATCTCTTAAAATATACATTTTTTCTTGTTTATTGATCTCATATTTCTTTGGCTATGCCTTCATTTTCAGATATTTGATTTTTTAATTTTCTATAACTGTATATATATTTAACAATTTTCTGCGATTTAAGGACAGCTAGCCTCAGTAATTATGTTACGGGCTAATGACTCGCTGTCTCCTCTAAGACGCCACACTCATTTATTTGGCTTTCCTCAAAGCCATTGAAAGCCTCGTTCAATTATCCTGAAGATGTCCTCTGAAATAAGGACGAAACGTTGATTTTTTAATAATTTAATTCGGTTTTTTCTATTTTTCTCGTAACATATATATATGTATATTTATATATGTGCATATTTATATGCATATATATATGTATATTTATATGCATATATATGTATATTTATATGTATATTTATATGCATATATATATGTATATTTATATGCATATTTATATGCATATATATATGTATATTTATATGCATATATATGTATGTATATTTATATGCATATATATATGTATGTATATTTATATGCATATATATATGTATGTATATTTATATGCATATATATATGTATATTTATATGCATATATATGTATATTTTTTCAATTTCTTTTCATCAATTTTATCATACTTCAAAATTTTTTTTTCCAGAGTCACAGTCACAATTTTCAAGAGTTTTTTCAAGGATTTTTTTCTTTTACTTCGCTGCTATCAACAGCACAGTCTCGTAATACAGGGTATGCAGCCCTAATCAGGGTTCTCAAAGGACCCGCTTTTTATTGAGCTAGGGGAATCTTTTCACCTTAAGCAGTTATAATTGAACCTTCACCTTTTATTTCACAGTTCAAGTCTTCTTTCATAAGCATCTTGTAAGATTTTCTTTCACTGAGGACTTCTTCTCACCTCAATAGACAGTCATTCAAGGTATCGTTGGGACTTTCTTTCGACGGTTCTCAGCTCAGTGCCCTGCAAGAATCTTAGATAAAACAGAGAGGAAAAGAAAAGAAAAGAAGATCTTCAAGTCGTCTTCAGTTCTTCTCGATTTCAGCATCAGGGATGTCTTCAGGTTGCATCTCGTTTTCGTCAGCACCAGCAGCCGCATCTTCCAGAACCACAGCCGGTCTTGAACCAGGATCTCTCCCTCTCCTGCCACCTATGCAATTGGCTTT
This sequence comes from Euprymna scolopes, assembly GCF_053919585.1. NCBI lineage: Eukaryota > Metazoa > Mollusca > Cephalopoda > Sepiida > Sepiolidae > Euprymna > Euprymna scolopes. The sequence continues at coordinate 447,652 of NC_136492.1, read as the reverse complement.
GAGATGCACATCATCTTGCCTTCTCTTCATCTTCACTCTCTTCACACACCATGCAACCACCAACAACAGCACAATTATCGTTACTAGCATGCTCACTCCATCTCTTGTAACCACTACCTTATGAAGCCTATCCTTAGCTTCTGTAATCTCCAGATTGTTTAGTCGGGCCTGTAATTCATTCAAATCCATTCGTCTAACTCCTCCCATAGCTTTTGGTAGCCTAAGTCAGGTATGTGGTGGTGAACGATGTATCAGGCGATCCCAGAGGTCAGTGAGGTTAGTCAATTGGTCATTCGCCCAGTCTACCTCGGGTGCTTTTAGCAAATACCGTTCCTCAACCTGATAATATGCAGGTAACCCTATGCCCTTTCGCTGGTCTTCACAACCCCTGTCCAGCTCTACCATAGTTAAAGGTGGTCCCACCTCGATTATCCCAGCAGCTGTATTACCGCATACCTTAGACAATTCCATCTCCTTAGCGTGGATACCAACCAGGTGCCTTCAGCTATTTGTATATCCAGTGGCAAAAGACCTTCACTTGCCACTTCAACCTTGCAGACGCTATTTATCACTCTCTCGTCCTCCTGAAATAATCCCAACACACACAACTCATGATCTGCAGTGACATACAACGGACTCTGTGACCGGCAAATTCCAAGACCATTATTTCGGCATATTCCTGCCTCTCGCTGATTCAACAGCATAAATTTATCTCTGGCCATATTGAATGTTACATACTTTGACTCCACTTTGTAACTGGCTACAAACCCTAACTTGGGTGTGTCCAGCGAATAGGGTACAACTTGATAAACCTCGTTCTATCGAATCCTCTTCGATAATTCAACCACAAACACTAATGTTTTATCCTCCAAGAGTTTAATATTTTGATATATTATCCTATTCCTAAACCTTGTATTTATTAACGCAACTATGACTGACAGGCATCGATCTCCCCAACCATCCTCCAGGCTGAGCGTTCATCAATGCTATTTTTTTCCTAATCACAAGCAGAGCGAACGGGGTGCTCCGGGCCACCGAGGGTCAACAATTCGCGATTCTGTCCACGTCGTGTTATACAGTTCCCTCCTTCGGCCAGCTACCGCTTGCCGCTCTGCTAACAGACCTGGTCTCCACAGCTACACCACCTTGATCACGCCCACAATCGGAACAAAGCGAGGAAAATTCCGTCTGACAGTACACAACTATTTACAAAAAGTCAAGTACCTTTTTGTCACAGGCTGTTTAAACAACCACTTCAGTTTCACTAAAATTACTTCGTACCCCCATGGATAGTCAAAATAATAAAAGAAAACTACAAGAAGCTAGATACGCCCCCTTATTTATTGAATTCCCCTCGATATTTCAAAACACCTTCTCATAATACACTCTTTTCTCTCTCCGTGTGACACACACACGCTCGTGCAAACAACGACCTCAATTTCTTCCAGACTGAGGTACAAAAATTTTTCTTTTCAAAATTAATTCAACTCTCAAAATTTTAATATCCAATTATTCTCATTTGAATACATAAAAACACAACTCTGGACAATTTAATTCTCAACAACAGCGTTCAACATCGCTACATAAAAATACACAGATCAATCCAACTAAAATGTTTCGTTAAAGTTCACGAACTACTTAAGATAGTATAGTCGTTTTTTGTTTTTTTTTCAGAAAAACTAAACTCAATCATCGGAGTTCTTCTTTCATAATCTAAAATTGTAACGTAACTAAAGTTGAAAAATCATTATCATCAGAGACAACTCGCTCTCGACAGAACTCAACGAATAGTCACTTTTAAATAAGTCAACAAAACTCTAGCCTTGTATTAAGCTATTCTCGAGGTAGGGTACTCATTTTTCCTTCTGATCTCACACTGGGTGGGTCATGGAGCTACACATCATCCCATTTCCGATTTTTCGTTCCCCAAGAGGCAGCTATTCTCTTACAATTCCCATTTAATCATGACCGTATGTCACTCAAGGTCATTGAAACCTTTTTTTGTTGGCCCTTGGTGGCATCAACCAGAATCAAGTCAGTCTTCCGGCCCTCCAGAGATTTCTCTGAGCTGCCAGGTTGTCTCTTGATATCTTCATAGGTCACCATCGTCGAGAGGGCTGCTAAGGCCTTCTCTCCTTCATCGTAAAAATTCAATTCCACCCCGATCTCTGCCACCATCACCACCGTTCCAGATGCGACCCGTCCTTCCTGTTACAATGCCTGCACCTCGGAATCCCTTCTACGTCTTAACTAGACATTCTTGCAAGGATTTATTTATGCCCCTATGATATTAAAATATTCAAATATACGCAATATCAATTATTCCACAAGAGAGAAAAATTACATCAACAGAATAATAATAAAAACAATTATTCAATCACCAAAAAAAATTTAAGCAAAAACAATAAAAACTTTTTCCACTTTCTTTTTTTCAAGCCTTTAATTCAACAACAAAAAAATAAACGTCAATTGGATTACAATCAATTGTTTTAGCATTAAAACCAATAAGCTTTCTCTTCTTTCTCTCTCAAGCCTTTTAATTCAACAACAAAAATTTATATAACTCAATACCAGAAAGGAAAAGTCTACGCAACAGTGATTGGTCTGTTTTTTTTTTAAAACAACTTTCGTTTGTACCTGCAACCATCACCCCTTCCTTTCATTAATTCATTGATATTACTGCTATGGGATTGGAAACATGCACACACGGTTATTTGTTAATTTCACAGTGACAGCCAAATCACACTATCTTACGGCCTCTCTCTCTATCTCAATATAATCCTTCTCACTCTCTCTCTCTCTCTAGCCCAAATTGCACAGACAGCAGAAAGGAGAAAATAAAGTTCGCTTACCTGCCTGTGTCGTTCTCTTCTTCCTCTCTATCTCTCCCTCGTCGCTTTGCAACGTGCACTTGTCAAATGTTAAAAAATGTGTCTCTTTCTTTCTCTCCGATTTCCCTTTCTTTTTCAAAATGTTCAACCATTTTGTTTTTGTTTTTCAACCGGCGTTTCCTTTTTCTTTCTTTTTTTTCTCTTCTTTTTTTTTCAAAATGTTCAACCATTTTTTTTTTCAATCGGCGTTTCTTTTTCTCTCTCTGTTTTCTCTTCTTTTTTTTCAAAACAAAATGTCCTTTTCACGCGTGTGAATTCTTTTTCTGGCTCAAAGTCTTTCTTCAGGCGGTTTTGTTTTTGTTTTTTTTTCTTCTTCGGGCATCTCTTTATCGGTTTTCTTTTCTGTCTCTCCTTCCTTTGTTTTCATAAGTCCCCGTCTGTCTGTCGGTCCCTTTCTTAGTACGTCTCTTCTTCTGGCACCGATAATGTAGGATTATAACGCAATTCCAACTCTATTTTATCTTTTTTTTTCTTCCGTGGAAACCAAAGGTCAAATCCTGGTCAAACGGCGACAATTGTAACGCCTCCTCAAGAAGGTGGTTAAGGACTCTTATTTCTCTGGATTCTCGGCACATGTCGTCTAGACTCCTCGGGGGTTGTTACATAAATCTGGTATGCTGAAAGCGAATATCGAAGCAGCAGGCAGAAAGAAAGACAAACAATTGTAGTCTATATACAGAAGCTTAATTTTCGCAAAATTATGTACAAAATGTTTTTACAATTCTCAGTCAGATTTTGTAAGTTCTTTTCAAAGTCTCAATTCTCTTCACAGACAGATGGATGAGGTGGGGAGAGGTTACGTCTCTTCTCAGACTCAACAAGTAATCTGCTCACTCTGCGACTCCTCTATCTCTCCACACTCTGCGACTCATTTTCACACAACAGTCGTATATATAGTAAGGTATGTGGATGGGGGTGGAAATTCTCCCCAGCCAATAAGATTTTGCCACAAAATCTCCACGAAATCTTAAGCCCCAGGTGGGCACCATTCCCACACCTGAAATCCTCTCACGATTTTCAAGGACAGATGTCAATTCTGACATCGAACCCTGGGTTCATTTAAGGTTCTAAGTGAAATTTCCTGTTGTCAACTTTTAGCCGTAAAAATATATTTCTCTGACTTAAAACAATATCTATTTTGACATGAAATAAAATATATATATATATATATTTATCTTCTCTATCTTAAATACTTGGGTTATCTGGCATCACTTGGGAATAAAAAGCTACTTCAGTGTAGTTCTAACGCTCCTCAATGAGGAATTACGTTACACTGTAGAATTTTTGAGTGATGACTTTCCTGCTATTCCGAAGTACTTTGTCATACAGCAATAAACTGTCCTTCTCTGATATTTTAATTTTCATTATATTAATAAACTCATTATTTAATACTTTCCTCTATTTCATGAGAATCCATGCATAGTTTCTCATATTGTGTTTTACACAATCATCTTTATATGCCCACCCAGTTGTAGAGAAGCGATCACAGAATCTTTTAATGACTTTTATGTTTTGGAACCAGTCTGAATAATTCATCAACATGATAGGTTTTTTTCTGGGAGAGCAAGTTACTTTTAAAATTATAGTTCAGGAGTTATGAAGAAAATTAGAGAAAAGATCTGCTGATATACATAAATAAGACATCGAATGTCTACTTCTTTTCGATTTATGAATTTTGTGATGTGTTTATTGAATTTTCTTTCATGATGTACCAACATTATTTATTTTTTAATGTACAGTTTTTCTTTTTTTTTTTTGATTGGGATAGGATCTGCAAAAAAATGTCAGATATTCACCTGGTATTTCAGGGATTCAAACAGAAAGATATTTTAAGAATCTAACCATCTTTTTAATTGTGATGTTTGAAATATTTCTTGAACTTGGCTCATCTAGTGTGCTAGTCTGGTAGTTGTTGAGCTACATACTTTACCAGAAAAAGTTTTACCTCAGAGTGTGCATGTAGGTCTTTTAAAGTAGAAGTTTATTTCTTTAATAGATAGTGTATGATTTTTTTTCTGAACAGTTTTTTGTAATTATGTTTCCAGGAGTTTGGCATGTGTGTGCATGTCTTTTTAAATTAGATATATGTGAAAATGTTGAGCCACATACTTGACAAGAAAAAGGTTTTACCTTAGAGTGTGTGCGCATGTGAGTTTTTAAAGTAGAACTTTGTGAAAATGCTAATCCACACACTTTACAAGAAAATGGTTTTTCACCAGTGTGTGTGCGCATGTGCATCGTACACTGAGATTTTACTGAAAATGTTGCTCCACACACTTCACAAGAATATGGTTTTTCACCAGTGTGTGTGCGTCTGTGTATTCTTAGATGGGAATTATCTAAAAACGCTGAACCACACACTTCACATGCAAATCTTTTTTCATCAGTGTGTATTCGCATGTGAAATTTTAAAGAAGATTTCCCTGAAAATGATGAGCAACATACTTGACAATGATAAGTTTTTTCAGCAATGTGCTTTAGCATGTGTATTTTTAAGTTTGATCTTTGTGAAAACGATGAGTTGCAAACTTCACAGACATATGGCTTTTCACCAGTATGTGTTCGAATATGTGTTTTTAAAGTTGATGGTAGCGAAAATGCAGAGCCACACACTTGACAATGATAAGGTTTTTCTTTAGTGTGCGTTCGCATGTGTGATTTTAATGTTGATTTCTGTGAAAACGATGAGTTACACACTTCACAGAAATAAGATTTTTGACCCGTATGCGTTTGCATGTGTATTTTTAATTGCGATTTTATTGAAAATGCAGACGTACACACTTCACAAGCATGAGGTTTTTTGCCTGTGTGTGATTGCATGTGCCTTTTTAATCGAGATTTTATTGAAAATGTTGAGCTACACATTTCACAGGCAAAAGGTTTTTCTCCAGTATGTGTTCGCATGTGTATTGTTAATTGTGAATTTACTGTAAATGCTGAGCCACACACCTCACACTGATAAGGTTTAACACCAGTGTGTGTTCGCATATGTATGCTTAGATTTGATTTTTGTGAAAAGGATGAGTCACAAATTCCACAGGAATATGGTTTTTCACCCGTGTGTGTTCGCTTATGTATTTTTAAATCATATTTCCTCAAAAATACTGAACCACATACTTCACATGAAGTTGATTGCCTATCACTATGAGTTTGCATGTACATGTTTACATTGAATTTTGTTTATATTTATTAGCAACCAATGTTTGAAGCAAATCTTTTAACCTTAATGTGTAATCACATAAGCATCTTTAAATACTTTAGAAAAATCAATTTTATTGCCTGTTTGGGTTCATATATTCGTTTATTTCTCAAGAAATAATGAGTCACAAACCTTTTGAAGCAAATGTTTTAATTCCAATGTTTAATCGCATGTGCATGTTTGAATAAGTTTCGGTTTAAATGTGATGCCAGGTACTTTAGAAAAATGAATTTTATCGCATGTTTGAGTTTATATAATTATTTATTTCTCTAAAATGATGACTCCCAAACATAAGTTTATTTTAAAGTGATTTTACAGGTTTGTTTTATGTTTCATAAATACAATAATCACACTCATATGCTTCAATCAACGGACCTGTGAATAAACAAGATATTTTTATTAATAAATCGTATAATAATAAAAGACGATTACATATTTAAAACATACATTGTAATTAAATCCATTAATTTTTAAGAAACTGATAATTAAAAGAGAAAATAATAGTATTTTCAGAAAATAATTATTGTTTAACGTTTGATTACACTAAAGCAAAGTATGAAGGTGCCATAAAAAGAACCGACTGTAATTTTTAAATGTTGTAAAATAAACATATTTAATATAGAAAATAAGAAAAGACTTAATCTCAGCAAAAAATTAAAGTATTTCATTAATATTCAAAATATCATTACATTTATGTATGTGTTTTAATGGAAATATACAAGTTGAAATTTAAAGAAAAAGTGCCAACATTTCATTGATACTAAAATATTTTTATAATGGAAAAATCATATATGAAGTGCCTTCAATACGTTTCCAAACTTTTTTTCATGTGGGCACTTTCATTGATAATACACCCATGAAATTCTAGTACTCTTTGAAATAATCTCCTACAGTTGCAATGCACTTGTACTGTTCCAATAACTTCTGTAGGTCCCATGAAAGTCCTCTTGTGTGAGTGTGTTAATGACCCTGTTCACAGCCTCTTTTATCTCCTCAATTGCTTCATAACAACGGCCTCTAAGGTTTTCCTTGAGCTTAGAGAATAACTAAAAATCACAATGATCAAGATCTAGACTATAGCGAGGTTGAGGAACTGTGTTGATGCCCATCTTAGTCAAATAGTCTGTGATCTTCTCTGAGCACCCTTGAGACACACATCATGCAAATCTGCATTTTCAGGTAATTAGGTGTACAGTTCCCACACTAACATTAAACTGTACACTTATTGTTTATACAGACACACAACAGTTCTTACTTATGAAAGTCTTTATTTGGCCAATCAACTCTGGTGTTCTTATTGTCTTACTCTTCCCACACCTCTCATCATCTTTGCCTTCCTTGAATCTCTTATGCCACTCAAAAACTGGTGCTCAATTCATGCAAGATGGTCTAGAAGCAGTTTGAAACATTCCATATGTTTCTGGGGCATTTTTCAAATTTAAAACAGAATTTTATTGCATATAGTTCTTCTAAAGTGTCCTCACATCCAGATTGAATTTTTTAAATTCACCAGCTGTGATAATCAGACTTTAGGGCATATTCTAAGTTCTGCTGTAGCTGTTTATTTAAACCTGAAATCAAAAAATTGGTCAGTCATCTCATAAGATGTATAGCAATAACATACTGAAAATTTTCAATGCATGTACCAAAAAGTCTGAAAACCTATTGAAGGAAACTCGTATTCTTTATTTTTAAAATTCTGTTAGAACAATGTCATCTTATGTTTTAATTTATTGAATGAAATTTTCCATAAATTCGTAAAAATGTCAAGATTTTGAAAGTTCATCCTAAAAATATAATGGATTTGAAAATTAAATACTATTTTTTACTATTTTCAAATTAAATACTGCTTATTTTAATTTGTTTTCTAAATTTGTAAAACTATTAAGGTAGCAATATGAGATGGATAGTGTAAAAAAAATCGGTGTCAATTTTTTATAAGTGTGAAAACATAAAAAGTTAAATTATACAACAAATATGAAGCATCGTTTGAATGGTGACGTACGTATTGAAAAATAAAATATTTATCTTGTTTTTAGGTCAAATTTGTTTTTATACATATTTGCAAAGATATTGAACAGTCAAAGAAATTGCTTACTTCGAGTGAAGATTTTCTGGGATCATATATAGTTTCTCAAAAAATATAAACCTTTCTGCTTTTATTGCTATTTCCTTAGAACGGTAATCAGTAACACAAAGAAACTGTAGCCACTGTTTTCTATAAAACTGTTTTCTCTTTGCAATAGTGTAAGATGATTGTGTTTATAGATTAAGCAACCCATTAACAAGTATATTTTTCACACATATCTCTACTATCTGCCCTGGAAAAGTCACTTCTGATTAATGTTTAGTTTTAAAATATGCAAATGAAAAATGATTTGTGGCAATTTGAAATGGTACTTCTTCTTTTATCGTAAATTGATCTCATTAATGAGAAAAAATTAAAATAAAATGGTGAGGTACACCAGGGATAGAACATGGGATCATTTAATCTGTAATGGAATGCTCTATCACTGAGCTATATCTCTAAATGAAAATAAGTCTGTTTTTTTTTTAAGAAGAAATGATTTTCTGAGATTTTATTATCTCTCTGGGCGTGTAATGTAAAGTATTCCCCTGTAAAAATTCTTGCTTTTCATCTATAAGCGAGAAAACTATTTGTAAGATCGAATTTTGTCGATTTTCGTACTTATTGGATGATTTTCTGTACAAAACATATCTAAGAACACTGCCAAATAAATAAATTAGTTTTATGCAAAATTTGCAAAAGATAGGCTTCGCTGTTTCAGAACCTACGAGGCAGGAACTCACATACACACACAAATAGTGACTTTTATATAATAGTTTTATAAAGATTACTTCCTTATTAGGATGAACTTTAATTATTAGCTTTAAAAATATTATCTATAATCAGTTTTAAGTACGTTGTCATGTCCCCAATTCTACTACCTGAGAACGAGATTGCAGAAATATAGAATCAGCAGACACAAGATCGATTTTATATGTGGAAAAATTCCATCTCTTCCAAAAGGGGCACACTGGATTGGGAAAAAATAATCGTTTTTACAGATTTTCTTTCACACAATATCTATTATATATGTACATGACAATAGCAACATATTTTCACATTGAAAATGTTGCTTTTGTGTTATATATTTATTTCTGCTTATTTTTCACAAAGATTTTCTACAGTTACGATATGTAGATTTGTTATCATTTTATAAAATTTGTAATATTTAGTACAAACATTTTATAATGTTTTTCAGACTCAAGGGGAGACATTTAAAAAATTTGCTTTTTTATATTTTCACTCCTTTTTTCAAGTTATGCTAGTCGATTGATTTCAGTTTTAATTGTAGTTTAAAGGTTTTATGTTAATATAATTCCAATTATTGACATTTTTCCTTTGCAAAATAGGTTCCAGCTCGATTAGAGAATAAAATGTGGTACTTGGGTAGAATTTTAACCAGACATAACTAACTGGCCTCCTGTCTTTGTTCGGAACATGCCAGCTCTTGCTGAGCATTGCCGTTTATCAAGATGTAACAATGCTACTGAAGAAAAATACTGAAGAAAACATTTAAAAATTATAAAATCACCAGAAAAAATAAATAATATAACGAAAATAAAAATAAACAATGACTTACCATAACAATTTTTGTTTTATTCTTGTAACAATAATTTAAGTAAAAAACAAAAAAAAAAACATGTATGTTTTTATTAAATTGTAAGGTTAAAGTACAGAATGGATACAAAACACCCTCCCCTCCCCATGTTAAGAATTGCAGAATGGTTTTCTAAATAATAACATTGGTATCATTTTTAAAAAGTGTGAACTCGAACTAATAGAAAAAAATATATTGTTTTTGTAGATTTCGGTGTGCTGACAAAGAATCTGAAAACCGTATCCATCGCAAATTGATAGTTTGGGAGATATTAATACTTTTCCAAGGGATTATTTTCTTTGTAAAATCAGCTATAATAGTGTAAGTCAGTTGATTGCACGTGCGCACAGACGCCATTTCACTTACGCTATGCATAAGAGGTAGTCACGTGATATTTCACAAGATGCATGAATACATGGCAGACATTTTAAATCACAAGAAATATTCTCATAAAATAAAATAAAAAAGTTTTCACCTCATTTAATAATAAAAATAATGCTGTCAGTAAGTTTTCACGACCAGTTTACAAAAAACATATTCTTACGTTTTTTGTTCTTTTTGGTGGGGGTATTCAATTATAGAACTTGTACAGCTTAACAAGTGCTTCTACAGTTTAATTACCCGTTTTTCTGTAAGTAGCATGTCGACATTCATCAAGCAGAGTACTGATTAATATTCCACAAAAATTTTGTGTTTACATTGGCAGGGCGGAGGGGTGTCGGCGGCGCGAAAATAAACAAAATTTTTGTGAAATATTAATCATTACACTGCAATGTCGGCACGTTACTTATGGAAAAACGGGTAATTATGTTTTTGTAAACCGCTCATGAAAACGCAATTTTTTAGATCAATTAAAAAGCATTAAAAACTACGTAACACACAAAAAAATGAATCACATTTAAAAACATTCTTATTTAAAAAAAACTGCCCGCTAAAAATTTCTCCGCCATGTGACAAGTCACTTTATGCTCGTGCGAACGCAAGAACCAAAATTCCGTAAACAAATACAAGAATGTTGTGATATTTACTTTTTACTTAGGGAAACTAATAAAATAATATTTTTTTAAAAATAAATGTGGGTTCTCTTCTGCGTAATCAGGCGACTTACGCCATTTAGCTGATTATACAAAGAAAATAATCCTTTAGAAAAATATTAATATCTCCAAAACTATTAATATGCGACGGATACAGTTTCCAAATTCTTTTTCAGTACACCGAAATCTACAAGAAAAATATTTTTCTACTAATTCGAGTTTACGCTTTTTCTAAAATTTTACCATAACGTTATGATTTCAGCACGGATCAATAAGTGCACTAGTACCCCCCCCACACACACACACCAATATTTCCCATAAAGATCGCCTGCTCCTTTGCCGCGCACATTGATCGGCGTCTTAACGTCAGATTACAATGAAACCTGAGCACATTACGTTATCATGCTCTGAGCAAAGCTGAGCTGAGCGGATGGTGAGTTACGTTTTAGGTATGTGAAAATGCCAAGGCTTTTGCGAGGGTTAAGTGGCATTGGTAACTTGAGTAAGCCGTAATTCTGTGCACTGAGGTATGTATCATAAATTGGCCCCTACCACCTATATCCGGGGGGTTAACTGCACTGCAGGGATACTGATGAGGTAGCACACATGTTTCGCTACATGCTGGTATTTGAACTATTTCCATACGTTCAGTAGAAGTGTAAAAAATTTTGAAGTGAAGTTTTGTGTCATTTAAATCATCATTATTAGACCTGAAGGTAAGTTGTAATAGTTTTGAAACTATATATATTCGTTAATATAGATATTAAACCTTATTTGTGCGAAATATGAAGCCTATATGACTTTACCTTCATTGGTTTTGAGTTTACCTAAAATGTGAAGCCGTTACGAAAATTTTCAAAATTTCACTAACGCCATATCGTTAACCTACGCACTTTGTTTACAAATATTTTCCAACAACGGCAATGACGCCAAACTACGGCTGGCTAAAAAAAATTCTTTTAAATTATTAAAATTTATTTCAGCATAATGAACTTTTAGGATTTAAATTATTTTACTTTCTTTAAAAACCAAAACATTTCTCCCCGGCAAAATGTATTTTTTTCTATTTTATCGAGCTGCTTTTTTTTCTTCCATTTTGTTACTTTGCTTTTTTTTTTCTATGATAAACTAATAAAAAAATTTACAATTAAAAAAAATACAAGAGTTATTTTTAAAATTAAAAAATAAAACTTTCATGAATATATTTTTTATTATGCACATTTTGCAAACTTTAAATTCTAAAAGTTTTAATAATTTAAAAGAAATTTTGGGTTTGTATTACTGTACACATTCGAAAAAGTTGTCAAAAAACAAATATATAACAAATAAATATTATCAAAGGCAAGATAAGTTACTTTTCTACCAAACTGGATACATTTTTTGTTTTTATTCAATGTAACATGTTTATTCAGCTCGAAAAACATGCAGTGCTTACCGTTGTATTGGAAAATTCAAAATGGCGGCCACTCTCTCTTAAACACGGTAAGTTTGGGAAAAGGTGTTATAAATAATAAACTAGACAAAATACTATTAAAAAAACACCGAATATATGCCAACTTATGTCACGGTAACATATAATGACCGAATTTCTAACAGTATTTTGTCTAGTTTATTATTTATAACATCTTTTCTTGAACTTACCGTGTTAAAGAGAGTGTCGGGCGCCATTTTGAATTTTCCAATACATCGATAAACACTGTATTCGAGCTGAATAAAAACACGAAAAATATATCCAGTTAGGTAGAAAAGTAACTTATCTTGCCTTTGATAACATTTATTTGTTATATATTTGTTTTTTTTTGACAACTTTTTCGAATCTATGTGTACAGTAATACAAACCCGAAATTTTAATTTATATGCTAAAAGAAATTTTAATAATTTATATGCTAAAAGTTCATGAGAAATGTAAAAAAAAATTATATTTATTGGTGTTTGTATGATGAGAAATAAAAAACGGTGCTTCTGCAGTTTATTTTGACATAAAAAATCAGCATTAGCAGCAGACTTCATGCGGGGATGTAATATTGCCTTAGTAATTGACTGCATCTTCCGCCCCAGCATCCCCTTTCACCTCTTAATCTTGTAAATAATTCATTAATGAACTTTCAAAATATATTTTTCTTGTTCTCCATTCAATAAGCTCTCCAGTGATATTTGTCTTTTTGAAATCGGACAAGAAATAAGAAAGTTATGACAAAATAACTGTGAAAAATCTTGATATCGGTCACAACTTTGTTAAGGAAATCCATTGATTCTATTGTCAAAAATTAGCCTCAAATTTCAGCTTTAGAATTGTTGTAACTTTCTTATTATTTGTCCTACAGAGGTGGTTCAAGTATCATTAGAATGGTCTCTGCATACTCTTTCTGCTGAGCTGTTCCATTTTGAGATATGTTAACTTTGAATTTTCTTTCACGTACCTATACGTTTGATTCAAATTTTGCACTTAGAAAATAAATATAAACATTTTTACAAAAAGGTAAACAAATTCACGTAAGATACTTACTTTTAATCCAATCTTTTTTTATTATTGGTTTGATGAAATAAGAACACGGCTGAAGAATTTGCGAATTTCGTATTGTGTTGTGATAGTGTAAACGAATTCCGCAGTCAAAATTCAAAATGGTGGCCTTGAAAAGCAGATTCGCAGAAAATTTAAAACGTAGAAAATAAAGAGAACAGCTTCGACAAATCTGCGGACATTTTGCGTTTACATGTCTCTGCGGACATTTTGCGTTTCAATTTTTTTTGTTTACATTTTTTAGAAGTTCCGTCCTCATAATGAAAGTATTTGTAAACATTACATTTAATTTAGATATTTATTGCGCACAAATACTTTTTAGTTTTTTTCTTTGAGGGGGGGGGGGATAACATATAAAGTGGTCAAAACGGTAAATATTTTTTTAAGTTTACATTTTTAAGAAGTTTTGGTACTAGTGCAGTGAGTGCACTAGTGCAGTGACCTGGACGTAAATAATAACGTTATTATTTAAAAAGCCATTCTTAACATGGGGAGGAGAGGGTGTTTTGTACCTATTCTATGCTTTAACCTTACAATTGAATAAAAAAAACACACCATAAAACTTTAATTAAACTTGGAAATACGATTTGACACGGAAAGTTTGGGAAAAGGAATTATAAATAAAAAAAACTAGACAAAATACGGTTAAAAACTCGCTCAATATATGTTTCCGTGACATAGGTTGACATGTATTCAGTGGGCTTTTAACAGTATTTTGCATATTTTTTATTTTCAACTCCTTTTCCCAAACTTACCGTGTTAAAGAGAGAGTCGGTCGCCATTCTTAATTTTCCAATACATCGATAAACATTGTATGTTTTTCGAGCTGAATAAACATGTTACATTAAATAAAAACACTAAAAACATATCCAGTTAAGTAGAAAAGTAACTTATCTTGGCTTTGATAACATTTATTTAAAAACAATTTGCGCTTGAGCCATTTTTTCTTTTTTCTCATTAATTGGAAGTCGTTAGGTTTCAGAAAAATACAGTTTCAGGAATCGATGGATATAAATTTAAAAGAAGTTTCGGAAAAGTGTATGATATAAATTTAAGTTTCCGAAAAGTGTATGATTTAAAATTAAAGTTTCCGAAAAGCGTATATTACTGGATGAAACATGCAGAAAAGTATGTTTGCAATATCGTGAAAATGTGATATTCGTTTTTAGCACACCCGAAAATCCCTGATGTGCAGTCACTGCAGTGATGTGCTGAAAATTTCTGAAAAAGAAAAAATGGCTCAAGCGCAAATTGTTTTTTAAATAAATGTTATCAAAGCCAAGATAAGTTACTTTTCTACTTAACTGGATATGTTTTTAGGGTTTTTATTTAATGTAACATGTTTATTCAGCTCGAAAAACATACAATGTTTATCGATGTATTGGAAAATTAAGAATGGCGACCGACTCTCTCTTTAACACGGTAAGTTTGGGAAAAGGAGTTGAAAATAAAAAAATATGCAAAATACTGTTAAAAGCCCACTGAATACATGTCAACCTATGTCACGGAAACATATATTGAGCGAGTTTTTAACCGTATTTTGTCTAGTTTTTTATTTATAATTCCTTTTCCCAAACTTTCCGTGTCAAAGCGTATTTCCAAGTTTAATTAAAGTTTTATGGTGTGTTTTTTTTTTATTCAATTGTAAGGTTAAAGCATAGAATAGGTACAAAACACCCTCTCCTCCCCATGTTAAGAATGGATTTTAAATAATAACGTTATTTACGTCCAGGTCACTCTCTGCTGCAGTGCTGCACTAGTACCAAAACTTCTTAAAAATGTAAACTTAAAAAAATATTTACCGTTTTGACCACTTTATATGTTATCCTCCCCCCTCCAAGAAAAAAACTAAAAAGTATTTGTGCGCAATAAATATCTAAATTAAATGTAATGTTTACAAATACTTTCATTATGAGGACGGAACTTCTAAAAAATGTAAACAAAAAAAATTGAAACGCAAAATGTCCGCAGAGACATGTAAACGCAAAATGTCCGCAGAGACATATGTCTGCAGAGACACGTGCTGAAAACGAGGCAAGCTCCTCCCCCAAAAATATGCGCGAACTATAATTTGAAAACGAGGCTTCTCTCTTCGAAGAAGAAGGGGGGTAGTAATTTTGGCCATCTTGAATTCTTACGACTCGTAAAAAGTTAATATTTGGTATGAAATAAAGAGCATTTAAAACTACTTAAAAACACTAATAAATGATTCAGGTAGGTTGCAAAGTAACTTTTATAGCTACTGTTAATATTTCTTTGTTGTATATTTTATTTTTTGACCACTTTTTCGAATCTATGTGTACAGTAATACAAACCCTATTTAAGTTTTAGTTTTCCAGACATTTACGTGTTGTTGCTTGTTTATTTTCAAACATTTACGGCTTTTTTGCTTTTTTTTTCTTTGTTTTTTGCAAGCATAAACTAAATGTTTTTGCTATATTTTTCTTTTAAACAAATTTATGGGTACAACCGTTTTCCCGCGAATATTTTTACACTCTTATAATAAAAAATAATCAACGTTTTTTTCTTTTATCTTTTTTATGGACAACCCCCCCTTTTTTTTCTAAATTTTCTGCACTTATTTTACCTTTACCTTTATATATTTGAAAAAGGATATTGTAAAACCTGAATCTTACTTGAAACTATTAAAAAATAACGCAGTACAATAAGTGCATAAGCAAACTTTTCAAAAAGAAAAATATTTTTAAAATATTTAGTTTTATGCTTGCAAAAAAAAAAAAAAAAAAAAAAAAACGTAAATGTTTGAAAATAAACAAGCAACAACACGTAAATGTCTGGAAAAATAAAACTTAAATATGTTTGCAAAAACAAAAAAAAATGTAAATATGTTTGCAAAAAAAAAACGTAAATATGTTTGAAAAAAAAATAAAACTTAAATATGTTTGAAAAAAAAAACAAAAAATGTTTAAAATTAAAATATAACAAAAACATTTATTTTTATTTCAAGGGTGCCATTATATACATTTTGTGCTTCCGTAACTGGGTGGACAGACAGTAACGCCACCTATAGTCAAACAGAGGAAACAGGCTCTTTCTCCTTCACAATTCCCGGTTTTCGACTATGCTGAATACGAAAATCGCGTTGTAATTTTGCAGAAATAATTAGTTATCGAGATATAAAAAGTTGTATTATGCATTGTATTCTTTGGCGGCCATCTTTTTACGCGCGTGCATTGTCAGTCATAGATGAGTATATTTGTTTATGGCGCGCGCACGCGCGCGCAAAAAAGATGGCCGCCAAGAATACAATGCATAATACACCTTTTTATATCTCGATAACTACTTATTTCTGCAAAATTTTAATGCGATTTTTGTATTCAGTATGGTCGAAACCCTTTAAAAGTCGTCATTTAAAAGAAAATTGTGGAGGTGGGTGGACCTAATCTGAAAATTTACTAACAGTTTATACACAGGGGACATAACTCTAAACGCATATATTAGATAACGTGTTAACGACGACCAACATTTTAGCCTTTGCGATAGACTTTTTTTCTTTTCTTTTTTTTAAAAACACAATAACAGTTGTTCTACTTGATGAATTTTCGTAATTTCTGAAGATATTACTATTTTCCATATGGCAATTAATTACATAATATTGTTTTTGCTTAAATCGACATGAAAAAAAATCCATCTATTGACTGTATCTTAACATGCGCCCAGTATTTTATTATTTTAATTGAATGTTTAAACAAATGAGGGACATTACACAGTATAAATAGAATCTGAAAATTGAAGGGCAGGCACAAGTCACGACAGAAGTAAATAAATAAAGGGGAAAAATGCCACAAAGCAAGAATAATTCAGGGTGCTTGTCCAGAATTCCCTCTACATTAAAAACTAAAAATAAAGTAAAATTATTTTAAGCGAATTTGAGTTTTTTCAATATCCCATATTAGAAATAGCTTTCTAAAATCTCACAAGTTTGAATAATTTGGGGTTATTCCCTTATTTTTAAGCTGGCGTCGCTATATCGTCAGTATTGGTTTAGCCACAAAATTTTATTTATTTTATTTAAAAATTAAACGATAAAATTGTTATCCTAGAAAAGACATCATTCCATTTCCATTTGATGAAAACCGTTTTTTTTTTTTTTTTGGTTTCAGACCATCTACTAGTTGACCAATTGTGTACAAATCCCAACATGCATTTTAGGCCAATCACCAGGTAAGAGAGAACTTCGAGTTGTTCAGATGACTCGAACCTGGCGCCTAACTTCACACAGAGCATATCTCATTCTGCTGCCACCCAAATGCGCACATAGCGAGTTATTGGCAGCCCCCCTCACTAGATCTCTGTGGAGTTTCCTACGGGGGGCTGTCACAAGGTCACTTTAGCATGGCTCAGCACTCTTTCAGGAAGGCTGAATCTCCCCGTGGCCTGCAATGACTCGATAGAGGGGTCGAGAATGAGGTCGAGAAAGGTGGCAGTAATTGCGAGGTGCCACGGTTGATCATCTTCAAGGTAGTGGCTCAGGAAAACCAGCCTCTCAGCGTCTTGATGACACTTCATGTCCGGCATTCCCAAACCTCCCTCACGGACATCGAATACAGACCTGTCTGCTCACCCAGTGTCTTCATCTGTTCTAAAGGAGCGAGGACAAGAGTTTGACAAGAGCTTTTAGGTGTTGTGCAGGTAGGGGAAGTACGGCCAGTTGGTAAAGGATGCGAAGGAAGAGGTATGTGGTGCACACTTTGGCTCTACCCTTTAAGGAAAGTTTCCTAGGAAGCCACGAGTTGACCACAGCCTCCACTTTTGACCATACCTCCATCCAATTTTTGTCGAGCTGGAGACCCAGTCCAAACCACAGTCCGAGGATCATAACCAGGCCATTTGTCCAGCTGAAGGACACTGGAGGTGTGCGTTGCTACTCCAGGTGCCCAACCACAGTCCGACCGACTTACTGCAGTTTATCTTGGCCCCCCGTGATTCTTTCGTACCATGCAAGCACCTCCGACATGATCTCAATATCTCTGAAGCTCAACACAAAGACTGTAACATCATTGGCAAATGAGGATACCTTGGCAGCTGAGCCGCCAGACAGAATCATTCCGCATAGGGCTGAATTTGCCTCCCCACATCTCAGCTTGCGGAGCAAAGGCTCCAAAGCCAGGATGTAAAGCAGGGGAGACTACAGACAACCCTGACAAACCGACTAAGAGATAACAAAGATTTTGAGTGCTTTTCATTGACTTGCACAACAGCCGTGGGCTGTCGATACATCACAGAAATCCACTTGCAGAAGTCTGGTTTAAAACTGGTAGACTCTAAGACAGATGCCAGGAAACGATAGTCGACCCTATGTAATGCTGTGGACTGATCTAAATTGATCAGCGCGGCTTCTATGTCATCATCTATTCCCCCCTCTAGGATCGTGCAGGTCAGGTGTAAACTGTTCTGAATCAATTTCCCCTTCACAGCGTAGTTCTGGTCTGGTTTAACTAACTTGCCAATAACAACCTGCAGCCGATTCGACACTACCTTGGCCCAAATCTTCAACTGTGTTTAGCAGAGTTATGTGCCTGTAATCGTTTAACTCTTCCCCACTATGTCTGTTACCTTTCCTCAGCAATGTGATCACTCCCTTAGTGACCTGCCCTGGGATGGATCCTTGGGAAAACCCTCTAGCTTTGCCTCCTACCTTATCTATCTTGGGGTCTAAGATGGTGTTCCAATCCTCCATCAGTACCATCCGCTTTTGACAATCTATGAACGCGTCAAGCTGACTGAAGAGGGAAACCCTCTCATGAGCGATGCTGGGCACATGAACCACGATCACCAGAAACACAGAATCTTTTACTTTGGCTGCAGTGCTTGCTGGTCTTTTTGTTCCAGGCATTTTGGCAGCTTTGGCTGCAGCGGTTGTTGTTGTTGTTGCTGCAGTGCATATTTTCCGCCTGCCTGCTGACCAGAATTGTGGAACTTTATCCCTTTTCGAATTACTGCAACCCATCCAATGCTAGGGGATGGGTCTGCTGGCTTAGTTGACGTCTCTGGGGCACAAAGCTTGTCGGCAGCTGCAGGGGCTTTGGTCTGATTTCTTTTGGGGAAATCCTTTGCCATGTGTCCCTGCTGCAGTGCAGTCTCCGTCCCTCTACTATGATCGACAGTGTCCCCTCCTCGCATCTCAACATCGCTAGTATTTGGTTGAAGCTGGTTCTGTTGAGATGTATCTGGATTGTGTAGTCCCTGGTGAGGATGTCCTCTTCTTGCTTGTTGGGGCCACTGACATCACGTCTCTGTACTGGCTAAAGATTGCTCCTAGTTGTTTGGCTCCTAAGAGACAGGGGACGTTCAGCAAAGTGACATTTGTAATCCTCTGACTGAGGTATTTTGGCTGGAGTTTGATGTTTCTCCAGCGCAGATTTGTCTTCTTGGCTCTCTTTGACCTCTCTTTGACCTCTTTTTGGTTTGGGAGCAGGACATCCCACATGGCATAGCTCCTCCTGCAAATGTATTTTGCTAGTATTTTCAGATCCAGGAAGAGGTCTACCATATTGTCCTTGTCTACTCCTGTTGGGTGACAAAGGACACTATCCTCTTCTTAAGGTCATCTATCGTGCTTGGGAAGGGTTTTATCACGTTCCCATCCGTGAGGTCCTTATAAGTTGATTCAAAAAGGTCCTGGTATTCTTGAGGAGATATTCGCATTTTTGGATCCCATGCTGTGTCTTCCTCACTGGCCCGGGAATCCAGGACACTGTCATCTGGCTTGAATGTTGCTGCTTCTGCTGACTGGGGGTTGGCGGTTTGCCCAGGGGGATGAGAGCCGGCCAATCGGTGAAGTGTTGCCAGTCTCTGCCTCCTGGGTCTCTTCCTTCTTCTTCCTGAGAAGGGGCTGTTGGCTCCTAGGTGCCACCTGCTGTGGTCCACCACTTACGGGCTTGTTTTTCCCCGGAACTGTCTGTGCCTCCCCTTTTTGGGAGGTTTCCTTTGGTTTCGTGTCCTCCTGGGGAGTGTGAGCTGTTTTCCAGCTCTTGGTTCCCCCGAGAGTACCCTGATTGACTCGATGATGGTGTCGATCAGATTTTGGGTTCTTTTGGAGGTGCCGCCATCTTCTGCTTGGGAGCTTTCCTCCTGGGGAGTCAAGGGGGAATCCTTGGTGTTCAGAGAGTACTCGGATGCTACAGGCTGTAGCTCGCATTTCGAATTGACTGGTTTCTCCTCTCTTTCTGGTGCTGCTCCCTCTTTTGAGAAGCTCTCCTTCTGGGGAGCAAGGACAGTGACTTCTGCAGTTTGGCTCAGGGGTGTCACGAACTGTGATACCCCTCCACTCTTCATGGGCTTTCTGTTGTTGATGGGCGCCTCCTCTATTTTGGTGGGTGTGCTCCCTTTTTGGGGAGTCTTCTTCCAGGGGAGCGGGTGGTGTGGGGTGTTCATTTGTGTGGTCATGCTCATTTCAGTTTGCCATATTGAAAAGTGCAACCAACCTGGTGACGTCGACCAAAGTGTAGCATTGGGGGCGAAGGGGGAGAAGTGGAGGAGGAAGCGAGAAAGTGTAACTGGCCCCCACTTACGGGGAAGCTGAGTTAGTAGCTCAGATCCCCCATGAGGGGGAGAGCAGAGAAGGAAGATGCAGTGGGTGCTAGCAGGTCAGAGTGCTGCTAAGCAATTAAGGCAAGGGTTTAGACATTTCTGCCCAGAGAGGTGGGGCGGAAAAGAAAGTAAAACAAACCCTTCCCAATTACCCCAAAACAGAATCGAGAAAGAAACCCCAGTTATCAGCTCGATCCCCTGTTAGGGGGAGAGCAGCGAAGGACAAACAGTGGTTGCCTAGCAGGTCAGAGTGTTGCTAAGCCAAATTAAGAGGGGAGAAATTAGACCATTCCTACCTTGGGAGGGGGTAGGAACGAAGTAAAAATAATAAAAGAAAGCAGGTCTCGTCAACCAACGAAAGTGTTGTCGGTCCAAAAAAACACCAAACTCCCAAAGAAGGGATCGGTTTGGGGGCCAGACTACCACACAATGGCGTCAGTCCTGAGGGGTCCTGACGCCCCAAACCTTTTTGGGTCTGGCCCAACTAACCAAGGTTAGTGTAACAAAAGTGAACACCTTAAACTTAGTCCAAGGACCAAGTGGTGGCTCAAAAATATGGTAATCTGGGAGAACAGAAACTACACTTTGATCTTGGCCCAAGCAACATGGGTTGTCGGATTTTCAGCAAGCTGGATAATTTTGATAACAACTCTGATCGTCATGCGATCAGAAGATATAGAGGATCTTAAATTGGCTAGGATGATTTTAAGCTGTGTAAAATAACATTTGATTGAGGAAATAATGTTACCCATATCAACTAAACTTTTAGATCGTGACCACAAAAGGCTGAGCGGTTCTCGTTGGTTTATGTCACAATTTCATCATGTCCGAAAAAAAATCGTCTTTGAATGTAACTGTATTACATAAAGTAAATAATCCAATTGATTATGTCATCAAATAAGTAATAAAGATCAAAGGCCTTCGATAAGGTTTGGCATAAAGGCCTACTATACAAGATTTCCAGCTACGGTATAACTAGAAATGTTTTCTCTATCATTAAGTCATTTCTCTCAGATAGGCTCATAAGAGTAATTGTTGATGGGCAGAAATCAGAGGCCCACAGTATTAATGCTGGAGTCCCTCAGGGGTCCATACTGGGCCCAACTCTCTTCCTGATCTACATCAATGATCTCCCACAACACATACTAAAATCTTTCGTTGATATCTATGCTGATGACACGACCATCTATGGCAACACATCAAAGGCCATAAATGATGTTCTCTCTGAATCTCTCTCCTCTGATCTTGAACGCATGGTACAGTGGAGAAAGAGGTGTCTGGTTACCTTTAATGCATCTAAGACCAAGCTCATATCTCTACATCATCTCATCAACGCTCTGATCCCCATCTGGCATCAATTGAAATGGATGGCTCTCGTCTAAGGGAGGCCCCAGGATTTGATAAGCTCCTGGGTTTGACCTTTACACTTGATCTTCAATGGAACACATACATCAAGTCTGTGGCCAAGGTCGCTGGGAAAATGGTGGGATCCTTCTACCGCTCCAGAAGATATCTCACTAATGATGCAATTCTCTATCTATATAAGAGCCAAGTACGTCCAAAGATGGAGTACTGCTGCCACATCTGGGCGGGGATTGCAAAAAACAGCCTATCCTGCCTTAATGGAGTACAAAATAAACTCCGTGGCTTGGTGGGGGATGCCCTTTTCTCTACCCTGCAACCTCTTTCCCACAGAATAGACGTAGCAAGCCTGTCATTGTTCTATCGTTATTTCCATGGCAGGTGCTCGTCTGAGCTCCATTCTCTGGTCCCCCCTCGCCAATCTTTCTAAAAAAACACTCGACTAGCTGAAACCACCGTCAATAATTTTCCCCACTCCCTATCTGTGCCTAAATCAAAGCTTAGATACAATAAACAAAGCTTCTTTCTTAGAACTGCACACCTGTGGAACTCTGTTCCGCTTGCCTGTTTCCCTCCCGACTTCAACCTGGATGTCTTCAAGTCCAACACAAACAAATTCCTGATGACCCCCCCCCCAAGTAATGACACCTTACCAATTCTCTAATACTATTGCTACATTATCCCTTTGATTACTGTACACACAATAACCCTTATCCCTGAGTGGCCATTGGGCCTTGATAAGTGGTGAACTCCATATAAAAAAAAAGTCTTAACCCCGAGGACGTTCCATGTTTTTGACAAGCTTCTGGGTCTGACTTTACTTCTGATCTGAAATGGAGCACATACATCAAATCCGTTGTAAAGGTCGCTGCGAAAATGGTTGGATCATTCTACCGCTCCAGCAGATATCTCACTGCCAATGCAATCCTCTACCTGCATGAGAGTCAAGTATGTCCTAGGATGGAGTACTGTTGCTACATCCAGGCAGAGGCTGCTCAGAATACTCTATCCTGCCTTGACAGAGTTCAAAATCGACTTCATAACCTAGTAGATGATGCTCTTTTCTCTTCCCTGCAAAAAGAAGAGACGTTGCGAGCCTGTCTCTACTCTATCGTTATGTTCATGGCAAAAAGTCATAGCATTCCTTTTGAAGCAAAGCCTGGGTCTCTTTGTGCCAGATGTGGAAACAGTACTCTATTTTAGGACATACTTGGATCTTATAGGATAGATGATTGCATTGGTAGAAGGATTCAACCATTTTTCCAGTGATCTTGGCAGAACACACATTTATTGACATCTGATGTTTAAAGGTAGTGGAATGCAATTTCACCAAAAAGAAATATCTGGAAGTACTGTTTCTCATGCTGTCAAGGCAGAACAACTAGATAAATCCGTTGCATGCATCTTAAATAACAGACTTTAGAAAGCAAATATATTGAGAGGTGCCTCGATATGTTTTCGTTTTTATAAGAAATCTCAACTATTCCTACAACAATGTTTAATTTTTTGTCTGTTTTATTCCTTTAGTAATCGCAAGGGTAGGGAAATTATGCATGCAAAGTAAAATACAAATGTCTATTATTTCAAAAGAAAAAAAAACTTTGATTTGTCATAGGCTACTGAAATCGCCTGTGGTCCAGAAATCATGGGTAGAACAAAAGAATTCCATCTTACATGGGTGGATGTAATTGAAAAAGTGAACAAGGAAGAGTAAGAGAATGAATAGCAAGAGAATAAAAAGAGAGTGAGGTTCTATTATGACATGAGAATGTATTGTGAAATCATTAAACTTTGTGGAAATTGAAAAATTGAATGGTTTGTCTATTGCTTATGTTACAGCTGCTTAAAACATTTCTAATGTAGAACTTCTCTAAACTCATGTTTTTCTTTAACCTAATGTGCTATGTACCAACGTTGCCTCAACAGATCGTCTAGTTTTATATAAAAACATTAAAATGATATCATTCTTTTATGGATTGTAAATAAATAGAAATCTATTTTTTTTTAATCATTTAAAATGTTTAAAGAGAAAGATAACCATGCCACTTGTACTAAAAGTATTAAGTATTTCTTATAAACTAAAAATTTTATCTGCATTTCAAAATTGCATTTTCGTGTGTAGCTTTATAGATTGACTGGTAGTGTCTAAAAATTGGTTTCAAGAAAACAAAGAGTAATCAGTTTCATGGAGTTTTTTTTCAAATCTGGTGCGTTTTTATTAATATTCGAACATTTGTACGCTTGTTAGCTTTTTCTCTGACATTAATTTATAAGCCAGCAACAAAATTCATATCATGTGATCAAACTCACTGTTCTGTTTCTTTTCCAGTGAATCTGTTATCTTTTTTATGAAATATTTTCCTGGTGATCATGAGAGTGTGATATTATATTTGAGTATGATAGCAAAATCTCCACCCTTTTCCTCTAAATATGAATTATAAATACTAAATATTGATTCGGATTAAATACTAAAATCAAGGAAACAGATTTAATAAAGCGATTTTTATAAGATGAATTCATGTTTGACACACATTGATATCGAAATAGAAATTTGCTTAAAACTTATATCCTTGCAATAATATATATATATATATATATATATATATATATATATATATAGCAGACTTTGAGAATCAACCTTGTTAGACAAGAAAATACTTCCAGCTATAATCAAAACCCAACCAGCCGAATAAGTGTTTTATTATTCACTCAATAATGCAAGCTTACTGCAGTGAGATGAATCTATGTTAAACATTTTAACTAACTTGAAACTGTTACACAGAAAATGAATTATAGCAAATGCTAAAAGATTTAAAAAGATTTGTCTATATCATTTTTTAAAAAGATTTGTCTGTGTGATTTTTTAAAAGGATTTGTCTGCATCATGTTTTAAAAGGATTTGTCTGTATCATTTTAGTCCGTTTCCGTTTTAGAAGAATTTGTCTCCCTCATATTTATTGTTAATATTGTTTGATTAATTTATTGTTTATATTGTTAAAAAGATTTGTCTGTATCATTTTTAAAAGGAATAATCTGTATCACTGTTAAAAGGATTTATCTGTATCATTTTTACAAGGATTTGTCTGTAACATTTTACAAGGATTTGTCTGTAACATTTTACAAGGATTTGTCTGTAACATTTTACAAGGATTTGTCTGTAACATTTTACAGGGATTTGTCTGTAACATTGTTGAAAGAATTTGTCTGTCATTTTTAGAAGGATTAGGCTGTATCATTTTCTGAAGGATTTGCCTGTATCATTTTGTGAAAGATTTGTATTATTTTAGAAAGATTTGTCTGTATCATTTTTAGAAAGATTTATATGGCATAAAAAGAGACAATTTCATTAATATTTATATGTACCTATATTGTTGTTTCAATTATATGACTTTTCTCAATTTTATTATTTTGATTTTTCTACATATTGCTATCTCAGAAACTCCAAATCAGTGATTTTTTAAGAACTTTAACAATTTGTTTCAATGCAATTGTTTGTATATTTCTTGCACTTGGTTTACTTGATATGTGCACAAGTTAGTTTTCAAATTTTTCTTCATGAGCCCAGTTGATCTTATAATATTGGATTAATGGTGATATGCCAAGGAATATAATTTTTTCATATTATACATAAGACTTTGGTAATTTGTATTCTTTTTTCTCAGCTTAGATCAGGTCAGTGTTTTGTGTTTCATTTTACTTCAGTTGAAGTTCTCAGAAATCAAGGGGCCCTTCCCAGGCCCTTCATCGCACTTGATCTCTATATCATATCTATTGAAGTTCTATGAGTTAGTAAATAAGTTGAGAATATCATTTTCCCATCACTAATAGATCATCTATCTTTTTTTATTATTATTTTACTTTGGTTAGTTTTAAAAGATCAAGGAAACCCAACCTGGAACTAACACTTGATTTCATTATGATTTGAATATTTGAGTGCTCTTTTAAGAATAGACAGTTTCCTTTATGGCTGCTATTAGTATTTCATGTCAGCTTGGTCTTCCAGGAACTCTTTCTAGGTATTTTTTAAGATTATTTCTCATTATGCGAGTTGCTCCTATCACAACTGGTATAATGTTGATTTTTTGAAGGGATCATGCCGTTTTTAAATCATTCTTCAGGTCCTGATATTTTGTTACATTTTCCCGTTCAACTCTATTAAGGCTCTAGTCATTTGGGACAATGATGTCAATAATGAGACCATTTCCTCTAGGCTTGTTCCATATGACAATGTCTGCTTTAAGGGATTAGTGTTTTATATATCTGCCCGCCTGTATGTCTTTGTCATGGAACACTGTAATGTTTCTATTTGATGTTACCAGTGGTGGTTTATGTTCCACACATTTGACCATCTGTCAAGCTGTATATCTCCATAGATCTTCCAATGGAGGTATTTGCATCTTTTGTAGTGTCGGACAGTATTTTTAGTGAATACTTTCATATGGCATTTTAAATTTGATTTAAAAATGATTTACTGCATATTCCACATGTATGTGGTTTTTCCAGTGTATTCTCATATATGCATTCCCATAAATGTTGTTCTCTTATGACTTAGTCAGTACAAATACTTGATCTCTATATAAGACACATAGATATTCGAGCATTCTAGTGTTCTTTTTTACTATGTTAGTAAAAAAGTTGAGGGTCATTTCCCATGCTGATTGACCATCTACCTCCTTTTTTTTAATTTTCTTCTATTGAATATATTAATATTGGGTATGGGGCAGCCAAACCCGCTGCCAACATTGCCCTGCTTTTTATTAAAACCAACCAAGAGCTCTTTTATGTATTTTCATATGACTTTTTAAATTTCCTTTAGCTAAAAACGATTTACTACATATTTCACATGAATGTGGTTTTTTTCCACTGTGTATTCCCATGTGTGTATTTAGGTGTTCATTCTGTGTAAATGAAGCCAAACACACTTTACAAGAATATGGTCTATCTCCAGTATGGATTCTCATATGATATTTCAAAGACTTGTTCTGTGAGAAAGATGTCTGACACAATTCACAAGAATATGGTTTCTCTCCAGTGTGTGTTCGGATATGTCGATTTAAAGAGCTACTTTCTGAAAATGATTTCTCACATATTTCACAAGTGTATGGTGTCTCACCAGTGTGCATCCTTAAATGTCTGTTTAACTCGGATTTTCTCATAAAAGAATCATCACACATTTCACAAGAATACGGTTTATCTCCAGTGTGTTTTCTCATATGCGTTGTTAAGACTGATTTCTGTGTAAATGATTTATTGCATATTTCACAAGTATATGGTTTCTCTCCAGTGTGTGTTCGTATGTGTCGTCTTAAGTAATACATGTTTGTAAATGATCGATCACAGATTTCACAAGAAAATTGCTTCTCTCCAGCATGTGTGGGAATATGCTGTTTTAACTGTTTACTATCAAAAAACGATTTATCACACATTTTACAAGCAAATGGCTTCTGTCCACTATGTGTTTGTAAATGCCTTTTCAAGGCATACATTGTTGTAAAAGAATTGCCACACAATTGACAAGAATATCGCTTCTCTCCACTGTGCATTCTCATATCTTTCAGGTGTAAATTATGTGTAAATGAAGTCTCATATGTTTCACAAGCAGATTGCTTCTCTCTTTTGTTTTTATTTACTTCAGTCAGTTTTGAAAGATCAAACAGCTTTCTGCTGGAGTTAACACTTGATTCCATTACGATGTATATCAGAGGGTTATTTTAAGGATAGTCATTGTTGCCTTTATGGTTTCCAACTGTATTTCATTACAGTTTAATCTTTCAGGGATTGTTTCCAAGTATTTCTTTTTTATTTTACTTTGGTTAGTTTTATCGGATAAATGGGCTCTGACCTAAAGCTAACAGTTGATTTTATTATGATTGTGACTTATATCCGAGGGCTCTTTTAAGAATAGAAATTTCCCTTTACGTATTTCATTACAGCTTGGTTTCCCAGAGATTGTTCCCAACTATTTTTTAAGATTATTTTTAACTAGACCAATTGCTCCTATCACAACCGGTGTAATATGTATTTCTTTTAGAGACCATGGTGTTTTTACACATTTTTTAGGTCCTGATATTATGTTATTTTTCGCATTCACTTCTACTAAAGCAATAGTAATTTGGGATGTTGACATAAATCATGTGTGTGGTTCTATTGGACTTGTTCCAAATTACAATGTCTGGTTTAATGGCCTTCTATGTATCTGCTAACCCGTATGTCTTTGTTATGTGCTCATCTATAATTCTTTGAATTATTTCCAAAGATGATTGATCAAATACCTTACAAGCAAATACTTTATGTTTGCGTCTGCATATCTTTTAATCTACTTATTTAAAAAACGTTATTCCACATATTAACAAGAATATAATTTCATTCTTATGAAAATTTCTAACACTCAATGAGATTTCATAAATTATTTCAAATATAAATTCTTTCAAAAATATCTACTTTATATTTATTTGTACATACACACCTTGTTGTTTCTCAGAGATAAAAACCATCTTTAATAAGAAAAATAATAGCTTTACTAAGTTGAGTCAAATCTGATTCTTATATGAGAATCACACGTTCCAATATGTTTCTTCATTACAACATTATTCTTTTAAGATAGTATGTATTGTCCCATGTTAAGTAGCCACTGGTAATATGTATGTATGTGTACGGCTTGTTAAGACTGGTCATTATAATTTGGTAAAAAAATTATACACGCCTTTCATTGCAGTTATTTTTATCAACGTTCATATGTGCATTGTCACACCGTTTTCACATTTGTAAGCATCCACATATATGGATTTAGTTTAATCAATGTCTTTAAGAACTGTTTAACATTGAATCATTGGATTTTTTCAACTTCAGATTTCAATCGGTGATGTTGTCCATTTTCATTTTCTTTCAGTTAGAAATCAACATGGATCTAAATATTTGAAAAATAAGTCTTCAATTTCCAACCGAATTATCTGTAAATACAATTGAAAACAACATTAAGATATGCAGTTTAAAAATATTATTAAAACTATCTAAATACCTAAATAAAAGTTCCATTTTATGCATGAATTTTAGTTATGAACTTAATTTTCTACTGACATCAAAAAAATGATACACTCGATTTTCATTATATTTTAATCAATAATTCACATTATATATATATATATATATATATATATATATATATATATATATATATATATATATATATATATATATAAACTCGCATATTCTACATAATAAAATTGCATTTTACGTCTATTTTTTTGACTACATCATAAAGTATTAGAAAAGACCACACACATACTCAAACATTATTCAAGGTATTTTTTTATAGATTTATTTCATTCAGATCAAATTTTTAAGGCTCACAAAAATGAGAACACTTCTAATTATAACAGGACTAAGTATTGGCATATTGTGCACGTCAATCTCTTATTTCTGGACATTTAAAAAAATAACAGAAAAGTTTGTGCCCAGAGTTTATCTTTTATAGCATTTTGTTAAAGGTATTTGCTATATAAATGAATTTATTAGTATGTTTTTCTCTCTTTCTCTTTAACTATATATATATATATATATATATATAACACGGAGACGAGGCACTGCCTGTAATTGAAGGATTATTAAGAATAATCCACACTTTCAATACTCTGAATATCATAACTTATAATTTTCCTGAAAATCAGCAACATCCATCTATTAAAATGAAATGAAAAATAATTCTCATGGCAAATAACTCTCATAGCTTAAATAAAGTTTACTTCTGTTTTTAACACACCTTGATGTTGATTAATAACAATAAAAATAAATTAAATATAAAATGAATTGAATAAATCAATTTTAATAATACTTCTGAACAGAGTGCTTAAAGCAATTCTCTCACTGAAAATTTACAACATAAAACTAATTATTAAAATAATTTTTTTGATGTAATAGGCAAATCAAATTACTTTTATAATGCAGATTTCCTTTAAATAAATAGTATTGATAGAAATCATGGTATAAAAGTGTATAAAAGTCCGTTTCAGTATGAAAAATGGTTGGTGAAAAAATGTACTTTTTGTTCATATTAATCAAATAGTAAAAAAAAGTGTATTTTTTGTATATATTAAATTGTGACTAAACAGACGGAAATACAATTTTATTATAATAGATTATTACTTCTGTTAATACACATTAAGACATATTTTGATATAATCTGAAGACTTTGGAGAAGCGTTTAGGGAAGAAATAATTGTCGCCTGATATATTCTAG
This sequence comes from Euprymna scolopes, assembly GCF_053919585.1. Lineage (NCBI taxonomy): Eukaryota > Metazoa > Mollusca > Cephalopoda > Sepiida > Sepiolidae > Euprymna > Euprymna scolopes. Next base: position 417,190 of record NC_136492.1, on the reverse strand, counting down.
TAAAGATTAGAACATATTTCAAAATATATTTAGCTACCTAATAGGAAATATGTTCTACATTATATATATATATATATATATATATATATATATATATATATATATATATAGAGAGAGAGAGAGAGAGAGAGAAATGTTTTTCTCTTTTTCAGATATCCTGTCTCTACAACATTTGAGTTTTTATGTATTGTGTGTACTTTAAGCTATTGATAAGTACATTTATTAAAACTTTTCCAGGCTTATTGCAGAAATTAGTCAGATTGTTGAGGTAGATCATCTGAAAAATTTTGTTGGACATATAACTGGTGTTTTTGAAGGTTTATGGAAAAATCATGTTAATAACAATGGACAAGAAAGAATTTTACAATTTCGTCTCTGAATTTACTTTTTAATTGTATACACAATTTAATATGTTTACACATTAATCAAGATAAGCAAAGATTATAATAGCTTATTTGTTGGTAAAGAAAAAGGACAGAAAACTCCAAGACCTGGTGAAAAATTTGTTACTCGTAATGAACTATTTATTAGGGATTGTAAGGTGAAAAGAAACGATGAGGTAATGAACAAATTTATCATTAGAAGCCAAGTTATTGAGGAAGCTGAGGAATTTGAGTTAAGAGACAAATTGTAGGAATGCAGTTCTTTAAGGCTTGTTTCAATATAACAATATCTGGTTTAATGGCTTCATTTTTTATATATCTGCCCACCTGTGTCTGTGTCATAGAACACTGTCATTTTTCAGTTTGTTGCTATCGATGGTGGTTTACATTCCCAAATGTTTAGTGATCTGTCAAACTGCATCTCTCCATAGATCTTCTAATGAGGATATTTACATATTTTGTTCTGGTGGACAGTGTCTTCCAGTGTGTACTTCCCTATGGCTTTTAAATTCATATTTCACATGTTGTTTTTTTCCACAGTGTATTCCCATAGATGTTGTTTTCTTTTGGCTTAGTGTGTACTAACACTTGATCCTTATGAGATACATAGATATTCAAGTATTATATTGTTCATTTTTACATCACAAAAATTATTTAGTTAAGTTGAGAATATAGTTTTCCCTAACTTTAAGTGATCATCTACGTTCCAGTATGTACTTTCATATGACGTTTTAAACTGCCTTTCTCCAAAAACGATTTACTACATATTTCACATGAATGTGGTTTTTTTCCACTATGTCTTCCCATATGGGTTTTTAAGTGTTCGTTCTGTGTAAATGAAGCCAAACACACTTTACAAGAATATGGTCTATCTCCAGTATGGATTCTCATATGATATTTCAAAGACTTGTTCTGTGAGAAAGATGTCTGACACAATTCACAAGAATATGGTTTCTCTCCAGTATGTGTTCGGATATGTCGATTTAAAGAGCTACTTTCTGAAAATGATTTCTCACATATTTCACAAGTGTATGGTGTCTCACCAGTGTGCATCCTTAAATGTCTGTTTAACTCGGATTTTCTCATAAAAGAATCATCACACATTTCACAAGAATACGGTTTATCTCCAGTGTGTTTTCTCATATGCGTTGTTAAGACTGATTTCTGTGTAAAAGATTTCTCACATACTTCACAAGTATATGGTTTCTCTCCAGTGTGTGTTCGTATGTGTCGTCTTAAATGGTTCATGTTTGTAAATGATCGATCACAGATTTCACAAGAAAATTGCTTCTCTCCAGCATGTGAAGGAATATGCTGTTTTAACTGTTTACTATCAAAAAACGATTTATCACACATTTTACAAGCATATGGCTTTTGTCCACTGTGTGTTTGCAAGTGCCTTTTTAAGTAATATATTGTTGTAAAAGAATTGCCACACAATTGACAAGAATATCGCTTTTCTCTACTATGCATTCTCATATCTTTCAGGTACAAATTATGTGTAAAAGAAGTCTCATATATTTCACAAGCAGATTTTGTTTTTATTTAGTTCAGTCAGTTTTGAAAGATAAAACAGCTTTCTGCTGAGTTAACACTTGATTCCATTACGATGTATATTAGAGGGTTATTTTAAGGATAGTCATTGTTGCCTTTATGGTTTACAACTGTATTTCATTACAGTTTAATCTTCCAGGGATTGTTTCCAAGTATTTCTTTTTTATTTTACTTTGGTTAGTTTTATGAGATCAAAGGGCTTTCCATTTATTGCTGCTATCTGTTTTTCTTTACAGCTTGGTCTTCCAGGGATTGTTTCCTCGTATTCTTTAGATTTTTTTAATTAGGCCAGTTACTCCTATCAAAATTGGTGCAATGTCTATTTCTAGCAGAGACTATGTAGTTTAAACATCATTTTTTAGGTCCTAATATTATGTTATTTTTTGCATTCAGCACTATTAAGACCATAGTCATTTTCGATGCTGACATCAACAATGAGTGTAGGTCTTCCGTGCTTGTTCCATATTACAATATCTGGTTTAATGGCCTTGTTTTTTATGCATCTGCTAGCCAGTATTTCTTACTCATGCGCTCATCTTTGATTCCTTAAATTCTATATTCCTGAAAATGATTTATCACATACCTTACAAGCAAATACTTTGCGTCCACATATCTTTTAATCTACTTATTTAAAAAATGGTATTCCACATATTTTATAAACTTTCATCTCAATGTGATGCTTCAATCTTGACATTTTAGATGAATATAATTTCATTCTTGAAAACTTCTAACACTCAATGAGATTTCATATATTATTTCAAATATAAATTCTTTCAAAAGTATTATCTACTTTATATTTATACACGCAAACTTTGTTTCTTAGTAATAATAACCATCTTTCATGATAAAAATTATAGCTTTAATAAATTGAGTCAAATCTGATTCTTATATAAGAATCACACATCCCAATATGTTTCTTCAGTACAATGTTATGCTTTTAAGATAGTATGTATTGTCCCATGTTAAGTAGCCACTGGTAATATATATATGTGTGTGTGTATATGAGTATAGTATATAAAGACTGGTCATTATAACTTTGGTAAAAAATAATACATGCCTTTCATTGCAGTTATTTTTATCAACATTCATAAGGTCATTGTCACAGCTTTTTCACATTTGTGAACATCCACATACATGGATTTAGTTTAATCAATGTCTTTAAGTACTGTTTAACATTGAATCATTTGATTTTTTTCAACTTCAGATTTCAATCGGTGATGTTGTCCATTTTCATTTTCTTTCAGTTAGAAATCAACATGGATCTAAATATTTGAAAAATAAGTCTTCAATTTCCAACCGAATTATCTGTAAATACAATTGAAAATAACATTAGGATATGCAGTTTAAAAATATTATTAAAACTATCTAAATTCTCAAATAAAAATTTAATTTTTTTCATAAATTTTCTTCAGGTCAAATTCGTAAGACACCAAAAATAAAAACACATCTAATTATAACCGGACTGGGATAAGTACTGACATATCGTGCATGTCAATCCTCATTTCTGGACGTTTAGATTGAATAACAGCAAAGTTTACAGCTACGGTCAATTCATTGTTAAGCAGTGACTAGTTGCATGGAAACAACTGTGCCCAAAGTGTATCTTTTAAACGATTTTGTTAAAGGCATTTGCTATATAAAAAGTAATTTATTAGTATCTGTTTTCTCTTGCTCTTTCTCGATATATATATATATATATATATATATAAGCACAGAGACCAGACATTGCCTATAACTGAATGAGTATAAAGAATAATCCACATTTCTAATACACTGAATATCATAACTTGTTATAATTTTCCTGAAAGTGGACGTGGACAACACATTAGATTTATGGAAGCAAAACACACATTCATCTTCATCTATTAAAATGAAATGAAAAATAATTCTCATGGCGAGAAGAGCAAATAACCGCCACAGCTTAAATGAAGCTTAGTTCCACATTTAATGCAAATAATGTTGATTAATAACAAAAATAAATTATTTTTATTTTTTGGTTTAGATAATGTATATTTTATTGAGATGATTAAAATGAATTAAATAAATCAACTTTAATAATACTTCTTAACAGAATGCTTAAAACAATTCTTTCACTGAAAATTAACAACATAGAACTAATTATTAAAATAATTTTTTTGATGTAATAGGCAAATGAGATTACTTTTTAATGTAGATTTCCTTTAAATAAATAGTATTGATAAGTATTGATAGGAATCATGCTGGAATAAAAGTGTATAAAAGTCCGTTTCGGTATGAAAAATGGTTAGTGAAAAAGCATACTTTTTGTTCACATTAATCAGATAGTAAAAAAGTGTATTTTTGTATATATTAAATTGTGACTAAACAGACGGGAATACGATTTTATTATAATAGATTATTACTTCTGTTAAGACACATTAAGATATATTTCGATCTAATCTGAAGACTTTGGAGAGAGGTTTAGGGAAGAAATAATTGTCGCTTGATATTTATTAGTAAAGATTAGACAATTGGAAACGTGACGTCCTATATAATGTTTGAAGTCCACGTATACTTCTAGAATAGTGATTTCAGGTAGCGATGTACAGATTATCAAATTGGCTGATTACCGATTAATCAGCCTTTAATAATCGGTTGATTAATAGGTTTTCTAATGCCGATTTATCAATAAATTTTGTTATCAAAAATGATACTAATATTAATTATATTGTAAACAGAGACAAGTTAACTCCCTCTTGTGCTTGCCAGTGAAAATTTATCAAATAGACATACATTGTCTACACCATATTATCAAATAACAAACATGATGTACTGTTAACATGTAGACGTTTACAATTCTACTGAATTTGGGGTAAATAGATCTAAGCATATGAAAAATTTCCCTCCTTTCTCTTTCTATTGAATTAACATTACTATTTTGTACTTTAAATCACTGTTAAAGACAATTATTTCATCTTGCAGTTTTCATGTTGAGAAACTGTACAGTAAATTGCGATGATGTGCGAACCAAAAATCAAGCATTCTTCATGTCATACTCTTGTTCCTCATTTTTGGGCTCTTGCTACTACATTATATGTATATTTTTATTTTTTGGTTTAGATAATGTATATTTTATTGAGATAAATTACTAATTAGATATCAAACATTATTTTTTACATATTTAAATAACTTAACTAAATATTAACAACAACATTCCAGCATTATGGAAACCAGTTTCTGTTGGAAGTATTTTGATATCAATATCAAAAATAAGAATACAGCTGCATGCAGGTTATGTCGAACAACCACATTAAATGATAGCAAATCAGCAAAAACTTTTACAATAATATGTTAAATCATCTTAGAAAGGTTCATTCAAAAGAAGGAAAAGTTGCAGATGAGAAAAGGAAGCACAATGAATATTCAGGGACAGACACTCCAGAAACAAGTGGCAGCAACTATGAGCATCCAGCGAAAAACCAAACTGCTACAGAATCAATATTGGCCAAAACAAAAATTTGGGATATTAGCGACACAGGTCACAGGAGATCCATTATCTGATAAGAGAAATGCTGTTGATATTCAACCATATTCTGTAACATCTGACATTGGATTTAATGGGCTTGTTGCAAAACTTTGTAGTGAAGTACTTTTTTAATGGAATACTGTAATTTGAACAAAATAATTTTCCATATATTTACAAAAGTAAAACAAAAATTCATCTATTTCTTGCTGAAATTAGCAGCATTTCATAAACTACATGCATTTGGACAGCTCCAACAGATAATGCTACCTTTCAGTATTTGACATCGCATTGGTTTTCAAATGACTTGGAACAGTACAGAGCTGTGCTTACATTTGTCCCATTCCCTGGTGCACACACAGGTGCAAGTGAAGAATTGCACAATGTTCTGGATGAGTATGAAATCTTCAATAAAGTTTTCTTAGTCTTGAAGGATTCAGAGCAAATATGGTTGCTGGTGTCAAGGAATGTGATTTAGAATAACTATCATACACTGTAACTCAGTCTGTGAAGACAAGCATTACATCTAACAGAAATACAGTCTCTCACTTAAATTGCTTTCTATTAGCAAATTAACTTAAATACAGGATCAGCTTAATTTGGAAAAACAAACTCATTCAAGATGTGGCCATATGGTGGAATTCAACATATTATATGCTGAAAATAAATCAAGAATAACAAAAAGCTTTTGTAATGTGTGCTGTTGACAAGATTTCTAATTTACCAACTTATCAATGAGGATTTTTTTTCGTAAAATATTCAGTCTTTGAGTCCATTTGAAGAAATTACCAAAGAAACAACTCACAGAACATCAACCATATCAACGGTACCTACAAATTTATCTCTGAGGTTATTTCTGTCAAAAGCTGCCTAATCTAATTCTAGTATTTCTGACTTTAATGGAATCCTTCTTACAATTGTTGAACAATTCAGGTTATCAATGGAAACAAGATTTTCATTCGATATAAATGATAAAAACTTGTGTATGTTTACTTTCCTAGACCCATGATTCGAATATTAATTTTAAAGGATTGGTATAAAAACATATTTAGAATTGGATTCTACATCTACTTTCAACTGATGATAATGAAGCAGAATCAGCAGGATACACTACCCTACTGAGAGTGAAGAAGCACGAACATGTGTAAATTACACCATGGCAACTTTTAAACCAACCAGCAAAAGAGCAGTAAAAATGTCACAAAAGATGCTTTCATCACTTCTAGTATAAGATGACAATAGGAAGTAAAAGTTCAATTATTTTTAATTCAATTTCGGCCTTCATTTGTGAGGTGTGAACACTGAGCATCATTTATAACAGTAAAATTGCACTGATGGACAATTTTTAAAGTATCATCAAATAAAACTGAATTAAATGACAGTAAATATGAACATTCAATATAATTCTATACATAATGATTATTATGCCTATTTTTTAAACAATTCCAACAGCAACTTATTTCATTAGAAGTTGATAAAAATTCTGATATGTTCAATTTTGGTGGAGGAAATAAAGTACCAAATGTAGTAAACATATACTAATTTCCAAATCACACATCACAAAAAAATGCTAAAATATAAAGATCTGGAGTATTTCATGCCTAATCAATGCATATTGTAGAATGCTATACCAGGTATTCCTTAAATAGTATCCTCAGGAAAATGTAGTCATTTTATGCAGTGTTTTTCATTTTGCTTATCATGGCAATGTAATTAAGTAAATGTACATGTTCAACTTCAATTTAATTTTAATAAAAGAGAGAGCTGCATGTTATCAATGATAGAGTTTTTTTTATACAATTGGTATTTCTTTGTGATTCTATTGAATTCTTTGCTTGGCACTGATCACATTCGTATATTTGAGGTGGTTCCCTAAACTCTTTTCCCCAGTCAAAGACATACAGAGAAAAAACTCCAGTTGTTCTTCTTCAATGTTTGTGGCACAAATCACTTGTTTTATATTATTTACTAGCCTGAGTCCCCGGCGTTGCCCGGATGTTTGGAGGTGTGTGTTGAGCAAATAAAGAAAAAGAAAAGTGGCAGTAGGCAGGCAAGCTCAAACCCGTGACACGAAGGTGGAAAAGAAAATGGAAGAAAATCTGACGTCTTACCCCTACTCCATGATGTGACCAGAAGTTCAGAATGTTAAAATTAGGCAAAGTCAATCCAACTAATATGATGACTTGCAAAAATGGCTCACAAAAAATGGACCTCTCTTTGTAGAAAACTGCCCAGTAAAGGGTGAAAGAATTAATGTTTTTGGCCAATTTTTTTATATTTATTGTCCAAGATGTTGAGCTCCAAAATGATACTGATGTTGTGAAAATCAGTCGCCTCTGTCGAAAGTTTTAGACAGACATATATATATACATAATTTAAACAGACAGGTGAGATTTATATTATAGATAAAATTGTTAGGTGAAAGTCCAGATTAGTTAGAAAAACACCCCTGCCTCCACATATTAAGAAATGGGTTTCCAAAGAGTTCTCTGCATAAGTACTGTTGTTTTTATTGTTTTAACATCATTATTTTCTTTTTCTAATGGCTTTGTTCAAGTGAACGCTGAGATTATTTAGAACTGATTCATTGTAGTTTGTGCAGACCATTCTGCTTTATGTTGAATGCCCAGAAAAAGTCCCTTCTGATTAATGTTTACCAATTTTAAAATAACCAAACAAACTTGGCTGCTTTTCAGAAGAACAGAATATTTTTAACTGGTAAATTATATCAGAAAGGACTTTTTCATGGAATATATGTGAAACAGAATGATTCGCACAAACTGGAATTTTTTAATAAGAGATTCGTTCAGTTTTTCATATGAGAATTTGTGACACTACGAGATTCCTACCTTAACAACTTGCCAATGAGGACTTGTTCAAAGAATTGTCCAGTTATTGAGTCCATTTGAAGGAATCACCAAAGAAACAAGTCACAGAACTTCAACCATATGGATGATAATACCTACAATTTTATCTTTGAGGTTATTTCTTTCAAAAGCTGTCCAACCTAACAATGAATCAATGGAAACAAGATTCTCATTCTATCTAAATTGATAAAAACTTGTGTGTCTATTTTCCTAGATCCAAGATTCACATTTAAATTCAAAAATAATGACATGAAAAACACTAAGAGTTGGATTCTACATCTACTTTTTACTGATAATAATGAATCAGAATCAGCAAAATGCACTTCTTCAAACTCTGTAGAGAGTCAAGAAGATCAAAGTGGAAGTAAAACTGTATCTCTTTCAAGTCTGTTTGATGAATTAGCTTTGAATTAACCTACAGTAACAAATCAAAACAGAGCAGGTAGAAGCTGAGTAAAACCTGGAGACTGCAACTGCAACAGCAATACAAGAATCACAATCTAAACTCAAAAGGAGTAAATCCCTTATGGTTAAGTGTACAAAAGAACTTGACCATTACAACTACTTGCAAGAGGTGATGATCTATTTCAGTGGTGGAAGAAGACAAAAGAGACCTTACCACTGCTGAGTAAACAGGCTTCAAAATATTTAAGCGCACCACCTTCATCCGTGGAAAGTAAACAGCTCTTTAGAACAGGTGGTAATGCATATGAATTTATGAAGAACAAACTGTGTCCTGAGAATAGAGCAACTCTAATGTTTCTACATTACAACTTAAAGTATTCAACTTTAAATACTGAAAAGACTATGAGAGCAGAGGAGGCAGGTAGCAAGAATAGAAGAGGAAGTACAGTAGCAGGTGCATTACTTCAGCCTTATTCACTTAAAGAATTACAATTTGTACTTTTTAGTTGGTTTGTAATTCCTTTTTTTCTTATCTAATCATTTAAGAATTGGAAATTGTACTTTGCAGTTTGTAATTTTAGTTAATAAAAGAAAAAAGCCCGAATAATGACCAGACACTTAATTAAATGTTAAGTTAAATTAGAATTACTATGTTAATGTGTCAAAGCTATCTGATGAGTAACTTGGCAGTGATGAAATGATTTAAACTTAATAGGAAAGAAGAAAGTAAGTAATTGGCCAATTAATCGGCAAATTTGGTGTTTACAGAGTAATCAGCAAAGTGGCCAATTAGGCTGATTACCGATTACCTGCCAATTAATTAGTAAACCCCTAGTAACAAGTTGTCGCAAACTTCTGAGCAGAAAGATCGCCAGTCAACAGCAGAACAGCTGGAAATGTCTCAATTTTCCATAACTGTTTTGTGATCACACAAATGGCTAAAAAAAATGAACATGTCATGCGTGCCACTGAAGTGCACTATAAACTAATCTATTTCTCTGCAACTAATAATCCACAAATTTCTTTACAATTGTGACTTTGAAAGGTTTTTGACTATGCTGAATACGAAAATCTCTTAAATTTTACAGAAACAAGTGGTTTGCCAGATATAAAGACCTGTATTATTGAATTGCTGATGCACATCCACACAAGAATATTGTATATGTGTGCACTGTAAACAAACCTGTGAGAAACAAATTCACACACCAAACGGTTTTTCCAACTAAACAGTCACATAGCTTCATTCAAAATAACAGACACTTTTTCACATTCTTTTATCAAAAGAATTTAATTTTTTTCTTCACTTTCTTATATTTCATTTAAAAAAAAAAAAAAAAAAAAAAAAAATCGCTGACAATTTTTGCACCTTTTTTCTCATGAGAATTTCATTTTTTCCTTCACTTATATTTCATTCAAAAAATCGCTGGCATTTTTGCACAGTTCTACTTCATAAAAAATCAAATGTTGCTTTAATTCAAATTTTTTTTTATTAAAATTATATTTTCTTATGCATATTTTTTTTTTGTTTTCAAATATATTTCTGTTCAGAAAAAAATCTTGTTTGTTACTTATTTGCCATGTTAATTGAAGATGTCTTAATACCTGGAGTCTGTGGAAAGATTTTATGTGATATTCATTTTCGGCATACCCAAAAACCAATAAAAGTCGTCATTATAAAGGTGAGTGTTGAGTTTGAATGTTTTCTTTTATTTATTTATTTATTAATTTTTCTTGCAAACCTGAAATATTATTTAGTAACACATACTTAACATGGAGAAGGGATGGTGTTTTGTAACTATTCTGTACTTTCAACTTACAAATATCGTAAAAATTTTATTTAATTCAGTGAGGAAGTAGGGAGTAGTCTTTATATCTCAAGCTACTTGTCGCTACAAAATTTAAATGACATTTTCTTATTCAGCATATTCAAAAGCATATTAAAGTCGTCATTTAAAAGAAAATTGTCGAGATGGACCGAATGGGGGGGAGCAGTCTCAGTCTCAGAAAAGTGCATTTTGTTTCCACTAGGCGGCAGTGTCGGTCGTAAAGAAGTAGATTTTTTTAAGGCACACACAAGTAAAAAACATGGCTACTGAAGAATATAATGTATAATATAGTTTTTATATCTCAATAACTACTTGTCTCTGCAAAATTTCAATGCGATTTTAGAATTCAGCATAGTCGAAAACCAGAGCTTATGTCAACGGATATTCAAATCTAAGGGAGATAACCAGCATAGACATAGTAAAAATAAGCATATTTTGCAAGGTATAATTTGAGATGCTGAAAATAATCAGTAGAACAATGAAACAATGTTAAATAAAATTTTTTAAAATGATTACACGATTATTGTAGCCAAGTTCCTGAAATTGCCAAAGCAGTTTACGAAAAGGAAACAAGTTAGCGATCAAACTATATATGAATGAGGTTAGTCCCAGAAATTGCTGAAGCACTAAAAAATACACGAAGACTATACCTGCAAATGCAGGGTGAAGTTAGTCCTGGAAAAAACAACAGTTAATCAATAAACAAGTTAATCAACAAACTTAAAATATAACAATGTTAAGTAACAAAGTAAACTTATTATCATACACAAAACAAAAGTAAACAATCTTTTACAATATGATACTGTTAATTAATCAACCACAAAAATTAAATAAACTTGTTTGAAACGATGGAAATTAGTCAAAAACAAAAATTAAATAAACTGTTAATTTACGAAAATAAAAACTTTTTGAAGGAGATTTTGAAGTATTTAAACCGTCATTTTAATTTTTTTTAAAATGAAAATAAAAAATTAAAAAATAAGAAACTTATTTTTCTTTATTTTAGATAATCAGTCGGCATCAGGATGATTAAAACTTTTTAAAGTATTTAAACCATCAATAACAATCAGGAAGTTGTTGTCCAATTAGCCAATGAATAATACTTCCCTTATTCAAGACAAAAAGAAGCACTTTATCTTGTACAGAATCTTTGAATGTTATTTTTTTCCTTTTTTAATACATTTGTACATTTTAAGATTTTATGAATAATTTTTATAATTTATTTATTTTTGGCAATACAGTTACTCAGGTAGAGAAAGGACGATACAAGCTTTTTTATTATTAAATTCGGTTTCTGCAGAATACTTTGTTTATTAAATTGCTAGGTGAAACTACAGAATAGTAAACAAAACAAAGAAAACTTTAATCATAACCAGAAATTGACGGTTTAAATACTTTAAAATCTCCTTCAAAAACGTTTTTTATTTTCATTAATTAAGAAGTTTATAAAATTTTTGTTTTTGCTTAATTACCATCGTTTCATTGTAACAGGTTGTTTACTTTTTGTTTTGTGTACGTTAATTAATAAGCATCCCAAATTATACCTTGCAAAATATGCTTATTTTTGCAATGTCTATGCTGGTTATCTCCCTTAGATTTGAGTATCCATTAACATAAGCGCCCAAAAACCTATAAAAGTAATCATTTTAAAGAAAATTGTGGAGTTGGACCTAATGAAAAAAAATACCTACATTTCCAACTATATTGCATTTAAATTAATTAAATTCTTGATACTTCTGCACTTTAGTACCCGTTTTCCGTGAGTTGCACTTGGCAAGCCAGTGTAAAAAGGAAAACGCCGGATTATAACGAGTGAGTCAAAAGAGAGATGCCAATTAGCAGACGTTAAAAACTGGAAGAAAAAAAAGGAAAGAAAAGAGTTTAACAGGAAAAGTAAAGAAAGGGCAGAGTTTCATTGTGTTTATTCAATTAAAAACAAACAAAAAATAAATAAATAAAATAAAACAAGAAAAATGAATCAATCCAGGCTGGAAATGATTTGTAAATCCACAGAAAACGTCCTCATTTTCTGTCAGGAAAACCAACTACTAGCAATGGAGAAGAGATGCAAAAAATGTTAACAAAAATGCATCATGAAGAAACGAAATGTAAGCAACAGCTGGAGATGCACAAATGGCCACTGCAGACAATGGACATCCTTGTGCCATGGCACCTTTTTCGAGAGATCCCATCTCCTGCTACCTATGATTATACAATTCATATATTTGTGGGCATTTGAAATGGCAACATGCAAAAATCTATGGCAAGAGTGCGATATCAGGTCGGATTAAACTCTCACCGACTGGAAAAACTTCCTGGGGGATATTTGCCAAGACTATTTCCTTAGGAATCCCCAGCAGATCAGAGGCCCAAAGCACACAGTGGAAGTTGAGGAGTTTGTTTTCAACAGACAAAAACAATGTCGGGAGGGCCATTGAACCGCTTTGGGTCTTCAGAGGATACGACGCTGCTGAGAAGGAGGGTTTTCTTGTCACAATCCCAGACTGTAAATCAGAAACCCTTCTTTCGCTAATAAAAAAAGTACACACTGCCGGGGACTACAATAGTTTCCAATTACTGAAAAACATAGTGAAAAGTAGGATCAGAAGAGTACAAACATTTTACGGTTAACAAGAGCCTTCATTTCGTGGACCCTATGACTTGGGCTACCACAAATCATGTGGCGAGGATGTGGAAGGAGGCAAAACAACAAAATAAAAGAAAGTGTGGAACTGCTGGACAGTTATTTTAGTGAATGTATATGGAGACAAAAATTCGGAAAGAATCATTTTGTGTCAATCATAAAGCATATAGAAGAAAGCTATCTGGTTCAGGAATTTCCTCCTCCTTCTACATTCTCGAACAACCTTTCTCAGCCTACTTTGCCGACGTCAGCTGCTTTACTTCAATAAGTAGAAAACACTATCTTTAAAGAAATAGGCTATCGTCAGGAAACAACCGCACATTGCCCAAAAAAGTATACACCTAACCCACAATAAATAACTGACAACTGCAAAAAAAATAAAAACTATATATTGTGAGAAATAATTTTAAACATCTGCCTCTGTAGGTGTCTGAGGTGCCATCTTTTAATTCTTGGACATGTGTGATTCACGTGTAAATGTGATTTCATATTATGACCCCCCTCCCCGCTTTCTATTTAAAGCAGCTGAATACTGCAAAGGGTGTATTTTAGCATTAGCATTCCGGCAGTGGGAGAGGTTGGATGCACATTAGTGCTTCCAGATCTTAGAGGTCGCAAGAGGACAACCTGTTGCAACTTGCTCCCCGTTTCGAGCCACAGCATAAGGAAATTCACCACATCTCGCAGCAGGTTGCCACTGGTAATTTATATACTGGATTGAATTATTATTTTCCGTGATGGCATCTTCCTGGGTTGAATGCCTGCCAGCGCATATTTCTTTCCTAGAAGGACCCTGTATATCGAGTTTCTCAGCATGCAGAGAAGTCTTCAACTGGTCCTTCATACAGTCAGACTTCAGGAGGCGGTCTTTGGATTGAGTACAGGTGGGCGTCTTATTCACCAGAATATACCTGATGTATTCCTATTACTTACACACTAAACTGTTTAGGGGATGGGTAAGATGCTTCTCTATGACATATTTCAGGGATTCGTTGGATTTTCTTTTTTAATTGTCATTGTGAAATGAAAGTGTTGAAATACGATTCAGTTGAGTGGTAAAGACACATTCGAAAGTCACCATGAAAATTTGTCATGCTATGGATAATTTTATTTACATATTCAAAAGTCGGATTTTGTGGCAATTTGATGCTATGGAAAAGTTAAATACACATTCAAAGCTCGGACTTTGTAATAACTTGTCGGGCTATAGAGAATTTTTTATATGCACATGCAAGTCGTACTTTGAAAATTTGTTGTTCTATAAAAGTTTGAGTGGCAAATCGAGTGCCGAACTCTGAAATTCGGTTGTATTTGAAAAGAAAAAAAACATTGTCGCTTTTAGACGAAAGAGTTATTTTATGAAAGTACAATTCGAGTCAGATTTTTTTGTTTTAAAAAAGTTATGATTTTAAAAGAATTTAAAATGCAATTTGGTCGACTTGTATGCATTAAAAAGTCGGCATTTTTAAACGAGGAATTTGGAATGAAATTCAGTTATTTTTGCTGAAAAAATTTGTAGCTATTAAATAAGTTATTTTAATGACAGTACAATTTGAGTTGCACGTTTTAAAAAATTTTTAAAGGAAAAAGTTGTTGCTGTTAAAAGAACTTATAATGCGATTCAGTCGACTTGTATATAAAAAGGTATTTTTAAAATGAGAAATTTATAAATTAAATTCGGTGTGCTTAGCTGGTTAGTGAGGGCTAGCTGTGTCTGGCTGAGTATTGTGAGCTAGTAAACGGGGATATCTTGTGTGGGCTAGTAAACGAGACTAGTGAGGATATCTTGTGTGGGCTAGGAAGCGAGACTAGCATGGGTTTAAGTGTGAGCTAATCTTTAAGGCATTTGCCTAGAGGGCTTATATTCTGGGTCTTGAGATGGGAAATAATTTTAAGTATCGGCCGCTCTAGGCATCTAGGGTGCAATCTTTTCATTCTTGGACATGCATGATTCACGTGTAAATGTGATTTTGCGTTATGCACCCTCCCTGCTTTCTATTTAAAGCGGTTGAATATCACATAGGTTGTTCTTTGGCATTGGCATTCTGCCAATGGAAGAGGTTGAACACACATTAGTGCTTCAAGACCTTAGAGGTCGTAACAGGGCAACCTGTTGCAACTTGCTCAGTTTCGAGCCACAGCATAAAAATTAAAAAATTTTTGCTGCAAAATAAATTGCATAAACAAAAATGGTTTTGCATAAACTGCAGTCATCGGCAGCCCAAAACTTAAAAAAAAAAAAAAAATGTTCTCTTCCCCCCAAAAAAAGAAAAGCAACTGTCTAAAAAGATCATAAAACAGTAAAATGTTTGTAATCCTTATGTTAGGTTTCTGCTTTTGTTTCTTTTTCTTTCATAGTGCATATATATATATATATATATATATATATATATATATATATATATATATATATATACTTGCATTCACCTGTTATAGTACGGTGCTTATTTTTTTTTTTGGTAAATGTTTACTTTAACTACAACAGAACACCAACAAACAAAATTTGATTCTTTATAGGTTTTCAGAGTCGCTGACAACGAATCTGATATTCAAATCCGTCGCAAATTTACCGTTTGCATGGTATTAACCCTTATACCCTTGCACTATTTTACGCCATATCACCGTATTTGTTAACACTACGCGTGAGTAGTTCTTATTGAAATGTATGTTTGTAGTCACATGATCTTTCACAAGGCGCATGGATACATGGCGGATATTTTAAATGACAGGAAATATTTTTCATAAAATAAAAAAATAGTTTTCATCTCATTGGAACACTTTAAATAAAATTTAAAAAATAGTTTCACCTTATTTATAGTAAAAATTATGTCAGTATGTTTTCACAACCAGTTTACAAAAACATTTTTGTTTTTTTTGAGGGGCTATTCAATTATAGAATTTGTATGGATTTTAACAGATGTTTCTGCAGTTTAATTTATTGTTTTTCCGTAAGTAACGCGCCGACATACACCGAGCAGAAGAATTGTTTAATTTTTCACAAAAATTAAACAGTACTTCTACTCGGTGTATGTCAGCGCGTTACTTACAGAAAATCGATAAATTGGGGGGGGGCGTTACTTATGGAAAAAATTAAACTGCAGAAGCACCCGTTAAATGTTGTACAAGTTCTATAATTGAATACCCTCCTAAAAAAAAAATAAATAAATAAAAAATAAAAACGTTTTTGTAAACCGCTCGTGAAAACTTATTTTTTTAGATCAATTAAAAAGCATCAAAAAACATGTAACACAGAAAAATGAACCACATTTCTTTGTTTTTGAAAACTTTCTTGTTATTTCAAATGTCAGCTAAAAAATTATTCCGCGACGTGACAAGTCACGGTGCTAATGTAGAGAGTGATCCGCGCTATTTTTTAAATCATATTTCCACTTTTAATTAAAGTTTTATTATTCAATTGTAAGGTTAAAGTACAGAATAGGTACCCATGTTAAGAATGGCTTTTTAAATAATAACGTCATTATTTCAGCACGGATCACTCTCTGCATGAGTACCCAAGTCACTTTATTACGTGTGAATGCATCAATGCATCATGTAAAAATAGCATAAACGAAGGTGGTGAGATGGCAAAAAATAGTGCGAGGTTTCAGGGGTTAATACCATGCAAACGGTAAATTTGCGACCGGTTTGAATATCAAATTCGTTGTCAGTGACATCGAAAATCTATTAAGATCCAAATTTTATTGGTCGGTGTTCTGTTGTAGTTAAAGTAAACATTTACTTTTTTTTCTTGACACGCTCGTAATAATCCGGCGTTTTTCGTTTTTCGCCGGGTGTTGCTGAGTGCGACTCACGAAATACGGGCACTAAAGTGCAGAAGTACCAAATTCTTAATAAGACATTTTGAAAAATAGAATAGATAAGATATACGATGGAGATACAAAAAAATAAACAAAAACAATAACGCTTTTTGTAAAGTTAATAAAGTTTGATAACAGTAATAAAAATTAAGAGAATAAGTTCGGGGTTCAGTTGAAATTGAAAAGTTGAATTGATAGAAATTAAACATAAACGTGATTTTAAAAAAAGTCGGTTACATTTTTTCTTTTTTAATTAATGAATTCATCAAAGTTTCTCGTAAAAGTACATCTCATTGCCGTGTGAAACAAAAACATTCACAAAGAAAATGAAGGAATTGATGCTTACCTTTAATCAAATCTTGTTACGCATAGTTTGTTTGATTTAAATAATAAATCAAATAAAGGATTTTATGTAAATTTGATAATAAATTTTTGTGGTAAATCATCAAGAAGATTTGATCATTGTCGGAATGACCTTCAAAACAGGAAATAGATTTGGAATTATCTCCCTTGCTTTAATTTTGCTGAAAAAAATTTTTTTTTTTTTTTTTTTTTTTCCAGTCGTTTAATTTGATCGTTACAAGATTTATTTGTAAGACAACTTTTTAATCAGAGGTAAATTTTTATGACGTGACCCAACGTCATTTAATCCCTAAAAAAATATGAAGATCTACTTTTTTTTATTTTAATCATTGCCTAATACGTTTAAACGGCCTTTATAAAAAAAATTGGCAGTCTTGCAGTTAAGTCCCGGCAAAGTTCGACAACTCTAGAAGGGTCGCATCAGTATTTTACACCGTCAAATCACGAATATTACGAATTATTAGTTTTAAAATAGAAATAAAAATTATTAAAGTTTTAAAATAAAATAAAAAAAATGTAATTAATATAAAAAATATTTGGTAAATTTTCAGATTAGGTCCACCTCAACAATTTTCTTTTAAATGACGACTTTTAAAGGTTTTCAGCTATGCTGAATACGAAAATCGCATTGAAATTTTGCAGAAATAAGTAGTTATCGAGATATAAAAAGTTGTATTATGCATTGTATTCTTTGTCAGCCATAAATAAATCTACTCCTTATGCATAATTCAACTTTTTATATCTCGATAACTAATTATTTCTGCAAAATTTCAATGCAATTTTCGTATTCAGCATAGTCGAAAAGTTATGCAAGTTGTCATTTAAAAGAAAATTGTGGAGGTGGACCTAATCTAAAAAAATACCAAATATTTTAATATTGGAAGTAAGCACTTGATTAAATAAAGTAAACGAACAAAATATACATGTTTATATATTTATAACTATTTATTTAATACAAAAATGAAACGATTTTTTAGAAAGTGTATTATTGTCTTAATAGAAAAACGAATAAAATGAAATCTGAAGTAGAATCACGTAACAAAATATAAATTTATACAAAATAAAACAACTTTGAAAATTAAACATTTCTTAGAAACTGTATTGTTGTCTTATGCTTTTAATAATTCGTGGAAATGCGTGTCCTTTCTCACGCCGTCTCCACAACTCTTCCATTAGATGGGAATGGAACACATTTTCATATCTTTTTTATATTAAGTATATAATATATTTTATATTAATTGCATATTTTTTAATGGTAAAACTTTAATTATTTTTATTTTTATTTTAAAACTAATAATTCGTAATATTCGTGATTTGACGGTGTAAAATACTGATGCGACCCTTTGTGAGAAAACTCTCTCATAGCCTGAAAATAGGCCCAGTGTCAGACGTAACAAAATGAAACAGAACTTACCGTGGTCTTGAAGAAAAAGTTGGTAGGTCTGTTGCAAAATTAGTTGGTCTTATTTTGCTGGCATGGGCCGAGTAGTTCATAATCCCTAGATGAGATTAATGTACAGTCGTTGCATTTAGGCTCTGGGAGACTTGGAGTGGTTTTAGTCAATCCTGTCGAAGAATACGACTACCAGGCCATTTCCTGCTGTCTTTTTTCACGACTGTCTTCAGCTAGGAATTTTTTGGTAAGCAAGGGAAATTAAGATTTCCCGCTGAAAGAAAAAAAAAAGGGTTTGGTCGGGGAGGCCCTTTAGTGGCCAATCCCCGATCTTGTCTCATTAGCGACAAGACCAATCAGTGGTCCCGTAACATCGTGTTATTCCTGACACACTCCCAAGGGGGCAAGAAAAAAGTAATCGGTAATCGATTACTTTTTTTTTTTTTTTTTAAGTTATTAAAATGAAACATATTGTTTTATGTTTGATTTCTATTGAACAAATGAGGCTAATCCCTAAGGATAAGTATTATGTGTTTCTACCACAGAAATGAGTAAAGTTTCAGCTAACAGTTTTAACCAAATCAACAGTATCAATAATTAACAACTAGAAAGAAAAAACTATAATAACATAAGTCAGTAGACAATTCATCTTTAATTGCTACAATGGGGAACTTAACCCAACCTAACATAACATGTTTTCCGAACAATTTGGACAAAACCAAATTCCGGTGGTATCTTGTTCATTAACTCCGATGCAGTTAAAATGATACCATTTGTTGCACTTATCGCAACATACCATTGGAGATGATCCATCATTCTCAATGGAACAAGTTGGGCAGAAGAAGGGACCTCCCTCCTCCACAAACTCTGACGAAGAGGATTCAGGATTATCCTTCATTTCCAAAGGGAACAAATGTTTTAGGGAGTGGATTTGTTCACACCCATCCCTTAATATGCGAGCAGAACGAGCCTTTCCATCGTTTCCGTAGATGAGGTTGAGCACCTTACCAAGACTCCAGAAAGGTCTAGGTTTGTTGGGTGTTTTAATCAAAACAACGTCACCGACTGAAATCCTTTCAGTAACTTGACTGATCATCTCTCTATCTCCCTCCCTTAAGGAGAGAAGATATTCGTTGTACCAAATTTTGCGGAATTTTTCAACAAATTCATCTCTCAGCTGCAGAGAGTTTAACAATTGCACCCTACTCGGGGTGTCAGGACAGAGATCATCGACCTCCATGTTTCCCAATATCAAGCGTTGGCTATAGCCCGTTTGCAGAAAATGATTAGGGGTCAAAGTTTCCAATCCCCTTTCCGCAGAGTCAACGTAGGTGAGGGGTCTGTCATTAATGGCCTTCTCTACGTCAGAAACAATAGTTAGGAAGTTGAAATATTCGATCTTCCTTCTACCAATTAATTTGTGGAAACACCGTTTCATGGTTTGTATCATCCGCTCCCATGTGCCTCCATGCCATGCGGAATAAAGAGGGATGGTAACATGTCTAATTGAAGTTGATCTGAATTGTTCCTTGAACTCATCAGAAATTAATACTTCTGACAACGAGATACCAGCAGCCAAGAAGGTTTTGGCATTATCAGAATAAACGTAGGAAGGGACACCAAATAGGTTAGTAAACCTGGCAAATGCCAGTAGAAAAGAACGTGTGCTCATGTCAGGCAACAGTTCAAGATGTACAGCCCTGAGACTCATACAGGTAAACAACAAGAGATACATTTTGGTATCCTCATTGTTCCCCTTTATCCAAAAATGGCTTGAAAAGTCAACACCAACTTGGTTGAATGGGCGAACAAAATTTGTCCGGTGGGCTGGTAGTTGAGAACCCGAAGGGGTCTTACAAGGCAGAGAATTTATTTTTTTGCATGTTATGCAATGGCGGAGGACGCCCTTCACTGATTGTCTCCCTTGAGGGATCCAAAACCCCATTAGTCTTAACTTGGTTAGGGTTGAGCTAACTCCGAGATGACTGCAATTCCAGTGTGCCTCCTGAACCACTAGTCGAGTCAAATCATGATATTTACCTAAGATGATGGGGTGTTTGACTTGATATGGGTGAATATCAGAACTTTGTATACGACCTGTAGCGCGCAGCAATCCTTCATTATCCAAGAATAATCCAAGGGCACTTACTCTTGGCGGTATAGTTTTACCAGCAGGTTCCCTTAAGCAATTTAATTCGCAGGGGAATTCTTTCCTCTGCATACTAGAGAAAAGCAAAAACTTTGCCCTTTTAACAGTATCGGTTTGTCTATGTTTCAATTTATTGACAAACCGTAAAACCTTCTCCAGCACACCGATTGTCTTCGTCAAGGAAGAGAATTTTGAAATATTAAACGGAAGAATATTCTCTTCCGAAGTAGCCTCATTGGAAAGAAAGCAAGAGACAATCTTTTTATTAGTGTCATTCAGACACGGTAACGGAGTTATTGGCCAATCAACAGCACTTCGATTTGCCCAATCAGGGCCATGAACCCACAAATCGAAAAATTGCCGGAACTTAGCAGAGGAAAGACCCCTGGTTAACAAATCTGCCAGGTTTTCAGCAGAAGGGACATATTTAAATTGAGGTAAGATACCAAAATCATTTTTGATAGCTTCCAACATCCTCTTAATGTCCAAAATTCGGTTTTCCACAAAGAGATTTTTCTTTGTACCCCTACCGTTCAACACCCAAGACAATGCCACCTGGGCATCAGAGACTACAAACAAATTACGGACGTCGACAGGCTGCAAGGCCCTTAACACATTAGGGACGATCTTAAAAGCAAGATAAATTGCCATAAGTTCCAGAATGGGTAGGGTTTTTTTCTTAAGAGGAGCCACCTTTCCCTTTGCGAATACAAGGTGACACTGCGACCCCTGCTTGGCATACAACGAAAATCCGTACGCAAGTTTGGAAGAATCGCAAAAGCATAAGAAATCAGTAGGAACGTCATTCACCAAGGCATTCCTTGGAAACTCAATCCCACTCAAATCGTTCAACTCACCAGCGAGATTCTGCCAAGCATCGGTGAAATTTTCTGGGATTTCTTGGTCCCAGGATAAATTGTTCCTCCACAGTTGACTGATTAGGATCCTGCCCTGGACTGTGACAGGAAGGAACAACGATAATGGGTCAAAGATTCTGGAAGTCTGAGACAAGATTCCTCGCTTGGTGTTGACCTTAGAATCTATCGCTACGGGTGCCAAGCACACAGAATCTCTCTGTGGAGAATAATGGTACCCTAACACCTTTTCAATGGGGGGAGGAGGAGAAACCAGGGTCCCATCCTCGATCATTTTAATTTGTAAGTGATTGTGGTTGGAATTGCAAGACTGAAGTTCAAATCCAGCATCCATTAATCTTTCTCGTACTGTTTCGTAGGTTTTAATTCCTTCCGAGATTGAAAGGAATTCTTTAAAGAATTTGCGTTTTCTCCCTGTCGCCTGTTGGACAAAATGGCGGACGGTTTTGGCGGGCCAATTTCGCGCCCTTTCCAGGCTGGCGTCGCCATGTCAATCTCCAGAATTTCGGGGATAACTTCCATTATTGTTTTAAGGGAAGGGTACCTTGTCCTGGCTCGGGACATTAATTGTTTACACATTCCGTTAGGAATTCGTTTTAACACAATGTGAGCGACAAGCTCGCCTGAAACCGAGCCGTCTACAAAAAAATCTCCCTTGAAGGAGTTGTCCAGCTCGACCAGGTCGGCCTTGACTCTATCAATATAGTTCCTTAGAAGAGAAGGGTCCCCTATAGTATCTGTGGAAGAAAGCATTTCTTCAAAAATTTTATTTTTTATATCGGCAGGGTTGTAGAATTTTTCCCTTAAAATATTTATAGCTTTCAGATAGTTTTCCGGCTTGATATCAAGTTCGGACACCATCTCGAAAGCTTTTCCGCCTAGCTTTGTTTTTAACAACAGAAGCTTATCAGAATCATCGTCCAACGACGATGTATAAAATTCGAATCTCTTCAGAAAAGTTCTAAAAGAGAATTTATTCCCTGGAGGGTTATCCACGAATGTCGGACAATCTACCTCCAACTTAATTATAGGGGATTTCCCTTTCTTCCCATCTCCTCTCATTGTTGGTGCTTCGAATTCCAGAAGCGTTTCACGAACCGAGACAGTAAACGCGTGGTCTTCGTCACATATCTCAGCTCGTTCCTCAGCGAGACATTTAGTCATAATTTGATCGACTAGACTTTCACAGTCTAGCAGTCATCTTTTTACGTCAGAAACACTACAGGCTATTAGTCTAGGAGAAGCGTCATGGGTAAGTCTCTCTACCGTAGTAGTTATCCTGACTCTCTTAGCCGCCAGGCTGGCCTCAAGCTCCTTGCGAGACGGAGACATTTTGGAAAGGGAGAATCCTTCTAGACCGAAACCAAAAAACAAAACTCCCTTTTTTTTACGGATAAATAATAATGTCAAATTTACGAACAAATAGTGGTAGAACACAATGTTTAAATTAGAAAAGGAGGAATCCTTCTAGACCGGAACCAAAAGTAAATTTATTTTTTTTACAACCACCGAAACTAAGAAATTTATCATAACATGGAAGAAACACATAAAAATAGAAGAAAATATCTTATCTTACTATTAATTTAATTTGTTTTTTTTTACTTATATATATATATACTTCGAATTAATGATTCCTCTTTGTTTTAAAAATGTTAGTTAAACCAAGAAGCAGCCTATTAGTTAAACAAAGGCAACAAACGAATTATCGTACTCGGCTAATAATATTTTTTTGTTATTGAATTAGAAGGTACTATTTTTTTGTTATTGAATTAGAAGGTACTAGGAATCATTAAAACAACTAATTTTGCAAAGTGCTATGTGAGAAAACTCTCTCATAGCCTGAAAATAGGCCCAGTGTCAGACGTAACAAAATGAAACAGAACTTACCGTGGTCTTGAAGAAAAAGTTGACTGCCATAGGTAGGTCTGTTGCAAAATTAGTTGGTCTTATTTTGCTGGCATGGGCCGAGTAGTTCATAATCCCTAGATGAGATTAATGTACAGTCGTTGCATTTAGGCTCTGGGAGACTTGGAGTGGTTTTAGTCAATCCTGTCGAAGAATACGACTACCAGGCCATTTCCTGCTGTCTTTTTTCACGACTGTCTTCAGCTAGGAATTTTTTGGTAAGCAAGGGAAATTAAGATTTCCCGCTGAAAGAAAAAAAAAGGGTTTGGTCGGGGAGGCCCTTTAGTGGCCAATCCCCGATCTTGTCTCATTAGCGACAAGACCAATCAGTGGTCCCGTAACATCGTGTTATTCCTGACACCTTCTAGAGTTGTCGAACTTGCAAGACTATGTGTATCAGAATTTTGGGGGAATTTTTGACACCCCTAACAGAAAACAGCTAATAAAATATTTAAAAAAAAAAAAAAAAAAAAAACTTATAATTTCTCTTTTTAAAGTGGGTTGTTTATTTTCTGTATGGAATATACTTCCAAAATAAACTATTAAAGTTTTTTTTTTTTTTAAATAATAGAAACATTATTTTTTATTTTTTTAAAAACAGTGTTTACAAAGTGCCGGTGCGCGTTCAACCAGCCATTTATTTTACGTATGAAATCAATTGAATTTTACGAGTGAAAATTTTTGTCAATTTTTAAACTTTAAAAATCTATCAAAATTTTTCTATTGGTTCAATTTTTACGATATTTACAGGGTCAATGTGAAATTTTATGCTCTTCCCAATAAACCGAATATAATGTTTTATACAAACGTTTTCTTTTAAATTCACCCCTCCCCCATTTTGAAATGTCTATTAAAATTTAAATAATTAATTTACTCACCAAAGTTGTATATATCACAAATTGAAGATAAAAGATCAATAAATAAAATATTCTAATTTAAAACAAAAAAAAAAAGAAGTGTTTTTTGGAAATGTGTAAAACCTTTTTTTTAAACCACGTTGATTTTTTTTTTTTTTTTTTGTAATGAAAGCTCCTGTTATGCGTATATCGTCAAATAAATACCGGACACTGACTGAAGTATATCAACATTAACAATGCATAATGAATAAAAATGCACAAGACAAAATAACATTATAGATAGATCGGCAGACGGTACATCTCGTAGGGAAAGATCGTCTCCCGGTCCTTTTATTTACAAAAAGAACAGATTTCAAGACTGTCGCGCCCTCTAGTGGTAGTTCATTGAAGTGCAAGGGAGATAATCCTGTCCAATATATTACATCCCTTCAATCTTACTCTGGATCATGAACATAGTTTTCAAATTTTTTTGGTGGTCTCCGAATACGCCCTGACTTGCGAGAGGGTGGTGATGCCGATTTTTCTACCACTGCTGGAGTCTCTGCAACCTCTTCCATATGCCTGCTCTCAGGTATTAAACTTTCCTCAGGACTGTCGGGTGTGCTGGAAACTTCAGGTGTGCCGAAACTCTCAAGATTCTTTGCAGCATTATCTGCTTGTATCTCAGGCGTAAGTTCCACTGCTACTGGTGATGAGAGTTTCACAAGCTGGTCCACATGCCTCCTTACTAGCCCTCTACCGGTTTCCACTTCAAAATTCACTGCTCCCAACTGTCTGGTAATGGTACCTTCAATCCATCGCTGAGTAGATCCATAGTTACGCACAAGCACAGGATCGGCTACTTTAAATTCACGGAGCGGCACCATTACCTTGCTCCCCCTTTCCATTTTATTTTTTACATCCATAGCCTTGTACGTGTCTGGCTTTGCCAAATGAAACGCTGTTCGTATCTGCCGTTTGAACATCAGCTCGGCAGGAGAAACCCCAGTTGATGAGTTTGGAGTTATCCTATAAGTGAATAAAAATCGGTTCACCTTGGTTTCAAGTGTTGCCCTGCCGTCTGTATTCATCCTTTTAAGCGCTTCCTTGAAGGTGCGTACACTGCGTTCTGCTAGTCCATTCAAGGAAGGATGGTAAGGAGCTGTGAAAATGTGCCGAATTCCATTAGCATTCATGAATGCTTTGAATTCTTCACTTGTAAAACAGGGACCGTTGTCACTCACAATTAATACCGGTAGTCCATGAGTTGCGAAGATCCCTCTCAATTTTTCAATTGTGGTCATAGCAGAAGATGATTTTGTAATGCAAACTTCAGTCCACTTTGAATGAGCATCCACTACTATCAAAAACATGTGCCCCAAAAATGGACCCGCATAATCTAAGTGGACTCTCTCCCATGGTGAACTTGGATATTCCCAGCAATGAATAGGAGCCTTGCCGGGGTTGCTTTGATAATGTATGCAGGTTCCACAAGCTTTACCGGCTCTCTCAATATCTGCATCAAGATTTGGCCACCACACATAGCTGCGAGCAAGGGCCTTCATTCGCACGATCCCTATGTGTGTCTGATGTAATTGCTGCAACACTTTTGTTCTGAGTATAGCCGGAATTACTACTCTACTCCCCTATAATACGGTACCATCTTCACATGTCAACTTTGTCCGTTTGTTGAAGTAGGGCTTCATTGCCGTGTCTGGAATACACCTACTCCAGCCATTCAGGATGTATTCGTACACCCGACTCAAAGTAGGGTCTCTTCTTGTCTCCAATCTTACTGCCGCCACAGTCACTGGAGCATCAACCAAGTTCATCATGTGTATCCTGTTAGAATTAGGTGTGACATCTTGCTCCTGCACACTGATTGGAAGACGACTGAGGCAATCTACATTTCCATTAAGGGACCCGGCACGATACTCCAACCTGTAATTATAGGCAGCCAGAAATATGGCCCAGCATTGAACTCTGGCAGCAGCAAGAGAAGGGATCGGCTTGTTTTCAGCAAACAACCCCAATAACGGTTTGTGGTCAGTGAACAACGTAAAATTATTCCCATACAGATATTCGTGCAACTTTTTCACCGCAAAGACTAGGGCCAGCCCCTCCTTCTCAATGTGCGCATAATTCCGTTCTGCCTCAGACAGCGTTCGCGATACGTAGCATACTGACAACAATTTTTTCTATTTCATTCAATGTTTTCTTCTTTTTTTAGATATTTAAATACATGGAATATAAAATATAAATATGGACAATTATTGTAAATGAAGAATTGAAGCAGCCATTGCTTAGTGTTTTTTACGGGTAAGTGACTTTTTGGCATTTATATATATTTAATAGATTTTGGTATCAGTTAAAATTTGTTGAATTTCGTGAAATCTTTTTTTAAGAAAGCCGATGAAAAAAAATATTGTATTTTTCCGATTAAACCTTTCATTATTTTAAAATGTGGTCTTTCCTCATTTTATTGAAAAAAAATTACGGTTTGAAATTACATTTTCATATTGATTATAAGCTTCGAAACAGAAACAGTCAATATAATCAGATGTTTATTCAAGTTTTCAATGGTGGCTTCTGATACTCCTACTGCAAGACTGCCTAAAAATTTGAAAGGAGAAATTTTGAGAAAAAAACATAAAATTTAAAATTTTAGAAGGGGATCATTTTGCTATATAAATTTAATGTAAAATGAGCACCCACTTTTTGATCACCTAGCGTTCAACGAGACGATAGGCATGTCACCCCTTACATTTTATCAAGTTTGGCGATTGAGGGGGTGCGGGAACGGGGTAAACATGACAAATTCATTTTTTTTGTGGAGGGTGAGGATTAAATTTGAAACATAAAATAACAAAATAGATTTTTTAAATGTTTATTTATGAGGCCATTCTGTACTTTCACATAACAATTTCATAAACAAAACGGGTCCCACAACATGATAAATTTCATTTTTTTTTCTTTAGCGTGGAGGGTATTACATTTGAAACATAAAATGATGATAAATTTCATTAAAATTAAATTTTTTTGTTGGGTGGTGAGGAATTTGAAACAAAATAACATGATAAATTGAATTAATTTTTGGTAAATTTGATCTGGTAGACTAACTCACAATCTACCTTTAAAAACTTTTTTCTAGGGTATTCGCATGTGCTGAAAATGAATATTGCATTTAAAAGTGAGGCCAGTAACTAGTTTTCACGATAATTCACCATACTTTTCCGCATGTTATGTCGCCATGTTTATACAGCATGCAGAAACGGGGGGGGTGTAATGAAATTACAAGATAATGCAGATATAATCTTTTTATTATTACTATAAAAAATAACTGAAAAAAGGAAAATAATAAATAAATAAAATAAAACATTGATTTTTGTACGCGCACATATTTTTGCGGCAAAAATATGCGCTTGCTTGCCGGTCCTCTAAAAAGACAACTGGTGACTGGCGCCCTTGCGGGGATTACCAGGCATTCAATAGCTGCACTACCTTGGACAATTACCCTATTCTCCACCTCCAAGACTTTTCAAATTCTCTTATTGGAAAATCGATATTTTCTAAAATCGATCTTATATGCGCATACAAGCAGATTCCAGTTGATCCCAAAGATATTCCCAAAACTGTGATCACCACCCCATTCGGACTTTTCGAGTTTTAACAAATACCCTCCGGATTGAGAAATGTTGGCCAAATCTTCCAGCGGTTTATAGACGCAGTTATACGTGGTCTGCCACTTATCTATGCATACATCGACAATTTACTAGTAGCTAGCTCATTAAAAGACAAACACATTCAACACCTTAAACATTTGTTCCACAGACTATCGGAATATTTTTTTTTTACATAGGCATCACCACTTATCAAGGCCAAGAGGTCACTCAAGGATAAGGGTTAAAGAGTGTACAGTAGAAATTGGACAATATAGTAATTGTTAGTAATGGAAATTCGGTAAATTTGTTAATTTATATGGAATGGCTCATCAAAAACTTGTTTACATTAGACTTGAAGACAACCATATGTAGTCAGCTGGAAAGCAGGAAAACAGAAGAAAATTCTATAGGCATGCAGTTCTAAGTAAGAAGCTTTGCTCATGGAATCTACGTTTAGGTTTAGGCACAGATAAAGAGTGGGGGAAATTAGTGATAGTGTTTTCTGCTAAACAGGGTTTTTTTGTGAAAGTTTGGCGAGGGGGGGCATATATTGGAGCTCAGCCGAGCACTTGCTTGGAAAATAACGATAAAGCAGAGACAAACTTGCAACATCTCTTCTGTGAGAAAGAGGTTGCAGGGAAGTGAAAAGGACATCCCCTACGAGGCTACAAAGTCTATTTTGAACTCTATCAAGGCAGGATAAGTCTTTTCTAGCAGCTCCTGCCCAAATGTGGCAACAGTACTCCATCTTTGGACGTATCTGGCTCTTATATAGATAGAGAATTACATCAGCAGTGAGATATCTACAGGATCGTCATAATCAATCCCAGCAAATGTGAGTTTGGAGTCTCCTCACTATCTTTTCTCAATCATGTGATCAATTCAGATCGTATTCGCCTCCTCCCAGATAAGGTTCGATCCCTTGTTGATTATTCACCTCCCACTTCACTACGTAAGCTCTGGGAATTCCTTGAGTTGATCAATTCCTACAGATGTTTCGTGCCTCACTGCGCTGAAATCACACAACCCTTAACTGACTTACTCAGGAATAATAATAAGAAAAATGAAGCAATAACGTTGAATGGAACCAAATCACGCAGGTAATAGAAGATTTGTCAGATGCAACGATGTTGGTTTTTCCCCACCCCAGCACACCCTTAGCCCTGTCAGTGGACGCATCTGATATTGGCATCAGAGAAGTCCTGCAGCAGTTCATCGATAACGCATGGCAACCACTGTCTTTTTTCTCCAGCTCCCTTCAGAACACTGAGATTTTGGCAGAGAACTTCTAGCTGTTTATTGTGCAGTCAAACATTTCTGTTATATGTTAGAAGGCTTGGATTTCACTCTATATACGGACCATAAGCCATTGTCTCAGGCTTTACTCACTAAGCCTGGCAAACATTCGTTCAGAGAAGCTTGCCATTTGGACTATATTTCACAATTTACTTTGGATATCAAGTTAATCAAAGGCACTGAGATTGTAGTTGCTGCCACATTATCGCGCATGCACATTAATGCCATCCAAACTACCAATAATATCGATCTGCACCAGATCACAGTCGACTAGAGGAATGATGAAGAATTAAATCACTTACTACATTCTGAAAACCTAACATTCAGGCAATTTCTACTACCCTTCTCAAATGAGATGATATGGTGTGACACTTCAACTGGTCACAAGCTCCCCTATGTGCCTCTCAAACATAGGCGAGTTGTGTTTTCAAAGCTGCACAGTCTCTCACTTCCTGGCATCCATTCGACTCAGAAGTTAGTAACGTTACCTTTTATATGGACTTCCATCAACAGGGATATACGAGAATGAACACGAGGTTGTATCCCTTGTGAGAAGTTAAAAATTTATCGGGATATCAAAAGTCCTCTTGCAACGTTTTCAACCTCTGAGGTTCGTTTTCAGCATGTCTACATAGACATAGTGGGTCTACTCCCACCCTCGAAGGACTATACTCATCTGCTAACCTGCATTGACAGATTTTCGCGATGGTCTGAAGCCATCCCCATTAGATATTTCTGCTGAAACTGTCGCCAAAACACTCGTTATGCATTAGATATCTCATTTTGGCATGCCTAATAGCGTCACAACTGACAGAGGTAGATAGTACAACACGTATCTTTTTTCTGAATTCTTCCGCCTGCTTGGTTGCAAACACATACGCACTACGTCTTACCACCCAGCAGCAAACGGCATGATTGAGTGCTTGCACCAGCAATTATAGACATCTCTTATTCTGACCCTACCAGATGGACAGAATTCTTGCCTTTCATGCTCCTCATATTCAATCCACTGTTAAAACGGACATCAGCTTGTTCCCCACTGAAATGGTTTATGGTATCTCACTGACCCTACCCGGACAGATGGTCACACCAATCACACTGCAGCACATGCCTGACCTAACGAACTACACCTAATGATAGGTCTGCAGAGAATATTTTGAATCCAAGATGTTTGCCCCGTTTATGCTGAAAATTTACACTGCATGGGCTTGTCAAACTTTGGTAGGTATTTTTCACATTTCTGCTTTAACTTTAATGATATTCTGTAAACTACTTAAGATATGGTTGAATTAATTGGCCTTGGCCTTTTTTTTTTATTTGTCAATATTTTTAGATGGCTGAGCTGGTCTTTGTCACTCCAGTCTGTGAAGACTGAGCTGGTGTGACTAAGACCACCAAAAAAACTTATAATTTTAGCTCAATTTACTCATTTGTAGGCCTACTTTTATTAATTCCAGATTTCCTATATTTTTAAAAGAGGTATGTGTAAATATAATCCTATTAGGAATTACTTTTTTGAAAAATCCTACCCTTACACTACCAGGTAACTCTGACCCTTACGGTACCCTAAACCTGACCGTAACCCTAACCTGAACCACAGACCTAACTCTAAGCCTAAAACTAACCCTAGTTCTATCCCTACCATGGCCTAGTAATTTCAATCTTAATATTATACCAATGTTGTCATTTAGATGTGTTTATTTTTGGAATCTAATATACCGGATATTCTTTTATATTCTCAGCATCGTCATTCCAATTCAAACCAGAAGAACTGAAGAACCTACCGCACGACCTCTCTCCACTATGCCGAGAGATTACAAGCCAAAACCTGGCGCAAGGGCTTAGAACAAAGCTTCCGACACCGAAAATCTCATCAAGGCTGCGGCAGACATCAAGGAACGAAAGTCTCAGCGTGAAGCCTGGGGGGACTTAGCTCCAGCAGCTCAGAAAGTGAAGAGGCTGTCGACAAAGCCAACAAAACTGTGACTGACTCTGAGGAGGAAGGAACCGATTCTGGGAATGAGACTGAAAGGCAGAACATTTTTGCAACTTTCAATTTTGATGCCATCATGAGGCTCCAATTATTTACAGCATTAAAGTTCTTGTATTATCATTATATGATTTGCTTTGGTTTCTGTAAATTTGTCAGAAAAACCCTGTGTACATGGTTTCATTTTTGTTTTTTGTCACGGTATCAATGTTGGTTTACTTTTTCAGCCATTTTCTGAACCTAACAGTGCTGCCAGCCTTAATGACTGATAAAAAATGATCATATAAAGGGTCTTTTCAGTAGTCTTTGTCACCCCATAGTAAAGGGTTACTAAAGCCATGCAGTTTTACTGAGATTCATAAGAGAATTTGATAGTGTGGTCTTAGTCACCCCATACCGGGGTGACTAAGGCCGCGCCAAAATGGGCATGTGCTACATAAAAAATAAAAGAATTTACTCCTTGAAGCTATGCATTTGATGCACACAATCAGTCTCCTTAATACATATTTAAAAATTGAGTTTACAATGATTTTTGTTGATCTGGCACAACTATGAAGTTCAAAATGTGGTCTTAATCACCTCAGTCTATGGTACCAAAAAAGTATATTCATATAAATTTGCATTGCCTTAATTATATGCCTGGAACCATTGAGAACAAACAATTTTGTTGGCCTTTTTCATAAAAAAAAAAGAAACAAACATTTTTCTAAAAAAATGATATTTGCCCCAGTTAGAGCAAGATTTCTCTCTCTTTATTTGTCCTTATGCATTTAATTCAAGGTCTATCAGACTAAATACATATACATAAGAGTCCTAGAGATCATACAAGAAGTTACAAATATTAATTGTATTGCCCAAGTATTCCTTTCCTGAATGTTTTACATTCTTACGAACTCTGAACGATTTAGTCATTATCATCTTCTTGACTCTCGTGTTGAATCAGCACGCGTACACATAAAATGATGTCCACACAATAACATCAATCGCATTTCTTGCTATGTTAAATAAAAATCATATTATAAATTTTTATATTCGATTTTTGTTGTGATACCAATTTTGACATCTTTTTTGATATTTTGTTTGCGTCGAGGGATTAGAAAAACGTATCATTAACAACATAACACTGGCGATAACTGCCGCCCTAAATGCTTATTCTAGTAACAGTGAGGATACTCTCGGTTAATCTGGTCTTGACGCGTAACACAAGGTTCCTTCTCCATTAGTTTTAAATAGAGACTACCTCCACTCTCAATATTTTTTAAATAAATATTAGAGTTAATTATTGTTGGTGGTTAGGTTCCTGCTCCTATGGTTTTACATAGAAGCTAAGCACTAACATATTTACTTACTCAGTAAACATCGATATAAAAAAACATAGAAGAAATTACTTTTACTTAATGCAGTAGTTAGTAGTAGGGTTATGATATTGCTTTTTTCTGTTGCTACTCAGACTTAGGGTTAGTTGTAAGGTTAAGGGAAGGTTTAGGGATAGTGCTTCAACCCAAACTTAAATTATACTTCTTACTCTAAGTATATGTGGCAACAGATGGTTATTTTTTCTTCTTCAACAAAAGACACATTTATCTTCATTTGTCCTTCTCCCCTCCCCCTAAATAATCTGTTTATACACCCTTAAAACGCGATTTGATTAGACTCTGGCTAATTTGGTTCCTTTGCATCTTCTTACAGTCCTCAAGGATGGTCTTATTGATCAACAAGTGGTCCTTGGTGCTTAAACACCCCCTCCTGCACCCTGCTTTTTCTTTTACCAAGTATGCTCCAGATGAGATTTGTGATAGATGCTGTCTGCAACCAACCAAGCTTGTAGGTAGTAGTGAGACAACAGATGGGTGTGTACTTACTAGGACATTGTGTTTTACTCGTTTTGGGTATGATGGTTGTATCGCCTTTTAACAGCCATGTTGGTGTGGCTTCTTATCTTTTCAATAGTCTGTTGAAGTAACTGCTATCATGTCTAAGCAATGCTGTTGGTTGCTTAAGCTAGAAATTGGGTAGGTTATCTATGCCAGTTTTTTTTTAAATTCTGTAATTCTTTCAACTTTTGTTTTCTCATACCAGCTGTTATCTCTGGCTCTATTCTTGATCTTATATAAATCCCGGTATCACAACATCCATGTGTGGGGCACATTATCATATGCCTTTTAATCAATTCAAACTATGCTTTGATTTCTGTCTTTTTTTTTAGTTTTCGAGGATGATCCAATAACTGGCTCTTGGTACCTAAGCACTTCCTCCTGTATCCTGCTTATTTTTTCTCGGGTATACCCCAGAAGAAAAGTGTTCAAAGCTGTCTGCAACCAGGCAAGTGAACAATTTGTAGGTGGTAGTTAGGCAGTAAATGGGTCTATATTTACTAGGGCATTGTGTATCTTTCAATTTAGGTATGAGAGTAGTATCACCTTTAAATAGCCATGCTGATGTGTCTTTCTCACCCATTAAGCAGCTATCATAATGACTATGAAGGACTGTTGTTTAAGCCACATTGAATGAGTTGTCTATTCTAGGTTTTTAGGTATACTGGAATCGATTTAACTTTCGTTTAATCATTTCAGACGTAATCTCTAGTTCTGGTATTTTTTTGGCTTGCTTTAGTGTTTACGGGCTATATCCAGGATCCGCTTGGCCTCTTGATTGCAATGCGTCTCATCCTCAAACAAAGGCACCCAGAAATGTTCCTGCACTTTGCTTTCACTTGCTATTAGATATAATGATACTTAATAGCAACATGTTTAGCTCTTCCATGATATTGTAATTGTTTTGCCATACATATCGTTTACTGACTGCCCTCAAAGATGAGTGGAACTTTCACAGTGAACTCTTTCATATGTAATTTATTGATGTTTGCATTCTGTGGATATTCAGCTTAAATAAAGACACTCTGATATTATTGTAGCTCTTTTGTTAAAATCGCAAAAGTATTTATCCAAGCTAGCAGGGACACTCGGCATATCCCAGTTGTAAAATGTGCTTAAATATGATATTTAATTCTTGCAGATTTCATATATATTATTACAGAGTCGATGTTCTATTGATTCTTATATATCATAAAGTTGTGATTCCAAAAATAAAAAATATATCCATATGACTTGGGTGCATCAGCTTGAATTGAAACCAAAACCAAAATTATGAAGAAAATATATAACTTGAGTTCCTTCATCTATAATCAAAACCAAAACCGCAACTAAAACTTATGAAGAATTCTTGGTACAATCATTTATAAAAAAAATAGATGACTTGAGTGTCATCAGCTATAATCGAACCTGAAAGAAAAACTTATGAATAATTCTTGGTAAAATTATTTATTCCAAGAAATCGAAGGTCATTACAATTAAAAGACAGGCACTAGGTGTGTCAGAAATTTCGTGAAAAATATTGAATAATTCCACCCTGTCTTTCCAAGTTTATAACTCTTTGAAAAATGTAATTCAAGCCCTATTTTTTTTTCAATTAAAGGAGCAAGGACCAAGGTTTCATGAAAAATAATTAAAAAAAAAAAACGTGTTTAAAAAAAAAAAAGGTTTTAAACTTCGGACTTTACAGGTAAATTTCTAAAAAACACTACTTTTTTTTTTACATAGGCATCACCACATTATCAAGGCCAAGAGGCCACTCAAGGATAAGGGTTAAAGAGTGTACAGTAGAAATTGGACAATATAGTAATCATTAGTAATGAAAATTTGGTAAATTTGATAACTTATATGGAACGGCTCATCAAAAACTTATTTACATTAGACTTGAAGACAACCATATTGTAGTCAGCCGGAAAGCAGGAAAACGGAAGACAATTCCACAGGCGTGCAGTTCTAAGAAAGAAGCTTTGTTCATGGAATCTACGTTTAGGTTTAGGCACAGATAAAGAGTGGGGGGAATTATTGATAGTGTTTACAGCTAGACGAGTGTTTCTTGTGAAAGTTTGGCGAGGGGGGACCATAGATTGAAGCTCAGTCGAACACTTTCCATGAAAATAACGATACATCAGAGACAAACTCGCAACATATATTATTTATTGATCTTTTATCTTCAATTTGTTATATATAAAACTTTGGTGAGTAAATTAATTATTTACTTTTTAATAGACATTTCAAAATGGGAGGCGTGAATTAATTCGACCCCCTGTCTTTCCAAGCTTATAACTACTCGAAAAATGTAATTCAAGCCCTAATTTTTTTTTCAATTAAAGGAGCAAGGACCAAGGTTTCATTAAAAAAAAAACAAAAGAAAAAACAAACAACGTGTTTTTTTTAAAAAAAAGATTTTAAACTTCGGACTTTACAGGTAAATTTCTAAAAAAAACACTACTTTTTTTGTTTTAAATTTGAATATATTATTTATTCATCTTTATCTTCAATTTGTGATACATAAAACTTTGGTGAGTAAATTAATTATTTACTTTTTAATAGACACTTGAAAATGGGGGGGTGAATTAAAAAAAACGTTTATCTAAAATATTATATTCGGTTTATTGGAAAGAGCATAAAATTTCACATTGACCCTGAAAATATCGTAAAAATTGAATGAATAGAAAAATTTTGATAGATTTTTAAAGTTTAAAAATTGAAAAATACAGAGCTCGTAAAATTCAATTAATTTCATTACTGTTTTTAAAAAAATATTTCTATTACTTTTAAAACAACTTTAATAATTTATTTTGGAAGTATAACCCATAAAGAAAATAAACAACCCACTTTTAAAGGAGAAATTACGAGTTTTTTATATTTTATTCGCAGTTTTGTGTTAGGGGTGTCAAAACCAGGCACTCAGAAGAAAAAAGATGTAAGTGTGACACAAAATAACACACACTATCGTATTAATATACAGATAATAATAATAATAATAATAATAATAATAATAATAATAATAATCGTCCAAACTCCTTCTTGCAAATCCCTAATTTCAACTGCAATCGTCACCAAATATTCTTACTGTCTGTCTCTCAGCTGTCTAAACAGAAGACTGCCCTGTGCTTTCCGCTTCATTTTTTTTCACAGTAGTCATTGTCCTCATATGCAAAATAATGGCATATGTATATCAATAAACCGTCTATAAATGAAAGTTTTTCTTTTTTCTTTCTTTCTTCCGTCAGCCAACATGATAGACAGAGGCGCTGTCACTTGTGTAAGTCACGTTTTCATTATTTTCATCACACTTCTGTTTCTCTGTTTGTTTGGGAGTAATGACAGCTCTTTGCGGCATGCTGAAATCCCGAATCGTTTGCGAATTTTGTGTTTTGAGGTATATTGACTTCCTTGGCTTGTATTATGATGACCAATACTCTGTGTTTTTCAAAAAACAAAACCATGGTAATCTTTGCGTATCTACCGACAACTACAACATAACTTTTGCCCTTCAATTCAAAGAAATCAGAAACTAGAGTATATAATTTTGTTGGAAGCTCAGTTGTTACAAGGGGTTCCATCTGTTGATACCTTACCTCAACGCATTTTAAATTCTTTTCTAAGTTCACTTTGATTTAGTGCGATAATGCTGGCTACCATGTGGATAGGCAAATTTTTGTCTTAACCTAATGCTTTTCTGGTGACAGGAATTGATGTGGACAATTATGTTCGGTCCCAAAATTGAAGGAAAAGATATAAATCATCATGATGATATTTCTTTTCCAAACAGTATTTACTCTATGCATGTTTAACAGATTGCCATCAACGAAAGACATTTTTAGTGAATATGAAAATCATCAGCGGCGCCTTATCTTATCTACTGCAGTCATAAAAGCATGATGGTACTTGATGGAATGTGGAGTATCTCTAATCAACTTTGTAACAATAATCCAATATAACCTATAGAAATTTATTAGATCATTCATGATCGAGTCTCTGTGTGAATGTCTATAATATTTTCTTTATATGGAATGTGAATTAAAAAAAAAATTAATAAAAAGTCAATGTCGAACGTGTAACAATTAAGAACAATTTATTTACTTGCATTCACAAAACATTTAAATTATTTATACACATTTAATATGCTTTTCTTAATGTGTCAATTTAGTTATATCATCATCTTGAAACTCTGCCTGGTGTCTAGAAAAGCCTCAAATGAATTTTAATATTTTCCTTACATTTGAAATGTATCCATGTTATGTCTTTTTGTTTTCACCAAACTGAAAAACTCGACATTCAATAACAGTGTTTTACAAACATGTTTAAAAGAGCATATTTATTTTGCTCTTTGTCTTAAAAAATTGATCTCAAACAAAAAAGGTCCATACTCTACAAATGAATAAGATGTGTTTATTTAAATAAAAGTACATTCTACTAAAATTTGTAATCATGGAAAAATGTTCTGTGTTAGACAGTCAAGTAATTTTTGTAAACAAATAAAGAC
This sequence comes from Euprymna scolopes, assembly GCF_053919585.1. NCBI lineage: Eukaryota > Metazoa > Mollusca > Cephalopoda > Sepiida > Sepiolidae > Euprymna > Euprymna scolopes. The sequence goes on along the minus strand of NC_136492.1, from coordinate 379,383 downwards.
TTGTATATAGTAATAATTTAAGATAAATTGTAAATTAGGTATCTCAAGTTTATAAGTCAAATACTGCATTATTTCGAATCTAAACAAATATTTTCTAATCAACTGCATTAAAGAATAAGACATTTTATTATAAAATAAAAACAACTTATATTTGTTTTCTCTAAAAAGTTAATACATATAATTTTTAATTTTAAACTTGTAAGGAACAAAAACTATTTATTTTGAATACAATGTTAATAATATGCAACTTATTTTCCTACCAATTTTCTTATTTGAATGATTGAATGTACATTTTACAAAAATATGTTTTTACTTAAATATTTAGTTTTATTAAAATAAATGATTGAAATGAAACAAAATCAATATGTAAATTTACCAACAATGCAGAAACAAAAATGTGTCTTTGATTTCTTTTTCATTTGATAAATGTATTTCTAATATTAAAATAATAAACATAATAATCAGGTTTACTTTTCTGTAACAATTTGCTGCATGTGTATTCGCATATGGTGCAACAAATATGACTCCTGTGTAAAAGAAGATAAGAATGTGGTGTCTGCACTATGTGTTCACATATAATGAAACAAATTTGCTTTCCATATGAAGCAAGAAAAACAAATTTATAAAGAATGACACCCATACTTCCTCCTATATTATCTGGCCAAATACAATTCCGGAAGACACTAGTTTCTGTATGTTATTCTGTAAAGTGTTAAAATGTTTCTTGTTTTAGTGTCTAATCTGTTAGTATCCTTTCAGACCTGTATAATATGACTGGTATGGTTAGTTGGTTAGTGTGTTTTAGAATGTATCGACTTCTCTAAAAACAAATAGTTACAGTTGTCATAGGAGTATGTCTTATTTCCCGTGTGTGTTGGCATAAGAGGTTTTTCTCATTTTAATTCAGTAAGTTTGAAGAGATCATGAGGTTTCCTCTTGGAAATAACGCTTGATTTTGTTATGGTACAAATTTATATCTAATGACCCTTTTAAGGATCAAAGTTTCTGTTTTACATCTGATATCTTTACTTCGCTACAACTTTGTCTTCTTGTACTTCATTTTCTTTTATGCAAAGGTATTTGAACTGTTTTTGTTCTTCTACTTTCATGTCAGTACATTCATCAGTCTGTGTTTTCCATTTGAACAAACTTATTACCTCTGAGTGAGCACTTGGCATTTTTCCATACCAAATTTCTTTCGATATCTTATAAGATACATACAATCTGTAAGAGTTGACTTGAGTTAATGTCTGAACTGGCATACAACTTGAGATCATCCATGAAAAGTAGGTTGTTGACTTTTTTGTTCAAGTCTTATTGCTTTCCTTGGCTAAGTTTGTAGATATACTGACTTTTATTAAATAGATCAGTTAGCGGATATATCGCCAGGCAAAAGAGCAGAGGAGATGGACTATTTTCATAGAAAATTCCTCTTCAGATGTTCATGTCAGGAATTGTTATTCTCCCATTAATATAATTCAATGTCATGGTTGTCTTCCACATCTTTATGTTCCACATCTTTATGTGTAAAGTCATGCTTTTCTTCATTATGTGATAAATCTTATATAAATCAGGGAACAAGTAAATTCCTTCCTAGAGTCTTGGAGGATAGTCTTATAAATAAAAATCTAGTCCTTCGTGTCTAAACACTTCCTCTTCCTTCTTCTTTTCTTACAAGAATGCCTCAGAACAGAGGCGTTCATAGAGGCTGTTTGCAACCAGGCCAGTGAATAGCTTGTCTCACTCGATTTGAGTATGAAAGTGGTATCACCTTTTAATAGCTATGCTGGTGTCCTCATATCCCCTCAACAGTCTGGTAAAGCAACTACCATAATAATTATGAGTTGAGTTTGTCTCCTTCCATTTTAATTTTCTCATTTCGCTTATGCTGGGGATTGGGCATTCTATCAGATGCCAGACATTCACTTACTATTTAAGTCACACCAACGGAGATATCTTTTAAAGATTCTGACCGTTTATTTGAGTGCAAAATTTTTGACTACTCTTGAACTTAGTTCCAAGGGTATATACATCAAGTAGGTTTTGCAATTCTTTTTTTTTAGGTGTCTGATTACTCCTCTACTACTGAATAGAGATTTAAAAATTCTAGTTTCTTTTCATGTCATAAATAAGACTTTGGTATTTTTCTTCTCCCACTCAACTCAGTTAAGACATTATTTGTATCTTATGTATTTGCATATAACTCAACAAAATTGTCTTCCATGCAAAACAAAAACTGCATACTTAACAAGAATTTGGTTTCGCTCTTTTTTGTTTTATTTTACTTCAGTTGAAGTTCTCAGAGATTAAGGAGCCCACAACCTGGGGCTAACACTTGAACTCTATAAAAGATACATAGATATTTGAATGTTCCTTTAAGTTCTTTATTTCTCAAACAATGAGTTAGTAAAGAAGTTGAGAACATAATTTTCCTCTCCCCAATTAACCATTTTCATATATTGTATTATATCTTTCATTTTGGTTTCTTGGTCTTACTGGATACCAGGACAAGAATTTATCTAGTCTGGTGGAGTATCCAGTTTCATGCTATTACTTGAGGTAACATCACTTGGAGAAGGTGCACCATTCCTGATAAAAGCTAATTACGGTTAGCCATAGTGGGGAGATCTAATTTGGGCAACGAATACTATGTGATTTGGAATATTTGGTCAGGGTTTACTTCTATGGAAAAAGGATCCTCATGTCAGGTTGTTCTGACAAACTTCTGTACATAGATCTTAGACACTCGAGGATAGTATCTAGTAGGCATTCAATGTTTTTGCATATGTTGTAACAAATTTGACTTCTGTGTAAACGAAGAACCACACACTTCACAGGAATATGGTTTCTCTCCTGTATGTGTTCGCAGATGAATTACCAAATATGACTTCCGTGTAAAAGAAGAACCACATACTTCACAAGAATGTGGTTTCTCTCCAGTATGTGTTAGCATATGCTGCGACAAAGTTATTTTCTGTGTAAAAGAAGAACCACATATTTCACAGGAATGTGGTTTGTCTCCTGTATGTCTTCGCATATGTTGTGACAAATTTGATTTCATTGTAAAAGATAAGCCACAAACTTTACAAGAATGTGGTTTCTCTCCTGTATGTGTTCGCATATGCTGTGTCAATGTATATTTCAGTGTAAAAGAACAACCACATACTTTACAAGAATGTGGTTTGTCTCCCATATGTGTTCGCAGATGAATCACCAAATATGACTTCCGTGCAAAAGAAGAACCACATATTTCACAAGAATGTGGTTTGTCTCCTGTGTGTGTTAGCATATGATTCTTCAGACATGATTTCCTTGCAAAAGAAGAACCACAAACTTCACAAGAATTTGGTTTCTCTCCTGTATGTTTCCGCATATGCTGCGATAAAGCTGACTTCTGTGTAAAAGAATAAAAACATATTTCACAAGAATATGGTTTTTCTCTTGTATGTATTCGCATATGCTGTGATAAAGCTGACTTATTGTTAAAAGAAGAACCACATACTTCACAAGAATGTGGTTTCTCTCCAGTATGTATTCGAATATGATTCACCAAATTTGACTTCACGGCAAAAGACAATCCACATACTTCACATGAATGTGGCTTTTCTCCCGTATGTATTCGAATATGATTCACCAAATTTGACTTCTCTGTAAAAGAAGAACCACATACTTCACAAGAATGTAGTTTCTCTCCTGTATGTCTTCGCATATGACGCAGCAAACTTGACTTCACTGCAAAACAAGAACCACATATTTCACAAGAATGCGGTTTCTGTTTCATGCGTGTTTGCATATGCTGCAACAAATTTGACTTCAATGTAAAAGAAGAACCAGATATTTCATCAGAATGTAATTTATCTCCCATATCTGGTTCCAAATAATGTAACAAATTGACTTTTGCATAGAGGGGATTCAAATACTTCACACGGATTTGGTTTGTCTCACATATGTTTTTGAATGTAGAAAAAATATCTTGTCAGTAAAAGGTAAACCACATCTATCATTTTTTCACAATGATATAGGATTTCAAGTTCTCATTTTAATTTGAAATGTACAATATTTTTAGTATAAAACACAGATATGACAAGTTTTTTAATAGTCTTTTTCAAATGTTACCAGCTCTACTTTAGCTCTGATTGCAGTTTTTACTAAATATCAAGATGTTTTAATTCTTTTAAAATGTTGAATAGGACTTCACTTTTCACATTTTAGATGTCTAATTCTTTGCACTTTTAAAGTGTCTGTGAATTTTTTACATTTAAACTAATGTTATATTTAAAAAATAACTAGAAAAACAAACATGTGACAAGGACATTTTTTGATATTTTTTACCAAATTTGATTTTATCAAAAGCTAAAAGTGCTTCATAAGACTTAAAAGAAATTTGCAAATATTTTTCCAAATCTTAACTAATCAATAGAATGAAGATCCAGTCAAATCCAATGGTAAATTCCTTTTCGTTCATGCAGATGCTGCAAATATAAAATAAATATTCAAATATACATTTCATGCCAAAAATTGGATCCTGTTGATTCTTATTAAAATATCTACAAATTTGTTATTGGTGAAATTTAAAATCTATTGAGTATATTTTTATGCCAAACCGGCCCGTTTACAAAATGAATATTCTCTTTTCAGATATTAAACTAAAAATCTTTAATTATAACATAAAAATGTGATAATAATTTTTAGGTAATATTAAATAACTACTTTTTGGAGATATTTTAAATTCACACATATTTTATAATTTTCAAAAACAGTTATAATTAGCACATTTCATTCATCAGTCTGAATGTTTCCAAAAATACATAATTAACCAGGTAAACCTTTATATTGCTTGCTTACATTAGCTTAAGTCATTTTGTTTTATTTGGGAGTCACCACTTATCAAAGCCCAAAGGTCACTCGAGGATAATAATGTAATGTGGTAGTTTAGTAATCGTTAATGGTGTAAATTGGGTAAAATTTGATTATTTATGGGGACAGCTCAACAAGAACCTGTTTACATTGGATTTAAAGGCTACCATGTTATATTCGACTGGGAATCAAGCCAGCGGAACAGTGTTCCACAAATGGGTATTTCCTATCAGATCATTAGACTTTCTCTTGAGTTGGAAAATAACACCTGGTTAACAATTATCAGTTGCTATGCACCAACTTTGGCTAGCTAAAAACAAGAGAAAGAAAAATTTTATGATCTCCTTTGTGATGTCATTACAAAAGTTTGCAACAGGGATAAACTTATTCTTGCTGGCAACTTCAATGCTCATGTTGGTCGTTATAATCAATCTTGGAATAGTGTTTTTGGTAGTCATGATGTGGGCGAGGTGAATGCAAATCGTGTAAAACTTCTCACTATTTGTAGGGAGTTTGGCCTTTGTGTTACCAATACTTTGTTCAAACAACCAAACCTCTGTAAATCTACATGGATGCACCCTAGGTCCAGAGACTGGCATCTGATCGACTTTGTCATAACAAAATGAAGGGGCATATATGACTTCAACATCACACAATATTTTCACACATCTTGTTACCTCTCAGATCACGCCCTTCTTTGAAATAGACTTTCACTGCACATACACTAGTGAAGAGTTACAAGCTCTACAGTTCCTAAATGAATCAAGACCTTATTCTGAAAGCTAAAAAGAAAACTGAACTCTCGGATATGCTTCAGACGACCTTTGATGCTTGCAATGTCACTTGAATCCTCTTGAAAGGCTTTGCAGAGTGCAACTCACTCTATTGCAGTTGAAGTTCTTGGAATACCTCATCGAAAACATCAGGACTGGTTTGACAAAAACAATGCAGAGGTCCAAAAGCTAATCAATCAAATGCACTTTTCACACAAAGTTTGGATAGAAGACAGGAAACCTGTTAAGCAGATGTCTTACAAGAAATGCAAAGGTGAGGTTCAGCAGGCTTTCAGATACATAAAGGAATGCTGGTGGTATGCAAAGGTCATCAAGCTTCAAGAAGTGTCGAACAGTAAAAACACCAAGGCTTTCTATGATGGTCTCAAGGAAATATTTGGTCCTCAAAAAAGTGATGTGTCTCCTTTAAGCACAACTGATGGGGAACTTCTTACGGATAAAGCAGATATACTGAAAAGATGGAAAAAACACTTTGAAACTGTTCTAAATACATCATCGGTCACAGACAATGATATAATCTCGTCTTTTTCTCAAAATCCAAAAATTCCTGGACTATCACTTTAGCCAGCTTAGCAAGAGGTCTCCAAATCCATTAAACAGATCACTTCTGGTAAATCCCAATCGCCTAAGGACCCTATCCCACCTGAGGTGTACAAGTATGGTGGACATGCACTGGTTAAAAAACTCCATACTCTTTTTGTGAAGATATGGAAGGCAGGGCATGTCCTACAAGACTAAAAAGATGCATGTATCAAACACCTACAAGAATAAAGGAGTAAGGAATGTTTGTGACAATCATCAGGGGATATCACTCCTTTGCTTTGCTGGAAAAATCCCGGCTAGACTCATCCTAAACAGAATTATTACGCATCTTGTGAATAAAATCTACACTGAGTCACAGGGCGGTTTTTGCTCAGGTCGTGGCACCATTGGTATGATATTTTCACTTCGTTAAGTTGCTGAGATAGTTTGAGAAAAAAATCAGGAACTTTACATGGTGTTTGTCGACCTAACAAAAGTCTTTGACACTGTGAACCATGATGCTTTTTAGAAGGTTTTACAGAAGCTTGGCATACTGGGAAATTTGCTCAATGTAATCATCTTGTTTCATGATGGAAGGAAGACTACTGTTGTGTCTAATGGCATGATGCTTTTGATGTTACAAATGGGACCAAACAAGGATGTGTAATGGCACCTGTGCTCTTTGCTCCATTTTTCCCCTCAAGTTGAGATATGCATTTAGTTATATTGACACTGGCGTCAAGTTTCAATTCTAGTCATCTGATGGGCTATTCAACCAGCAGCATTTCAAAGCTAGGACTCGTGTTTGTACTGAAATAATTTGTGATTTACTCTTTGCTCACGATGCTGCTTTCATAGCAACATTATTTGAAGCTGTATAGTTCCTCCTTGGTCACTTTGCGGTAGTATGTAAAGCATTTGAGCTTACAATCAGCATTAAAAAGACAAAAGTTGTGCACCAATCCTGCCCAATTCCAAATCAAGCTGAAGTAAGACAGAATGCACCAGAACATAAATTTTTCGAAAGACAATTGAAGGTGGATGGTAAAACACTAAACTATATCAAGTTTTTTCCTTATCTGGGCTCTAAACTTAATCACAATAGGTCCTTTGATCATGAATTTGTTAATAGGATTGCTAAGGCTACTTGCACCTTTCGAAAGCTTCATCAATGTTTATGGAATGAACAAGTTATTCGACTGGATACAAAAATCATGGCATACCGAGCTGTTGATATTTCTATCCTCATGTAAGGCTCTGAGTTTTGGACTGCAAACAGGCATCATATTCACCAATTGGATGTATTTAATAAAAGTGGTCTATGCTCAATTTGTGGCATTACCCTTTGAGACAAAGTATCCACTGTTGACCTTTTCACAAATTGCAATATCTCTGGAGTAGTCATTCCTTATTCAGTGCCAACTGTAGTGGACTGGTCATATGCCGAGAATGTCTGACAGGATACCAAAAATCCTAATGTACAGTCAGCAGTTGGATGGAGGGAAAAGGAATGTGGAGTGACCATTGCTGAGATACAAAGACAAGTTAAAGGAATAGTTTTCTTGAATTGGTATCGCACACAGCAGTCTTCAGAATAAGGTCTTGGATAGCAAAGACATGGAATCACTTTGTTTTGAGAGTCTTTGCTGTTTTCATTCTGACAGTTTGGGTTATCTGCATGAAAATAGGGAAAGAGTTAAATGGTCATCAGCCATACCATTGACTGCATCACTGAATTCGCACACTTGTACTATGTGTGAACTTGTTTGTAAGTCGCTTGCAGGACTTTGATGCCATTTGAGGATTAAGCAAAAGTGAAGTTAAACAATAAGTTGTTGGAACCTTATATGTAGACATCAACAGGATATTCCAATATATATATATATATATATATATATATATATATATATATATATATATATCAGTTAACAAATGCATTAATGTTGGGATGATTAATTGGAATTGGAACTGGGAACTGCAAAAATTTGAACTTTTAGGATAACAGAATCAGTATCAAAATCAGAAGAATTTGTGCCTATTTTCCAATGCCAAAATCGACTCTTGTCTTTTTTATTTGATTTTGTTTAATGCAAAATCTTCCATTGCTGCTAGTAATGATAAAATTTCTACTCTTATATAAAAGTCACTTTGTGTATGTAAGTTCTTTCCTTATAGGTTCTGAAATGGCTGAGCCTACCTTTTGCTAATTTCACACAAAGGTAATTTATGTCTGTCAGTGTTCTTTGATAGGTTTTGTACAGAAATTCATGCAATAAGTATTGAAAATCAAGAAAATCTAATCTTAGTAATAGTCGTTTCTTTCTTATAGATAAAAAGAATTTTTACAGGGGAATATTGTACGTTACACCGGGTAAGGGGAATAATGTGTGAATGCTCTATTCATTGTTTTATTTTAAAAAGCTAAATTTGCACATTATAACATCAGTGCCATCATGTCTGATTAATAATGTGTTTGCATATTTACTTAATTTTTTCAAGTTCATATCCAGCATTCAGAATTTTTTACTTTTTTCTCTCTCCTATCTTTTCCACAATGCGGCATTTTTTCTTTTCATAATACAATCAGATGACACATTTTTTTTATTTAATCATATTTTACAACCAGGCAATCCCCACTAGTAATAAATATTTCTTGATTAAAACTAGATATTGAGTAAAACTAAAATATATAGATTACCCTCCTCAAGTGTATATTTGTTTGAGAAAATATCTGCATATTTAACATGTTTTTATGATAATTAGGAAAAATAGCAACATTATAGTAAAAGATTAAGAGATTCTTAAAGGAGAAAATAAAAGAAAGAATTTGAACAAAGAAAATGAATGACAACTGAATGATGAAATTAATTTAAAAAATATGAATGAAAACATTAATAAAAATGATTTAAAAATGAAAAATAAATGACTGAATAAAATGAATAAAAAATTTATGAAAAAATAAAAGAAAAATTTTTATGAAATAATGAATGAAACAATTTAAGGAGAAAATAAAGTAAAAAGTAATAAAGGAAAATAAATAATTTTGAAATGAATGGAGAAAATGAAAAATTTGATTGAATACAGAATGAAAAAAACTAAAGACAAAACTGAATGAAAAACTCATGCTAGTAGTAATAAATATTTCTTGATTAAAACTAGATATTGAGTAAAACTAAAATCTATAGATCACCCTTCTCAAATGTATTTTTACATTTGACAAAATATCTGCACAGTTAACGTGTGTTTTTATGATAATCAGGAAAAATAGCAACATTATAGTTAAATATTAAGTGATTCATAAAGAATTGGAATCGGAAATTTAGTATGGTATTGGTAATTTTATCAGAATTGCGAAAAATATTGGATTTGTTGCATCACTAGAAAATGTACTATAATCTTAATTTTGATGTCAACGTAATATATATATCAATAACCAGAATGAATACTGTATTATCATGGTTTTTGGACAATGGCAAATACATTTTCTTGTATATAATGTTATTAAAAAAAGACTATGTTCTGTAGCTTGCCTAATGTGGTTTTTAAATACCTGCTCTATCTATTGAATTGGGCACTTAACAGTGGTAATATTGTGTTACTTTTATAATTCCCTCACAACACCAATATTTTTATTGTATCCAACGTCATAAAAAATAAGTGTAAAGTCTTTATCCCATGAAACGTGAAGTTTAAATATATCTTCTCTATTGAGTTAAACAATTTTACCATAAGATATACTACTTTGCTGTAGTAATACTATATTATTATCTTCATGTATTTGGGATAACACAAATACTTTCTCTTGTATACAACATTATGAACAAATAAATACAAAGTTCTTTATCTGGGACAGGAGAAAATAATGGAAAAAACTTGAAGGAAAAATGCAAAACTGTGTGCAAACACACTAAGTCTGTTGTAATGACGACGTTTGCCATAATATACAATAGTAATATTATATTATTTTCATTACTTCCGAACAATGAATGAAAAATAAGTGAAAAATTGCATGAAAAATAAATGAAAATGCAGAAAAAAATAACAGCGAATGAAAAGTGAATTAAATAATTAATGATAAAAACAATAATGAAAACTTTAATTGAAAAATCAAAAGCATATATCTTATGTTGTTTCTGACACTCCCAGATGGTGCCGATACTTTTTCTTTTATACAATCTCATAAAGTATAAGTGTAAAGTCCTTGACTCTGTGAAATGTGAAGTTTAAATATACCTTCTCCATTGGATTGAATACTTTTGCCATAAAATCTACTACTTAACTGTAGTAATACTATATGGTTATTTCCGTGACTGGGACAATGGCAATACTTATTTTGTGTAAAGAATATCATATACAAAAAGTGGGTAATGGTGTGTGTAAACACTACAACTCTATTGTATTGAGATTGAGGACTTCTGCCAAAATATATACCACTTAACAGTAGTAATATTATTATTTTCATTACTTCCGGAAATAAATGAAATATAAATGAAAAATTGAAAAATAAATGAGAAATAAAGGAAAACTAGAGAAACATGAATTAAAAATGATTTACACAACCAATGGTTAATAATAAATGAAAAGAAATAAGGACAAAAGTGACTGAAAATGAATTAAATTCAATGAATGAAAAAATGAAAGTGAATGAAAATTGAAGTAAAAATTAATTAAAACAACTGAATGATGAATCAATTGAAAAAATTAATGAGAAATGAATGAAAAATAAAGGAAAATGTTTGATTGAAAATGAATGAAATATGATGAAAACTTAATGGAAGAAAAATGATTGAAAAATGAAAGAAAATGAACGAAAGAAAACAAATGAAAAATTTGAATATAAAAATTAAATGAAAAAAGCAATGAAAAAATGAAAGTAAATGAAAAATTCCAGTACTAAAAAAAGAAAAAAACTTGAAGAAAAATTAATAAAACCAACTAAATGAGGAAATGAATTATAAAGCATTAATGAGAACATGAAAAAAAATGATTGAAAGATGAAAAATAAATGACTGAAAAAATGAAGGAATAAAAAATATTAAAAAAAATTAATGAAAAAGATATGAAAAATTAAATTACACAAAGTGGAAGATGATGAATGAAAATGAAAAAATCCATTAATTTTTAAAAGAAATGAAAATTTATGGAAATAATGAAGAATCTGATCGAATAAATGAATAAAAAATTGAAGGAAAAACAAATGAAAATTCAATTAAAAACTAATTTAAAAACCGAATTTAAAAACAATAATGAAAAAATGTTATGCTGTTTCTGCGACTATCTTACTTTCATTTCCATATCATAAAATTTACTGACATTAAATTATTTTATTAATAACAAAATAAATGAACGTTAAATGTTTAATCCTCACAACAGATGACTATAACAAAAAAAACTGTTAGGGTTGACAGATTAAGAACAATCTACCTCTGTGATTTGAAGAAAACGTTCACTTTGAATTTTAAATATATAAACAATAAGTAGCAGGAAGCTATAACTCTTGTGAATTTTATTTTACAAAGGAGTCACCAATTATCAAGGTCCAGAGGCCACCCGAGGATAAGGGTTAATGAATGCACGGTAGTTAATGGGACAACGTCGTAGTAATCGTTAATAGTGGAAATTTGGTAAATTGAATTACTTAAAGGGATAACTCATCAAGAACTTGTTCACATTGGACTTGAAGATGACCATATTGTAGTCAACTGGAAAGCAAAGAAACAGAAAAGAGTTCCATAGGTGTGCAGTTCTAAGAAAGAACCTTTGTTCATGGAATCTACATTTAGGTTTAGGCATAGATAAAGAGTGGAGGAAATTATTGATATTATGACACTACCATTTTCAGTGTCATGAGTTGACTGGTGAAATTTATCAGATTTTTAATTAATTAGGCAGGTTAAGATGGACTAATTTAATTGGGAATATTATTAATTTTCAACTTACTGAATCATTTGAATTTGATTAAATAACAGATTGTTAAAATCAGTGAAAATGAAGAAAAGAAAAGGTCACCAAATACAGATACGTTGAAATAAACAACACTGGAGTTATTAAAAGAAAAACAAAATCATTTAGATTTTTAATTAAATGAAAATGACAAAAGTGTTAACCTTTTGAAAGCAGAGTTGACCTGCTAACCTTTTGCCAAAGCAAAATAATTGTAAGAAGATATACGGAGTTATCAGAAGTAAAGCAAAATCATTTCGATATTAACAAAATGAAAATGACAAAAGTGTCAATCTTTTGCTGACCGGGTTGGCCTGTAAACCTTTGGCCAAAAAGCAAAACAACTGTAAGAAGGCGCATGGAGTTGTCAGAAACAAAACAAAATCACTTTGATTTTAATAAAATGAAAAACAACACAAAAGTGTTGAACATTGACAGGTGCGCTGAGTCAGCCTGATTGGGGCATAAAGTGCAAAGTTTGATACAAGACCTTGGGAGCAGTCAAAGAAATTGAAGCCCAGATAATTAATTACGGCACTAGCCATTGGCTGCTCTAAAATGACCAATCACATACGAGTTGGAGGAGGGGGCGTTTCCTCTTGTCTCCCCCCCCCCCATGGTTGTGGCTTTTTCTCTTGTCCCTCCCCCATGGTCATGGCGTTAAACCATTGGTCAGCAGTCTTGATTGGCTGACCAACCAGAAAGCGCACCTGCCAAAAATCGGGTCAATAAAAAGAGGGACACCGAATTAAGAAATCGAGTTGACTCGTTTCCCGTTGACTGAGAACCAAGTCCCTTACCAACAACTCCGACGCCACAATATCTGCCATTTTTGACTATCAAAAACTTTCCACTAGTCAGCCATATTCTCCCTAGATCTCCAGTATTCAACTTTATTTTTTTACCAAGTTTTTTTTTTTTACGCATATTATTGTAACACCAACGTGTTTCAATAAATCTTGTTATTGTTGTCGACCGGCTGTTTTCTATTTTTCCTTTGTTTGGTAAGTCCAACTACAAGAACTGAACAGTCTTCTAGGCTGCATTACCTCAAGTCTACTTTTGTGAAACTACTCAGACAATATGGGGCATGAAGGAAGATTTGAACAGTCAAAACCCCATGTGGTAATCACGAAACTCCAACTACTCCAGTACCATGACAAAGACAGAACCACAATAATGGTTTCAGGTAGATGAGTGCTTTTCATGAAAGTTTTGCAAGGTGGACCATAGATTGGAGCCCAGATATTATATTTTTAGAAAAAGTTTTCCCACTATTATTTCATGATGTCATTAAGACAGAATATTACTTACATTAAAAACAAAGAATGTAAATGAAAATATGTCATTCTCCAATTACAAACAAAAACTTACCTTTGTTTCAATATAAAAAACTACAAGCCGGATGATAGTTGGGGATTCAAATTTTCCTCATAATTCAATCGAGATTCTTGTAACCATCAGAATCAATAAATAAAATGATTTAACTTGAAAATCACATTTGTTTTTTGGAAGTTCCAGCCACAAATTACTTTCTGAAAAAAACATAGATAACTAAATCAAAAAAGACAGAATCTTCTGATCATGTGTCTCCATCTATTTTCTATTTACATTAACTTTTAATATCAAATTAATCTTTGAAAAACGAAGTAATTTTATTGTAAAATCAAAGTAAATAACAGAAAAGAAAATGGGAAAAGCATTAATGATTCTTGTTAATAAAAAAGTAATCGAAAATAATTAAAACCATTCAATGAAACAGTTTAGCTTCAACTGCTTGAATGTGAAAATTGATGGAGGTGAATGTGATATCATTTGGGTCAGGGAGAAAATGAAACTGAGAAGAGTAATTCCTTGGAAGCATAAGGAGTTTCGATTTTAATATGGAAAAAAATCAAAATAAATTCATACATATTTTTATTATTTATATTTAAAAATACATTTCCTTATACAAAACAGCAGTTGGGAATAACAAGAAATGAAAGTTCAGTCTGGTTCAAATTTCTAAATGTTGGGATTGCTGATGTATATGGTATTATATGACTCGGAGAGAGTGAGTGGGAAAAGAGTTTAGTTCTTTGGAAGCATGCAATGTATGAAAAAGAGAATTTGAAATGGCTGGGAAAATATGATTAAACAGTGACTATCAGTTCCTCTATCCCCTATGACACAAATCAGTGATTTTAAATGAAGATCAAATTCAATAAAATTCTATCTTCCATCAGTTTTGGTCGACTTAGTTCTCTTTCAAAATACAAAAAAAAATTGATTTCAGACAGAAAGCTCTGTATGAAAGGATCATAAAACATGGACCTAAATTGAATATAGATGAAGTTCCTCAATAGGATATCCTGAAAATCAACTGGACTAAAGTGATTTTCTGAACATATTTTCATTCAAAGTCTTTTATGTAGGTATTGGTCAATGTGACTCAGGGAGAGAGTGAGTGGAAAGAGTTTAGGTTTTTGGAAACATGCAATGTATGAAAATGAGAATATGAAATGGGCCGGCAAAATATAATTAAACAGTGATTGTCAATTCTTGTCTTCCCCTACCACACGAGTCAGTGATTTTAAAAGATCAAACTGAATAAAATTTTATTCCCATCAGTCTTTTAACTAAAGATTGGTCAATGGTTTTGAACCCCTTTTTCCTATTATACAGTAGCTGGAAATAACAGAAAATAAAAGTTCAGTCTGGTTCAACTTCCTCAACTAGATGGTGGGATTGTTGAGGGCATATGTGGCACCATATGACTTGGGGAGAGAGTGAGTGAAAAAAGAATTTTGTTTTTTGGAAGCATGCAATGCCTGAAAATAAGAATTTGAGATGGGCTGGCAAAATATGATTAAACAGTGATTGCCAATTCATGTCTCCTTTCTCATGAGTCTGTGATTTTAAATTGAATAAAATTCTGTTTTCCATCAGTCTTAATTGACTTAGTTCTGTTTGAGAGTGCAAAAAAGGAGCTTTGATTTCAGACAGAAAGTTTTCAGTCTGAAAGAATCACAAAACATGCACCTAAATTGAATATAGATCAAGTTCTTCAATAAGATATCTTCAAAATCAACTGAACTAAAGTAATTTTCTGAATATATTGAAACTCAAAATCTTTTAATTAGAGATTGGTCAATGGTTTTAAACCTCTCTTTTCTATTTTAGGAATAAAATTATTGTCTTCTTGGATTTAGTTAGCCACTTCACTCTTGTTTCTTGTATGATTTAAAGGAGAATTTCTAACAATATTTTGTATATTTTTTAGTTTTAACACATTTTTCCAAAGTTCACATGTTTAAGAGTCAGCTTGCTGCCATTTGTTGTTTTCACATATACCGATAAACACTGTATGATTTTCGAACCTATTAAACATTTTAAAGTGAGTAAAACTTAAAAAATTTTCAGCTAGGTAGAAGAATAACTTATCTTGCATTTGATAACCTTTATTTATTATATTTTTAATTTTTATCTCTTTTTAATACATCTGTGGATTGTAATACATACCATATTTTTTTCTTTTTTGAGATTTGCAATTGTGGATGGTTTTATTTATTTATTTATTTACTTTAAACCCAAATCAGTGAGAAATCTGTTTAGCTAATTTAAAATCAAATAAATATAAACATTTTTAGGTAAATGGTAAATGAGTTGTACTTGTTTAGTTTAACGAAGACATTAAAAAAAATGAAAATATTGAAAAAAAGTACATAGTTATGTACCTGGTATGGAAATAGAATTAAGTCCTCATAAAAAATTTAACAGCACTCGCATGTGAAAGAATGAGTTATCGTCCCGGTAGGTGAATAATTTCAGATGGCTGGGCAGCGTATCAAGGTCTTCATCATTTTGATGATAGCGTACGTGATCATGATGCTGTGATCCAGGTTCATGGGCACATTCCAAGAATAAACTGAGGAGGGTGGGATCGAAAGGTAATATAGCGATATGCCAGAGACATTAAAAATGGATTGTTAAGGGACATTTCAGTTACACATACATCTGTTGTATCCATTCACACAAATTCTGTAGAAGTAAAAAGTAAAACTGTGCCTCTTCGCGTGGACATAGAACAAGGCAATACAAGGTGACAGGGTGTCCATTCTCTGTCTAATCAACACTCAAAGAAAACTAAAATCTTTTTCTAACAGCCTTTGTTGCGAGCCACCCAGACGCATATAAAAGACACTGCATGTGAAATCCAAATCAGTTGAGTCAGATTTCCGTTCAGTTCAGTTCAGGATGCAGTACCACTAATGAACAATGCACTGTTTTGACTCCTTAACATAAACTCACTAACATTGACGCCACATGATATGCATCTAAAGCCTCTTAATGTCACTGGATAATTTCCCCAGAAAATAACCTTTTGTCACATCAGACACATTTATGAAGTAAAATTATCACATTACTGGAACTAACTAATATAACAAATTTTATTTCCTTTTGTTAAAAAAGAAACATTTTTCTCTAAATAAAACATGATTGCCTCAGTCGGAGGAAGTTTTTTCTCTTTTCCTCTTTTTGGTACAGTTCTTTTACTCAAGTCCTATTAGACTGTATTTAAGAAATATACATAAAGACCTCACAACTATTCTTGGTTCTTAAAACATAACATTTATTTTCAAGAAACTATTTCCAAGAACTATGAATATCTCGTAAATCATTTACTGACTTATCTTTCCATCACTTGTTGACACGCATACAATGATTTATGGTTAAATAAAACTTTATTATAAATGTTAAAGTTCATTTGACTATTATGCAGAATCTGACACTTTTATAATTTTGGTTTTTGGTGAAGTGTAAGCGATTTGTATCCATTTGAACGTTGCTGATATTAGCAATACACATGAAAAAATTGAAATGGCTTAAGATATTTCAATATTGATATATATATATAGAAAGAGCTTGATGAGCTAAGAAATAATCTTTTTAAAATTTTAAAATCCAATTAAAATTAAAGAAGTTGTGACTATTTTTGTGCCTCATACGTTTGGATATTTTTCCTTCTTAAAGACTATGTGTTTTGTCATATTTTTTACACTACTTTTTCAGTAAAAAATTTATATCTTTGTTAAAACAGAAGATTAAGGAATGAAATTTACTGTATAAGTGTATTTTTTTGCTAGGAATTAGAATATGCTACTGAAAATCTCCAGAAATTAATGGTTTCCAAATAATTTACAGAAAATGAAGATAAATATGCTGCAATTCCTCAAAAATCCCATGTATCTATTAAAAGAAAAGAAGCTAGAGAACTTAAAGCTGAATTGTAATGCATTTTATGTACAAATAACTTAAATCGAAATCTAGGACTGTTTAAAAATATATATATTGCACTATTTCTTATATATTATTGTACATTAATAGCTTCCGTTAACCCCCATGCTCACCC
The DNA here is from genome assembly GCF_053919585.1 of Euprymna scolopes. Lineage (NCBI taxonomy): Eukaryota > Metazoa > Mollusca > Cephalopoda > Sepiida > Sepiolidae > Euprymna > Euprymna scolopes. The sequence continues at coordinate 361,875 of NC_136492.1, read as the reverse complement.
CCATCTGACCACCTCTCCAAAATATGTGATTTTACCTTTGTAGGCAATTATGCATGAACACCTTGAAGAACGTTAATGAAAGATAAGCAAGTATTTTTTAGAATTTAATGTAAAGTCATTCCCCATTTTGAGCCATTCTAGCGTTTTAGGGCAGTTAACCATTTTTCTTTCTATAGGAGATAAATTCTGAGCGCCTTTTTTTTCTAAAGATGATTATGTGTGGTTTTTAAGAGGGTCCTTGTGCAATTATGAGAGGGTGGGGAGGTTGTCACTCTGACTTTCGGTTAATGATAGAGCTAAGGGAAATTATATGTAAACATCCTGAAGATTTGATAGGAAAAAAACAATTTTAGAATTTAGACTGGGGGTTGGCTTCACATAAATTTAATGTAAAATAATTCACCATTTCGAGACCATTCTAGCATTTTAGGCCAGTTAACCAATTTATTTTTATGGGAGATAAATTGTCACACTTTTTTTTAAGGAAGGATGTTTTTTTTGTTTTTTTTTTTGGTTTTTGCTAAAGCTGATAAATTGTTCACAAATTTTGGATAAATTTGGTTTTATTTTCAATTATATTTCTTGCCAAAGTAACACATTATTTCGTTAAACTTTCCAGTTTAAGATACTTTTTTTTATTTCTCTACCTGGACTTCGGGCCAAGATCACAGTGTAGTATTCCGATGCTATACTTCACCTTTTCTGTCCTCTGTCAGTGAAAGAGAAATCTTTTATGCCTGAGACAATTTTTATGTTTGTTCCTATCCAGATTGCCCCTTTTTGGGGAGCTGGATTTTCCTCACATCTGAGCATCCCCACAAATATTTAAATATTGATTTTGCATTTTTTTTTTTTATATATATATAATTGGGTAGATTAGTGTCTATTTGATTATAATCCGGTGAATAAAATTGTAAAAAAGACGGAAAAAAAAATATTGGGGGGGGGAGTATTGCTCGGAAACGTGAAACAAAGAAATCGTATTTTACATTTTCAGTTTTTTAAAACAAAACACTGTTTAATTCATCATTAAAAACTAATGCAATGGATAAAAGTGCATGGAAGTTACATATTTACTGTTGTGGTGACAACCACTTATTTGCATATGCAAATAACATAACACTATAAATGGCAAGCCTAGGTTGGCCTTGGTGTGTCTTACTCAAATGCCACCGGAAGTGACGCCGAAGAGCGTACATGTCCTCCCACCAAGACTCTCTGACTCGACACCGTCATTTGTACATATTGTAAATATACCTTTTCTTTAATACACTTATTATTGCGTTATCTTGTTTGCGTCTTCATTGTATTTCCTTACTAATTATTGTTCAACCTTGCAACCTTGCAACCACAACAGTTGGCAGCGAGATATGAAGCGTCAAATATAACAGTTTGACGAAGAACTATTTAAAAAAAAAAAAAAAAAGTACAACGCAAAGGTTGACCATTAGCAAACGGATTTTACGCTAAAGAGAAGTTTCAACTCAAGTGAAAAAAAAAAAAAACTCTAACGTGGCAAAAGCGACAATTTACGCCGTTTTCTGGGAATCCGACTTGCAAACGAATGTAAAAGTGAATTTTTGTTTGTCGCTACACGACAAATCTTACTAAAGGACCAACTCGCAAACGAAAAGCGAACTTTGTTCTGTCGCAAAAACGACAGGTCAGACCCGTATTACGAAAAGCAAGGAAGTAACCTACGAAAAAAATTCACCAGTGGATTCTAATTACTGTTCTCTGTAAACAAAACAACAACTAAAGGACTTTTTAATTAATGTTTTAGTTGACGTCGGTATTAAAAGGAAATACCACAGCTAAAACTAAAATTCAAGGAAAGGATTTTTTTTCTTGAAGTTGTCACTGAATAACGGATAATACAGTAAAACGTCACGGAAAAAAAAGGTAATCTCAATTTAAGAGGTATTTTAATTACTAAAATACTAGATAACAAAAAAAAAACTCAAAGAACTAAATGTACTGTATACATTTATTCAATTGTGACTCGATTAAAAAAAAAAAAAAAACTTTTATTTTGTGGAAAGAGTTACCTATTAGTAAGTGCCTAAAAACGGAAAGTCAATTCCATTTCGTGATTCCAGATAAACCTGTTTTATTTTTTTTTGCAGCGTGACTCGCAAAAAGAATATATTATTGCAAGCAGCGATATTATTATTGAAAACAGGAGCCTACAGCAATTTGCTTTTTTGTTGTAACCCAAACCGGTGTATATGGTACATGGTACAATATTTTTTTTAACTACACACTAAAAAAAAAAAAAAAAAACATGGAAGACTTATCAAAAATGTTCATGCAATTTTTACAAGCACAGGCTGAGTGGGATGAACGCAGACAAGCTACACAAAACGAGCTTTTGCAAACACAAATACAGGCACAGGCTGACCACGAGGAAAAGAGAGAGGACAGATTATTGAAATGGCAGCAGGAACAAGAAGAAAAGCAGAAAATGGCGCAATTAAAGCCGAAAAAACTGCAATTGGAGCAGGAAGAAAGGCATAAGAAACTACAATTGGAATATGAAGAAAGACAAGAGGAACGTTTTGCTAAAACACTGGAACTACTAAAGAGTAATCGAGAAAATGCCGATAGTGTTAATTTCTCCCATACAACTATTTTTAATAGCATGGACACATTTCATTATGTGCCTGAGGAAGAGAAGAATTTTGAAGCATACTACACAAGATACGAGGATGTTTTTCAACTGGACTGTAAAAATTGGCCAAATAGTCAGAAAGTGAGCCTCTTACTCAGAAAATTGGGTACATCAGAACACAGCAAATTCGTAGATTACATATTACCTAAAAAAACTGCGGAATTAGAGTTCATGGAAGCTGTAAAATTACTAAAAGAATTATTTAATCCAAATATATCTCTTTTTCATAAAAGATGGCTGTGCATGAATCTAAGAAAGATGGACAACCAAGATTATTTGACATACGCATCAGTTGTCAATAAAAACTGCGATAATTTTAAGCTTGCAGAACTAACGGTAGAAGATTTTAAATGTCTAATCTTCGCTCAAGGGTTAGTTTCCACGAAAAATGCAGAAATATGCAGACGAGTGTTGTCTAAGCTGGAATCTGAGCAAGATTTAACCCTCCAGAAACTAGCAGAGGACTGTGAAAGGGCCATTACACTAAAAAAGGATTAAAAAAATATAGAAGAATCCGGAGTGGCATATGTAAGAAAAGTTAGAAAACCTTACGCACCAACCAAGAACTTTACAAAGAAAAGCAATGGAACGGGATATTCCAAAGATAATAACCATAAATATAGTACACAATATAACAAGCCTCTTCCTAGATATAACTGTAAGAGATGTGCAGAAAAGCATTGGGAATCAGATTGTCCTTATAAGAAGAAAAAATGCTACATTTGTAAGAAGGTGGGACACAAAAGCGATTGCTGCAGATATAAAGATTACACCAGAAAGAGAGTACAGCAAACAAAATAAAATACAAAATTAGACAAAGATCGGCGAAAATACGTAAAAGTGGAAATATTTAAAACATCAATAAAGTAATAAAGTTACAACTCACTCCGGCTCCGATGTTTCTATAATAAACCTGAATACGTGGAAAAAGTTGGGAAAACCGGCCATGATGAAAACTAGTAAAGCAGCCCGGACGGTAACTGGTGGTGGTATAAAATTTGAAAGAGAAGTTGTCCTCCCGATAAAATGGAAAGGGATTTTGAAGAAATTAAAAATATTTGTACTAAAAAATAGTGAAAATCTGTTTGAAATAGATTTAATTGAGAAATTCGGACTATGGGATAAGCCAATCAATACATTCTGTAAAAAATTAGAATGTTCTCCAACAACAGTAAATATAAAAGACGATTTAAAAGAATTATTTCCTGAGGCATTCACGACTAACTTGGGTTGCTGCAATAAATTCAAGGCTTCGTTTGAACTTAAAGAAAACGCCAGCCCAATTTTTAGAAAAAAGCGAAATGTTCCGTTCGCTGGGTTGGAAAAGATTGATAAAGAATTAAATAGATTGGAACAGATGGGAATTCTATCAAAAATAGAACACAGCGAGTGGGCAGCCTCCACCGTATATGTAAAGAAAAAGAATGACGAAGTTAGAGTGTGCGCAGATTTTTCAACCGGGGTCAACTCCCTATTAAAAGATCACCATTACCCCCTACCAAGCCTAGAGGAAATATTCACGAAGTTGAATGGGGGTAATATCTTCTCCAAGATAGACTTGAGCGACACGTATTTGCAAATACCGGTCGAGGAGAATTGCTCAAAAATACTATGCATCAATACGCATAAGGGATTATACAAATACAACCGATTGCCTTTTGGCATCAAAGTAGCGCCTGCCATCTTTCAGCAAGCGATGGACACCATGCTAAGTGGTATTGAGTGCGCATGTGCATACCTGGACGACATTGTTGTCAGGAGCAAATCCCTAGAAGAACATAAGGAACATTTGAAACAAGTATTTACTCGAATACAAGAATTCGGCTTTAAAGTAAAAGAAAGTAAATGTGACTTTTGTATGAGCGAGATTAAGTATCTTGGACACATAATAAACAAACATGGACGACGTCCAGACCCAGACAGATCTGCGGCAATAAAAAATATGCCAGCACCCGATAATGTAACAACCTTGCAGAGTTTCTTAGGACTCGCAAATTATTACCAATCTTTTATTGAAGGAATGCATAACTTGCGAGCCTCCTTAAATAATCTGCTTAAAAAGGATAAACCGTGGAACTGGACGCAAGAATGTCAAACCGCTTTTGACAAAAGCGCACTAACATCCGAATTATTCTTAACGCACTTTGACACAAACTTAAAAATAGTCGTCGCTAGTGATGCTAGCTCCTACGGCTTAGGAGCATGCATTCAACATATTATGCCGGATGGGTCTAGAAAACCAATAGCGCACGCTTCGAGAACGCTGATACCAGCCGAAAGGGCATATTCACAAATCGAAAAAGAAGTGTTGAGCATAATCTTTGACTAAATTTCACCGATATTTATATGGTAGACAATTCATACTTGAAACCGACCATAAACCGTTAGTCACGATCTATGGATCAAAAAAAGGATTGCCGGTATACACCGCAAATAGATTGCTGCGCTGGGGTACAATACTACTTAATTACGATTTCCAGCTACAACATCTAGCATCAAAAAAGATTTGCCATGCGGATGGACTGTCAAGACTGATACCACAGAAACACAATCTGGAAGAATCAGTCATTGCAGCAATTCGGACAAATGTTTAAGTAAAAAATATGGTAGCAAACATCATTAAGGAACTACCCGTAACTTTGTCGGACATTAAAAGGGAAGCCGAGAAAGACGAATATATAAGGGACATAAAAGAGAAAATTATAACGGACACAAAGGTGCAGGAGGTTTTCTCCATATCTGACGATGTGTTACTGTACAGCGAGAGAGTGGTAGTACCCAAAACATTGCAGAATAAGATGTTAAGAGATTTCCACACAGGACATCCGGGGATAAATTGAATGAAGTCGTTAATGAGAAGCTACGTGTACTGGCGTAACATGGACACTAACATAGCGACAACAATTGATAAATGTAAAGGATGCCAGTTAGCGGCAAAATCTCCACCTATAGTACACAAACCTTGGCTGAAAACCGACCAACCATGGTCGAGAATCCACATGGACTTCGCTGGTCCAGTAGGTGAAAACTATTATTTAATTGTAGTGGATAGTTTCACAAAATGGCCGGAGGTAATGCGTTGCAGGAATCCAACAATGAACAACTCAATAGGGTTCCTACACGAGTTGTTTGCAAGATTCGGTGTACCAGACACACTGGTCACTGACAACGGAACGCAGTTCACATCCGCAGAGTTTAAGGAATTTTGCGACACGTTCCGAGTGAAGCATATCACGACTCCGCCGTATCATCCAAGGTCGAACGGCCTCGCGGACACGCTAAAACGAGCGTTAAAGAAATCCATTGGAACACCAACAGAAAAAGCTTTGCAACAATTTTTGCAAGTATATAGGATTACACCACATCCTAGTACACCATCAAACATATCACCAGCTGATCTAATGTTTGCCAGAAAGGTAAAATCAGCGTTTGACAAACTATTGCCAAGGCAGGCAATTATCTGAAACACTACACACACGAGAAGAAAGAAATATAACTCGGGAGATCGAGTATATTTTAAGTGCTACAGAAATAACACATCTTACTGGGAATGTGGAGTAGTGGATAAACGCATTGGTGATTGTACATACATGATTAAAGGTCCACAGAATATACATAAAAGGCACTTAAATCAGATAAAAAAACGTCATATCCAAGATGATGATGATACGACAACAGTCGAAGAGGAGGACACCATAGATATCATATACGAATCTTTTAATTTGGAACCGCCTCAAAATGCACCTGAACCACGAAGATCAGGTAGGAAAAGAAAAGTGAATGAACCATTAATGGTAAATCCAAAAAGAAAAAGATATTGAAATCTGTGTGACTTCAAATCTTGGGAGGGGGGTGTTGTGGTGGCAACCACTTATTTGCATATGCGAATAACATAACACTATAAATGGCAAGCCTAGGTTGGCCTTGGTGTGTCTTACTCAAATGCCACCGGAAGTGACGCCGAAGAGCGTACATGTCCTCCCACCAAGACTCTCTGACTCGACACCGTCATTTGTACATATTGTAAATATACCTTTTCTTTAATACACTTATTATTACGTTATCTTGTTGTTTGCGTCTTCATTGTATTTCCTTACTAATTATTGTTCAACCTTGCAACCACAACATTTACAAAGCTTATTTTCTTGTCTTTTCAACCATATAAATATTTTTAAATTTTGACCTGAAACAACGCCAGACTGGTCGGAATTGCTTTAATTAGATATTCTGATAATTGAATAGCTCTAATTAAGCTAATTATGTTCTGATAACAAAATAGCTCCAACTAAATATGCAAGAAGATTTTTTTTATATTCATATTTTCATTTTTTTAATTTTTGATTTGTTCTGGAATAAAAAATTAACAAAAAATCGTTTGTTTGCATCAATGCTATCACTGATAGTATTTAGATAGTTTTTTTTTAAAAATAGAATGTTTTTTTCCAGGTACCATGATTTTAAATTGCTCGGTATCACAAGAGAAAGCAGGATATAATTTTACTTTTAACAAATAAAAATAGTAAAAAGATTGATTTATTTAACAATGAATGTCCGAAGAATTTTTTTCTCAAAATTTTCAATACTTGTCATGTTGAACTTTATTTTAAACACAACAAAAATGAGTTGTCAAAAGAATTTCGGACATCCGAATCTATTAAAGTGATATCTCTTCTAGTTAATTTCCAAATTTCATGAAAAAATTTTCAACACAAACGCAGTACGACAATTTACAAATCGGGGGGAGGGGGAATTACAAAATCTTACCGAAAACACTGTTTTATGATCTTAACATTTTTATTACTTTATTTGCTTAAAACTCTTAAAATACATCATAATGTACATTATTATTTATTAATTCATTTGAAAGGATATTCATTTCCGAACAAAACGGTTGCATTTTGAGGACTTAAAGTGCTTGGATTTTTAAAATATAACGATTTTATCAAAACCCCCTTGAAATCTGTGATTATCCAAAGCGTTTTATCATCTATGTATATTGCTACTGATATGACACTAGCACTGATGAGGATCGGCCATTCCTCGTTACCAGCCATTACGCTCACTTTCCTTATCATTGCAGTAATTTTGGGTTGCATATGATAGAATTCTTGTGGAGAGGCATGAACAAGGAAGAAGTGCTTTTGTGCGAATTTAGGAAAACTCATTCCGGGAAAACTCGTCTCCGGAAAACTCGTCTCGGGAAAACTCGTCCCCTTTCGCTAGGTAGGAAAACTGGTCCCTTATTGAATAAATATCGATTGAAAACACATTTTATGATCGTTCTTGAAGGAGATATTGTTTTTTAAAATAAACTATAGCCCCCCCCATAATATTTTTAAAAAAATATTTTTACTTGTTTAATGTTTTTTGTTTTTTTTTTCAAATAAAATCGATATTCTAAGTGTCTGTTTTCTACCTAACTGGCTAAGTTCTTAGTGGTTTAACTTATTTTAAAGCGTTTATTATGTTCATACAAAGTTAATTACAATTTTTTTTTTGTTCTTATTTTAACGATGTTTTTTGGAGTCATAAAAACAATAAAAAAAACAAAACCCAAAAATTAAAAAACAGGGAGCGATTCGATTCTTCGTTACGCTTTTGGTTTTGTTTTTTAATAATGATAGTTTTTTGTTGTTATGTTTTTGTTTTCTGTCATACCAAATGCACTCATGCGTTATTTAAAATTATGATTTTATCAATTATCAACATTTATTGTCGTCCTGTCAAATTTTGCAAAAATTAACTAATAAGTTAAAAGCGAAATATTTTTTTGGCGCGAGAGATGCCATGTGCTAACAATCTCTCGTTAACTCATTTTTAATTTTTTTAATTTTTACTTCAAAATTCTAAAATCAATAAGAAAGAGAGAAAGTAATCACTAAATAAATTTATTAATCAATTTTATTGAAAACTCCGCTATCGTTTATCAAGAATCTTTTTAATTTCATTTTTTGTTGGTTGCTTTTCGAAGGGAGATATAGGTTTTATCCCCCCCCCCTCTCTCTCTAAATTATATTTTAAAAAATATTAAAATTTATTATTTTCTTTTTAAAACCAAATCTCCCTCAGTAATTTCTATTTTTTAGCGATTATCAAGACCCCCTAAGATGTGATATACCGGGCATTATTTCTCGTTCTCCCGTAACACTCGACATGTTTTTTGTTTGTTTTCTGTTTTTTTTTCTTTACCAAATAAACGATTCCAAATAAATTAAATAAACAACATAGTCGGCGAGGTAGAAAAATCGATTTTACCCTTTTATAAACAACAGTATATAAGTAAATTCTTTTTATATTAATATAAAAAAAATATGCGGTCTCGTTTATGAACATAATAAACGCTTTTATTAAAAACACAAAAAAAACATTGAACAAGTAAAAATATTTTTTTTTAAATATTATGGAGGGGGGGCTATAGTTTATTTTAAAAAACAATATCTCCTTCAAGAACGATCATAAAATGTGTTTTCAATCGATATTTATTCAATAAGGGACCAGTTTTCCTTCCTAGCAAAAGGGGACGAGTTTTCCCGAGACGAGTTTTCCCGGAACGAGTTTTCCCGGCACCTTTTTATTTATAACACCTTTTCTCAAACTTACCGTATTAAAGACGGAGTCAGACGCCATCTTGAATTTTCCAATACATCGGTAAACACTTTATGGTTTGCGAGCTTAATAAACATGTTACATTGAATCAAAACACGAAAAATATATCCAGTTTGGTAGAAAAGTAACTTATCTTGCCTTTGATAACATTTATTTGTAATGTATTTGTTTTTTGACAACTTTTTCGAATCTATGTGTACAGTAATACAAACCCTATTTGGTTTTAAAAAGAATTAAATTTTAATATTTTTAAAAATATAATTTAGAGAGAGGGGTGGGGGTAAAAACTATATCTCCCTCCGAAAAACAACCAACAAAAAATGAAATTAAAAACATTCCTGATAAACGATAGCGGAGTTTTCAATAGAATTTATTAATAAATAAATTTATTTAATGATTACTTTTTCTCTTAATGATTGATTTTAGAATTTTGAAGTAAAAATTTAAAAAATTAAAAATGAGTTAACGAGAGATTGTTAGCATATGGCATCTCTCGCGCCAAAAAATATTTCGCTTTTAATTTATTAGTTAATTTTTGCAAAATTTGACAGGACGATAATAAATGTTGATAATTGATAAAATTATAATTTTAAATAATGCATGAGTGCATTTGGTATGAGAGAAAACAAAAACATAACAACAAAAAAAAAAAACTATTATAATTTCGAATTTAGGAAAACTCGTCCCGGGAAAACTCGTCTCGGGAAAACTCGTCTCGGCAAAACTCGTCTCCGGAAAACTCGACCCCGGAAAACTCAATCCCTTTCGCTAGGTAGGAAAACTGGTCCCTTATTGAATAAATATCGATTGAAAACACATTTTATGATCGTTCTTGAAGGATATTGTTTTTTAAAATAGACTATAGCCGCCATAATATTTTTAAAATATATTTTTACTTGTTTAATGTTTTTGTTTTTTTTAAATAAAATCGATTTTCGGGTTTGTATTACTGTACACATAGATTCGAAAAAGTTGTCAAAAACAAATATATAACAAATATATGTTATCAAAGGCAAGATAAGTTACTTTTCTACCTAACTGGATATATTTTTCGTGTTTTTATTCAATGTAACATGTTTATTCAGCTCGAAAAGCATACAGTGTTTACCGATGTATTGGAAAATTCAAGATGGCACCCGACTCTCTCTTTAACACGGTAAGTTCAGGAAAAGATGTTATAAATAATAAACTAGACAAAATACTGTTAGAAATTCGCTCAATATATGTTACCGTGACATAAGTTGACATATATTTGGTGTTTTTTTTAATAATATTTTGTCTAGTTTATTATTTATAACACCTTTTCCCAAACTTACCATTTAAAGAGAGTGTCGGGCGCCATTTTGAATTTTCCAATACATCGGTAAACACTGCATGTTTTTCGAGCTGAATAAACATGTTACATTGAATAAAAACACGAAAAATGTATCCAGTTTGGTAGAAAAGTAACTTATCTTGCCTTTGATAATATTTATTTGTTATATATTTGTTTTTTGACAACTTTTTCGAATCTATGTGTACAGTAATACAAACCCCGATTTATCTAAGTGTCCGTTTTCTACCTAACTGGTTAAGTTCTTAGTGGTTTCACTTATTTTAAAACGTTTATTATGTTCATAAACGAGACCGCATTTTTTTTTTATATATATTAATATAAAAAGAATTTACTTATTTACTGTTATTTATAAAAGGGTAAAATCGATTTTTCTACCTCGCCGACTATGTTGTTTAATTTATTTGGAATCGTTTATTCGGTAAAGAAAAAAACCCACAGAAAACAAACAAAAAACATGTCGAGTGTTACGTGAGAATGATAAATAATGTCCGGTACTATATCACATCTTAGGGGTCTTGATAATCGCTAAAAAATAGAAAATTAAAGAAATTACCAAGGGAGATTTGGTTTAAAAAAAAATAATAAATTTTAATATTTTTTAAAATATAATTTAGAGACAGAGTGTGTGTGTGGGGGTAAGAACTATATCTCCCTTCGAAAAACAACCAACAAAAAATGAAATTAAAAAGATTCTTGATAAACGATAGCGGAGTTTTCAATAAAATTGATTAATAAATTTATTTAGTGATTACTTTTTCTCTTAATGATTGATTTTAGAATTTTGAAGTAAAAATTTAAAAATGAGTTAACGAGAGATTGTTAGCACATGGCATCTCTCGCACCAAAAAAATATTTCGTTTTTAACTTATTAGTTAATTTTTGCAAAATTTGACAGGACAACAATAAATGTTGATAATTGATAAAATTATAATTTTAAATAACGCATGAGTGCATTTGGTTTGAGAGAAAACAAAAACATAATAACAAAAAACTATCATTATTAAAAAACAAAACCAAAAGCGTAACGAAGAATCGAATCGCTCCCTGTTTTTTAATTTTTGGGTTTTTTTTTTTTTTGTTTATGACTCCAAAAAACATCGTTAAAATAAGAACAAAAAGAAATTCGTAATTAACTTTGTATGAACATAATAAACGCTTTAAAATAAGTTAAACCACTAAGAACTTAGCCAGTTAGGTAGAAAACGGACACTTAGAATATCGATTTTAATTAAAAAAAAAAAAAAAAAAAAAAAAAACATTAAACAAGTAAAAATATTTTTTTTTTAAATATTATGGGGGGGGGCTATAGTTTATTTTAAAAAACAATATCTCCTTCAAGAACGATCATAAAATGTGTTTTCAATCGATATTTATTCAATAAGGGACCAGTTTTCCTACCTAGCGAAAGGGGACGAGTTTTACCGAGACGAGTTTTCCGGAGACGAGTTTTCCGGAGACGAATTTTCCCGGGACGAGTTTTCCGGGCACCTAATAAACGCTTTTATTAAAAATACAAAAAAAAACATTAAACAAGTAAAAATATTTTTTTAAAAATATTATGGGGGGGGGGCTATAGTTTATTTTAAAAAACAATATCTCCTTCAAGAACGATCATAAAATGTGTTTTCAATCGATATTTATTCAATAAGGGACCAGTTTTCCTACCTAGCGAAAGGGGACGAGTTTTCCCGAGACGAGTTTTCCGGAGACGAGTTTTCCGGAGACGAGTTTTCCCGAGACGAGTTTTCCTGGCACCCTTTCGTGCATCATCATATCCGAGGATATTATCTACGTCAAATTAAACCAAAATTTTATTATTTTTCAATCAATGTTTTTATTTTTAAATTATAAAATAAAACACATTTAATCATTTTAAAACTTAATCTTGCATTATTTCTTTTTTTATTTTTTATTTGTTAAACAACGTGGTTAATTTAAATTGAATTTCACGTAAACAAACTTCTGTTTATATTAAGCAATATATACCAGTGTCGACCGAACAAGTACCTTTTAGTGAATACATGGTTCGAGGCTATTTGTACAACTAAACGGCAAATCTGCTGTCGATTCTATGCAAATGTTGCTTCAAAGTCAGTCGATCAAGCAGGTACCGACTTCTTTCTTGAACGACTGCTGCTACACTAACTCCATCGTTTCACTCCTCCACATCGAGTTCTGGTAAGTAAAAAATTATTACAAATCTCAACGTAAAATTCAGTTGTGTAGACTTTTAATATTTTATGATTATTCGCTTAGTAAATATAATTATCTCCCTTACATTTTTAACGTATTCTTCAAATGTGAAAAAATAGATACTAAATTCATGTAGTAATACTTACTTTTTGTTTTATTATCTGCTTTCGGTTGGCTTTAACTGCTTTTATAAAGAAAACGAGTTTTCAAGTGTGACTGACTGACTTCGCAAGCCGATTCAAGATGGCGACCGGAAGAACAATTTCGCAGAAAACAAAACTTAGGATTTTTTTCTTTTTTTTTTTTTACAAGGTGGTTACTCAGGGATAAAGGTTATTGCGTGTACAGTACCTTAGTGTTGAGATTTGATGAAGTGTCTACTTAAGGGGGCGGTTCATCAGGAATTTCTTTATGTTAGACTTGAAGACACCCAGGTTGTAGTCAGGTAGGAAACAGGCAGACGGAACAGAGTTCCACAGGAGTGCATTAAAGAAACTTTGTTCATAGAATCTACGTTTTGGTTTTGGTACAGATAAAGAGTGGGAAAATTTTTGACAGTGGTTTCAGCTAGACGAGTGTTTTTCGTGAAAGATCGGCGAGGGGGGACCAGGGATTGGAGCTCAGCACCTGAAAATTAAAAATAAAATCATTTCGAAATAGAGCTGATATCTTTCATGAATATCGCGGATAACATTAGTATTATTTTTAATTTATGGCAACATTTTAATATTTACATGAGGGGGGGATTACAAGATTCATTGATGTGAACCCAAAGCAGACGAAAACAAGACATTCTTCAGCTTCCAGTTGAAGATCTAGTATTTGTAGTGTTTGTTTTGAGAAGTCATGCTGCCATTTCGGCATGTTTCTCGAGTGCATGCATCGTTTATGGCAGTGTCAGAAATTTCGTGAAAATAGCGAATAATTCCACCCCATCTTTCCAAGCTTATAACTCCTCGAAAAATGCAATTCAAGCCCTAATTTTTTTTTCAATTAAAGGAGCAAGGACCAAGATTTCATTAAAAAAAAAAAAAAAAAAAAACTGTAGCAGAAGCAGCAATAACTAAAATGAGGGGAAAAAGAGCTTACCTCGGATATGTCTGTTGTGTCACCAGTTGGGGGGAAAAAGAGAATTCCAAGATGGCGTCCAGGGGTTTTTATTAACGTTTACCCCATGCAACTCTCGGAAAATCACGTTTCTGCCTCATGTGATTATGCAAATGGATAATTCCCGGCCACTATAAAAGCAGGAGGCTAGAGACGAGTCGGCAGTGTCCTGCAAACTGTGTGTGTGGGTGTTTCTGGCGATTGGAGTGTGTCTTCTTTTACCACGGTTATCACGGACAGGAATTCCCTCTCTTCTGGAGGTGGGCGATATTGACTATTTTGAAGTTGTACTGTTGCTGACAGAACATTTATTTATTTATTTATTTTTTGCCTACTACATTTTTGTTTCAAGCTATTTCGGCCCGAATATGGCGAAGGTGCGGATAAGCAGTGATATTATCAAGCCGTTCTCTGGCAAGGGAGACGTTGTAGCGTGGCTGAAAAAAGTGAGACTTGTCGCACAACTTCAGCAGGTGGATGACGTAGCGAGTCTGCTACCTTTATACCTGGAAGGCGATGCGCTGGCCCTCTACATGGAAATGGAGGAGGACGATCAAAAGAAAATAGACCAGATTGAGGCTCGATTAAAGGAGGCATTTACTGATGACGCGTTTGCAGCATATAGAAAAATAATTATGGTTAGATGGGCTGGTGAACGTGTGGATGTGTACGCCAACAAAATCAGGCAGTTGGTTGGATTGGCCGGATTCACAGGAGAAAGCTCAGAGAGACTCACAAAATTAATTTTTGTCACTGGATTCCCTGACACCATCTCAATTGCTCTTCAACAGGTGCCGAACATCAAAGCCCTGACCATGGGGGAGCTAATGTCGAGAGCGAGAATTTTGACGACGACTGGCGAACAAAATCAGGATGTGGTTGCGGCCACACGCTCACCCAACAACAGGGCCCAGAATAATCCTGTTAACGTGACCTGTTTCAAATGCAATGTTAAAGGCCACCTTGCAAGGGACTGTCGAAAACGTGGAACACGGTGTTACCGTTGCGGTGAGAGTGGACACTGGGCTCGGAACTGCTCGGGAAACGAGCAAGGGGAGGACGCATAAGCGCCAGTCTCCTTCCCAACCAAGATGTGAACACGACGCTCCCGGTGATAAGCATCCATGTTGACGGGACGCGATGTTTGGCGCTTATTGATACAGGATGCTCCAGGACAATTTTACATGCAGACAGGTGCCGGTCTTGGAGAAAAACAAACGTAAATGTCAACACAATTGGTGGAATGTCCCATGCGTGCTGCGGTGTTGGAACGGTCTCTGTATCCACTGATGAAGGTGTGTCTGCCAGAGTCGATGTGTTGGTGGTGCATGGCAAGCCACTGGGATTTGACTTGCTTCTAGGGATCGACGTCATAAAAGCTCTAGGAGGTGTCGTTGTCAAGCCTACAGGATCAGTGCGGCTGGGCGCCAGGAAAAGTATTAAATGCGCAGCCATTTCTATCGATGAACCAGATTTCACTGCTACCTTTGACCATCAAAACCGAACGTGGACCGCATCGTGGAAATGGTCTGTGGACCACCCCCCTGAAAGGCTGCATAATCGAGTGTCAGAGTACCCAGTGCCAGCAGAAATTCGTGAAGAATACACACAGGAGCTCCACACCTGGATAGATAATGGTTGGCTCGTGCCATACCCAGAGGATAAATTGGGACCCCCCAAAGGTCTAATTCCCCTGATGGCTGTGATACAGCAGAACAAAGCCAAAGTGCGCCCGGTAATGGACTACCGGGAGCTAAATCATTACGTAGACGCATTTACGGCCAACGCAGATGTTTGTGCGGCTAAGCTGCGTGAGTGGAGACAAAAAGGTGCTAACGTGTCTCTACTGGACCTCAGAAGAGCATACCTACAAGTCCGGGTCCATGAGACACTGTGGCCATACCAGACTGTGGAAATCGATGGGAAAAAATACTGTCTGACCCGTCTGGGGTTTGGTTTGAATGTGGCTCCCTTGATAATGAGAGCAATTGTCAGCGAAGTACTATCTCAGGAAGAAGTTATAAGCCGCGCAGCATCTGCTTACATTGATGACATTTTTGTCAATGAAGACGTGGTGCCCGCGACCCGTGTGAGAGAACACCTCGCGCAGTTCGGGTTGGAGTGCAAGAACCCGGAGCAGTTGAAGGACGGTGCACGGGTGCTGGGATTGGCAGTCAGGATGGAACGCAATGAACTGCGGTGGAAGCGAGGAAATGCAATTCCGGAGGCTCCCAGTATTGTTACGCGACGAACAATCTTTTCCCTGTGTGGTCGACTTGTCGGGCACTTTCCGGTGTGCGGTTGGCTTCGTGTGGCTTGCGGAATACTCAGAAGGAGAGTAAGTTCGGTAACGAAGGGCTGGGATGATGAAGCAAGGGACGCTGTACTACATCGTATGATGTTCGAAACCTTAAAATCTGCACAGCAGAACGATCCGGCACAGGGAAATTGGTGTGTGGACGGCGAAGAGCTGAATGTATGGGTCGATGCTAGCTCCCTAGCAATTGGGGCAGCCTTGGAGATGTGTGAAACTGTGCTGGAAGATGCATGTTGGCTGCGACCTGAAGATGACTCTCAACATATCAACTTGGCTAAACTGGATGCCGTATTGAAAGGCATCAATTTGGCTCTCCAGTGGCAGAGCAAGGTGCTACACATAAAGACAGATTCTGTTTGCGTATACCATTGGGTCTCGGACACGCTAACTGGAAAGGCGCGAGTACGCACTAAAGCAGCAAGCGAGATGCTTATTAGGAGGCGATTAAGCACTCTTAAGGAGCTCGTGAAAGAGTACGGGCTGACAGTGGATGTGACACTGGTTCCATCAGCACGAAACATTGCTGACCGACTGACACGAGTGCCACAGCGGTGGTTTGAGGCAATGAAAAAGAAAAACGGTCTTGACCCAGTGATAGGCGCGGTCCACACAGACGAGCTGGATGAGAGTCAAATCATGGCTATTCACAAAGATAGTGGACATCCGGGGGTGCGACGCACTACCTACTTTGTCAGGAGAAGATGTCCAACCACGACAAAAGCAACTGTCAGAACGGTCATACAGAAATGCGAGGAATGTCAGTCCATTGACCCAGCGCCAGTCAGGTGGGAAAAGGGAAAGCTGGGAGTTAACGAGAATTGGCAGAGAATTGGAATGGATATCACGCATTATGGCACCTTCCATTTTTTAACTTTAACAGACTGTGGTCCATCGCGTTTCTCCATTTGGAGGAAATTGGCAAGGCAGGACTCGGCAAGCGTGATTCATCAGTTGGAGGCAGTGTTCCTCGAGCGTGGCGCGCCGCATGAACTCCTTTTAGACAATGACACAGCTTTCTGCAGCAATATGTTCCAAGCATTTGCATGTAAATGGGGAGTTCACTTGCGATTCCGTTGTGCATACGCTCCAGCCGGGAATGGCATAGCGGAGCGATGTCATCGTACAGTGAAACGAATAGCGGCTAGAATGTGTTGTCCCATACAGGAGGCTGTCTACTGGTATAACATCACACCAAGAGACGACACATCTCCCTCCACTGCGCCTGCCAACAGGATTTATCAATACAAAGTTCGAGTAAAGGAGACCAATCTCGCAACTGCGTCCCCAGGTCCCAAGAACAGCTTTTACCAGGTTGGAGATCGCGTATGGGTCAGAAGACCGCAAAATCGATGTACCACGAGGTTCGGCAAGGGTGAGGTGACCAAGGTGATCAGCCCTCAGTCGATTTTGGTGGACGGTGTGCCTCGTCACGTGAAGGATTTGCGCCCTCGCCATTATGTTGTTACATCGGAGGAAGAGGGAGACTCAGACAGTATGATGTCTTCTGAAAAGACAGAGAGTATGATGCAGGACGACGAAGAGGATTTTGAGCCATACAATGTACATACTGAAGAAGCGGAGGAAGGACCACCCGTCTTGCCTCTACGAAGGAGTACCCGACAGAAACGAATACTGCCCCCCTGCCCTGATTGTGAAACACCGCCTATGGAGCAGACTGGTGGCAATAATGGCGATGAGGAGGATGGCAGGGAGGAAGTGCTGCCTCCGGTTCTTCGGAGAAGTACCAGACAGAGACGACTGCCCCCCTGCCCCATTTGTGATCATGAGATCAGGGGGGAGTGTAGCAGAAGCAGCAATAACTAAAATGAGGGGAAAAAGAGCTTACCTCGGGTATGTCTGTTGTGTCACCAGTTGGGGGGAAAAAGAGAATTCCAAGCTGGCGTCCAGGGGTTTTTATTAACGTTTACCCCATGCAACTCTCGGAAAATCACGTTTCTGTCTCATGTGATTATGCAAATGGATAATTCCCGGCCACTATAAAAGCAGGAGGCTAGAGACGAGTCGGCAGTGTCCTGCAAACTGTGTGTGTGGGTGTTTCTGGCGATTGGAGTGTGTCTTCTTTTACCACGGTTATCACGGACAGGAATTCCCTCTCTTCTGGAGGTGGGCGATATTGACTATTTTGAAGTTGTACTGTTGCTGACAGAACATTTATTTATTTATTTATTTTTTGCCTACTACATTTTTGTTTCAAAAACGTGTTTTTTTTTTTAAAAAGGTTTTAAACTTCGGACTTTACAGGTAAAATTCTACAAGAACAATATGTTTTTTTGTTTTAAATTTGAATATATTATGTATTGACCTTTGTTCTTCAATTTGTGAGTAAATAATTATGTACTTATCGGGGTCTAAATTAATTATTATCAGACATTTACAAAATGGGAGGCGTGAATTATTCGACCCCCTGTCTTTCCAAGCTTATAACTCCTCGAAAAATGTAATTCAAGCCCTAATTTTTTTTTCAATTAAAGGAGCAAGGACCAAGGTTCCATTACAAAAAAAAAAAAAGAAAAAACAAATAACGTGGTTTAAAAAAAAGGTTTTAAACTTCAAACTTTACAGGTAAAATTCTAAAAGAACACTATGTCTTTTTTTTTTTAAATTTGAATATATTATGTATTGACCTTTTCTCTTCAATTTGTGAGTAAATTAATTATTTACTTTCGGGTTACTAAATTAAGTATTTACTTTTTAATAGACACTTAAAAATTGGGATGGGGGGGGTCGTGAATTTAAAAAAAAAACGTTTGTCTAAAATATTATATTCGATTTATTGGAAAGAACATAAAATTTCACATTGACCCTGAAAATATCGTAAAAATAGAATCAATAGAAAAATTTTGATAGATTTTTAATTGAAAAATATTGAGTTCGGAAAATTCATTACTGTTTTTAAAAAAAAATATTTCTATTACTTTTAAAACAACTGTAATAGTTTATTTTGGAAGTATAATCCATAAAGAAAATAAATAACCCACTTTTAACAGAGAAATTACGAGATTTTTATATTGTATTCGCAGTTTCGTGTTAGGGGTGTCAAAAATTCCTACAAAAATTCTGATACTGCTTCCGCTGATTTGGCGTCCCCGACGAAACATGTTCCAATATATTTTAAATAAAGGAATTTATTACATTCTTAGACGAATAATTATCTATATATTAATACAGTAGCGCGTGTGATATTTTGTGTGTCACACTTACATTTTTTTTAACTGAGTGACTGTCGTTTAATTGTTATGACCTTCCATTACTTGTAATAAATAATTTTACCAAGAATTCTTTATAAGTTTTGGTTTCAGTTTCGATTATAGCTGAAGAAACTCAAGTTGTATATAAGAAGGAACTCAAGTTCTCTCTCTCTCTCTCTCTCTCTCTCTATATATATATATATATATATATATATATATATATATATATCTCTATATATATATATATATATATATATATATATATATATATATATATTTAAATTATCAATCACATTACTTAATATTGAATTAGCTCTAGGACATTTAACTATCGAGCTTATTATATATCTAAATTACAACGAGCACTTTCTATTTCCTGTATTTTAATTAAACTAGTAATTTCACTGTTACATTAAAATACACTCAGCTCTTTAGACTATTGTTCTAATCTCCTTTATATATATATATATATATATATATATATATATATATATATATATATATATATATATATATATATATGCATACATATTTTTTCTAAGTTTTGGTTTTGGTTTTGGTTTTGGTTTCGATTCAAGCTGATGTACCCAAGTCATATGAATATATATTTTAATTTTTGAAATCACACCTTTATAATATATAAGAATCGGTAGAAAATTGACTCTATAATAATATATACGAAATCTGCATAAATAAAAATATCATATTTAAGCCTATTTTACAACCAGGCTATGCAGGGCGTCCCTGCTTTTGCAGTTTAAACAAAAGAGTTATAATAATATCAGTGCATTTCCATTTATGCTGAACATCAACAGAATGCCCGCATCAATATATTACATATGAAAGAGTCCACTGTGAAATTTCCACGGGTCCCACTAGTTATTATTATTATTATTATTATTATTATTATTACTATTATTATTATTATAAGCTTCCTACAGCCTTCCAGCGTAAGCCACACTCTCCTGCAGTCTTCCAGTGCCTGCCGCACCCTCCTGCACCCTTCCAGTACCTGTCACATCCTCCTCCACCCTTTCAGGGTCCAAATAAATAAATAGCAATTGTCTGATATGAAAGGTTTCCTTCATATTGACCAAAACTGATTGCTTCAAAAGGAATTGTCTGATATGAAGGGTTGCCCCCACATTTTCCCAAACAGATTACTTTTGAATGCAGCATCTGAAGAACAGATACTACACTTTGAACTACTAAATCTTTTATTCAGACTAAAAATGAACATGAACAAAAAACTTAGGCACAAGACCAACTCAAAAGAGGGAAAAATGGGGATCGTTGGTCATCCTTGTCACCCCAGAACTAAACAAAAGTTTCTCTTAGCTAGTATCTTCTTCCGCCATAATACTGCATTCACTCTTTCATACTGGGGGACATCCTACTTAGAACCCAATTGTTTAAAACATTTTTTATTGGCGTGTAAAAACAAAAAAAGATAACAATGATGGTACAATAATTCATTTGTGTCGAGGGCAGGGCAAGAAAAAAATACAGTACAGTAGGACCCTCCAGCCCTGTCTAGTTTATAGGCCGCCCATTCCACTTCGGTTTGTAAAGGAACCTAAGCTTCTGCCGGACAGTCTCTAAGTGGGGATGCTCTCAAGATGGGACTAAACGGAGAAAAGAAAAATTAATGGGTGAAGAGGGGGAGTGTGTTAGTGATTGATTTCTTTCTCTCCAAGATGGGTAAAATTTATAGGGAAGGGTCAAATGAAAAACTGCAGTTAGGAGGGGGTGGGGACCTTGGAGGCTAGCTAAGAGGCTAAATATTAGGTTACACTTGACAAGACTGCGCGTTCCACACCTAGGCGGGGAACACGTATTCAAATTTGGATTCCTTTTGTACACACAGACTTGCTACATGTATCCATCTTCTGTCAAATACCGTGCAATGCAACCTCTTTCTATCACATCTGAACTTCACCCATAGTTGGTGTTTACAGAAATTGATCAGATTCTGATCCAAAAAAGACAACACCCCCAGCCATCTTGTAGTTGCAACATCCAAATCACCATTCTCGCCACGGCCAGGATCGTAATGTAAACCATTTGTCTTTCCCAATCCCACAGCGGCCTCATGCTGTCAATGACATTGGATACCATAATCGGGTGAAGATAACATACAACCATTACCGGAGGAGTTCATGGCAATCAAAGAAAGCATGGTTAGTAATTTCTATTGTTGTTGTTCCACAACAGGAACAAGCAGGCGACTCCAAAAAACCAGAACTACATTGTATGTTGTTGAGGGGAAGTGCATTTCGGGCCAATCGCCAGGTCAGAGAGAATTCTGAATTGTTCAGATGACTCAAACCCAGTGCTCAATGTAAAGCGGATCTCACTCTGCTGCCAACCCAAATGCGTGCATAGCGAGTCATCGGCAGCCCTCCTATGGGTAGTGATCACAAGTCATTTTGCGTGGCTCAGAACTCTTTTAGGAAGGTAGATTCTCCGCATGGTCTGTGACGGCTCTCGACATGGTGGGGGGGGGGCGATAATGAGGCCGGGAAAAGAAGCAGTAACTGTGTGGTGCTACAGTTGATCTTCTTGCGTATAGTGGCTCAGGAAGGCCAGCCTTTCAGTGTCCAGCTTTCACAAGCCTCCCTCACACAGATGTTGAATACAGACCTGTCTGGTCACCCAGTGTTTTCCTTTGTCCCAAATAAGTGAGGACAAAAGTTCAACAAGAGCCTTTAAGTGTTGTGCAGGCAGGGAAAATATGGCCAGTTGTTAAAGGATGAGAGGAAAACATGTGGCACATACTCTGGCTCTACCTTTTAAGGAAAGTTTCCTAGGAAGCCACAAGTCCTCCAAAGAAGACTAATATCTGTGGCCGCTTAGATCAAGCGCCTTACATAAACCCTACATGCTTTCCTCATTACAATTCTTCTCTGTTGCTATAAACTGTTGACCCACCTTTCTTACATATCTAGGATACCAACTGTTATTTTGCACTGAGTATACCCCTTTTTATAGAAATTCAACCAGGGAATTCCTACCCAACACTACTGCCTTTGCTTTGCCTATTATCAAACTAAAATATAGAAAACAGGTGGGAGCAAGATTATAGTACACTCTCGGTACTTGTGTCTTTGCAAGGGTATACAAATGGGAAGCTGCTGTATTCATCAACTAATACCAACATATACTTATTTGGGGTAGATGAAGGTAGGGGTCCTTTAAAATCGAGGTTCAACCTCTCAAAAGGTTGATTTGATTTGATTAAATGCTCATCAACAGGGCGAAAAAGTCTTGGTTTGCACTTGTTGCAAACATTACAGTCCTTTGGCATCTGCCGAATATCCTCAAGAGAGTAAGGGAGGTTTCTACTCCTTATGAAGACCATCATCCTTGTAATCCCAGGATGGTACAAGGATCGATGCAAATTGAGGAGGTTGTTGCTACTATTCACAGTAGCGCAAGAAGCACGTGTCAATGCGTCAGCTACAAGATTATTCTCACCAGGGCAATAGATAATGTTGAAATTGAAGCATGAAAGCTCCAATCTCCAACGAAGCAATTTATCATTTTTTATTCGACTATTGTGATTTTGGTCGTAAACAAATTTTACTGATTTCTGATCAGTATTAAGTTTGAAGTGCTCCCCAAAGGGTAATGGTGCCAATATCTAACTGCTTCTATAATGGCAGCCGCTTCCTTTTCAACAGCTGGATGATTTAGTTCAGAGCTGTGTAGAGTTTGTGAGAAAAACCAACTGGTCTACCATTTTGGTTGAGGACTCCAGAAAGAGCACAATCAGAGGTATCAGTCTCCAACTCAAGGGGAGCATTCTCGTCGATAGTTTTTATTACAGCTGATTCAATATCTAGCTTTAGACTGTCAAATGCATTTCGAGCTTCCTGATTAAGGGGAAATAAATTGGTCTTAATAAGAGGCTGAATCTTATCAGAATACCTATGGATCCACTTTGAATAATACGAGAAAAAACCAGGGGCTCGCTTGAGTGATTATCCATCAGTTGGATAAGGGAGTTCTTTTAAAGGCTTCCACCTCTCGGGTCGGGTTTAATTTAACCGTTGGATCCAATGATATAACCCATGGAGCTCAGTTCATTCACAGAAAACACACACTTTTCTTTATTGTACATCATTTTCCATTTTTCTGTTACTTTGATAAATTTCACCAGATTCTCATGTTGCTCCTGATCCTGTCCACAGATGAAAATATTGTCCAGGTATCCAAAGGTGTCGTGTAAGTCCTCAGAACTAATAATTTCATCGACAATTCGCTGAAAACAAGCAACTACTTTGTAACCCCAAAGGGTATTCGGGTGAACTGATACAAACCAGAGTTAGCTTCAAAAGCAGTGAAGGGTTTGTCATTCTCATTGATGGGGATCTGATGATATGCATTTTTCAGGTCGATTGTGCTGAATACATTATACTGAGCAACCTTATTCACTACGTCATCCAGCCAGGGCAGGAGGTAGGCATCAAGGTTTGTGTACTTATTCAGAATCTCAGAATAATTAATGACCATTCTCTTTTTCTGATTATCGGATTTAACCACGACGACTTGTGCCCTCCTGGGGAAGTTTGAGGTTTCGATGATCCCCTCCTTTAAAAGGCGCTTAACTTCTGAGTCAATGAACTTGCTATCACTTGAGCTATAACGTCTAGACTTGGTGGCAACCAGTTTGCAGTTCTTATTTATATTAGCAAAAGTTCAGGCGGTTCCACCAAAGCCACAGCGAGTCCACAAATCTCAATAGGAGTTGAACTCCCACCGTTCTTGAAGGTAAGGTTTTCATTTTTACTTTGAAAATCCAGTCCTAGAATCACATCACAACAAAGGCTATTTAAAACTGCCAGTTTCTGGTTGGGATACATACATTTGATAAAAAGTACGTTAAGGAAAACAAGCCCCTACCACTTTGGATGAGAGGTCAGAAGATGCCATCGAAACTCTCAAGTCTGAATCTGTTATTTTTAAATCAAGATTCTCAGCTACTTTGGTATGAATAAAGCTGTCAGAGCTACCACTGTCCATTAGTGCTCTTAATGGCCGACCCAAAATGTGGATTTCTACAGTGGATCTCTGTAGGGACGATGGAACTACCGAACTCGAACTTATAGAGGCTACGTTTGGATAATGAACAGAGGCAGAAGTTGATTGAGTAGTATTATTTGATTTGCAGCATTTTGCAAAATGCCTGATCCGTTTACATCGATGACAAAGACTCGATTTCGCTAGACACTGTGATTGTAATGAAAAGTAAAGACCTTTTAAGATATTAGAAAGGTTTTATTCAACATAAAATTCAGCAGGTACAACAACATGGTCGGTAACGAACGACTAAGCTGGGAAAGGCGCCAATTTCGTTCTATTTGTAAACATCTGGTGCGCATGCGCACTAGCGCTCTAAACTCACAACACTCTCCGCCACATTTTATTTATATTTCGGGTTGCAGGTGATCTTCCTTCCCCTTTTTGTTGCTTCTGGAAGAAATTTGAAAACGCCCTTCTTTGAGTCAGACTGTTGCTGCTGCTCTTCTATTTCTAAACACTTTGTTTTGTCGACTGAAGAGAAAGATTCTCCATTTGGTGAGGTATTATTCTTTGGGGTCTCCTGTTGATCAATCAACTCTGGTTCGCGGATGTTTGATGGAGTAGTAGAATCTGGTGATGTACCATGATCAGGGGAGACAGGAGATTCCAAGTTTGTAGAGGAGGGGTCAGTGACAGGAGTGGGGGCTAGGTCTTCTTTTGAGACTGTTGACTGACGGCCATCAGGGAAACGAATTCTGGCAAAATTGGGAGTTGCAGATATTATATCTACTGGTTCCACTAGGGGATCTGGCTTGTGTTGGCGGACAAACTTCCTAAGGGGGGCTGGTCCTCCTTGCAGCCACTCGGGTAAGGTATATCCGGTGCCCGACCTTCTGGAAAAGTTAAACATTCTCTCGTGTGGGGTTGAGTTAGTTGCTGTACAAAGTAGCGATCGAATAGAGTGCAAAGCTATGTCGAGTACTTCATGCCAGTGACGTTCGTCCAATTGCCTGGTTTTGAGTGCAAGTTTGATCGTTTTCCAAATTGTGCCATTTACTCTCTCGCATTGCCCATTGCCGATTGGATGGTATGGAGTTGAGTGGGTAATCACAACTCCATGTTGCCAGAGAAACTCTTTTAGTTCACATGAAATAAACTGACTTCCTCGATCACTATGGATGGAATCTGAGCAGCCAAAAAAGGTAAATAAATTCTGGAGACAATTTATAACAGTTTTTGTTGATATGTCCTGACATGGATAGACAAAAGGATAGCGTGAATATTCATCTACAATCACGAGTAGGTATTTGAGATTATTCATAGATGGTTTCGGTCCCATGAAATCTATTGAAAGATGTTCAAAGGGGGATCGAGAATGGATTAATCGACCTGATAGAGGTTTGAAGAACCTTTGTTTTAGTTCAGCACATATTTGACATTCAGCGCAGGTGCGCTTAGCATCTTCCATGGAGAATAGTAGATTCTTCTGCCTCACAAAGTGATAGAGTCTCGCTACTCCAGAATGACAAAGTGCTGCGTGCAGGTCCTTTAGTGATAATGAGCGCGAAGCAGAGCATGATCGAGAAAGGGTATCTGCAGAGTTATTAAGAGAACCTGGTCTATATACTATCTCATAAGAATAGTTTGAAAATTCAAGTCTCCACCGAAGCAGCTTATCGTTTTTAATACGATTTGGTGTCTGCGTGTTGAACATAAATGATGCAGCCTGTTGGTCAGTAATAATGGTAAAATGTCGACCGAGTAAGAGGTCACGCCATTTACGCACAGATTCTACAATGGCTGCCGATTCACGTTCCACTGCTGAATGTCGACGCTCTGACTGCGTTTGGGTTCTGGAAAAATATGCTACTGGACGTCCATTCTGGGAAAGGCAGGCTGCTAATGCTGTTGCAGATGCATCAGTTTCTATCGTAAAAGGAACTTCATCCTCAATGGCTGCAACCGAAGCCTTGCAAATTTCATCTTTCATGGCTTGAAATTGATTTTTGAGTTTCTCAGTGATAGGAAAGGACGTAATGTTTAATAAAGGTGAAATCCGATCTGAGAAATTCTCTATCCATGGTGAATAGTATGAGAAGAGACCTAGAGTCCGCCTGAGTGACTTACTGCAGTTCGGAATCGGTAATTCTTTTAGTGGTGTAAGTCTGTCTGGATCAGGACTGATTGTTCCGTTTTCCAATAAGTGCCCTAGAAACTTTAGTTTGGTTATACCATATTCACATTTTACAGGGTTTAGTTGCAAGTTAAGACGGTTGATAACCTTTCTAAAATCTTCCATATTTTCGTTTAATTCTTTATTAGTTTTTCCTCCGATGACAATGTCATCAATGTAGGCAAATGTACCTTGGAGTTCATGTTCTTGAATCAGATTATGCATAATACGTTGAAACACAGCTACTGAGTTCGTTAGCCCAAAAGGTAACCTAGAAAACTCGTATAGTCCTCCGTCAGCTTCAAATGCTGTGTAAATTCTCTCGTCTCTACGTATAGGGCATTGATAATATGCAGACTTCAGGTCCAACTTATTGAAAATTTTGTACTGTGATAGTTGGCGTATGATATCCGAAATTTTGGGAAGCGGAAAAGCATCAAAAAGTGTAAACCGATTTATAGTTGCAGAATAGTCAACGACCATGCGACGCTTATGTCTTTCATTTCTAGTTACTAGTACTTGGGCTCTCCATGGGGAATTCGATTTGATTATGATACCTTCTTTTAATAATTTTTGTATCTCATTCTGGATAAATTTGCAGTCCGATGCTGAGTAGTTTCTGCTTTTTGTTGCGATGGGTTTACAATTCTTTGCTAAATTAGCAAAAAGAGACGGTGGCTCGATTTTCATCTGAGTGACTTTACAAATCTGTAAAGATGGTATCTTTCCGTTATAATGGAATTCCACCCGGTTATGCAATTGCATGAACTCTTGTCCTAGTATAATTGGAGCACACAAGTTGGGAAGGATAGATAGACGCATATTAGTGTAAATTTGTCCATTAACAGCGATGGACGCAACACAGTGTCCTAAGGTTTTGCTCGTGAGATTCGAGGAAGCCATGCTTACCGTATCATTAGAAGGTAATATACTAAGGCCGAGTGATCTCACGATGTTTATTCGTATAAAGTTATGAGTGCTTCCACTGTCTACCATAGCTTTCAAACAGGTACTATTAATTGTTGCATTTACTACAAAATATTGTGTGCATGGAGTGCATTGGGATGACGCAGCAATATATGCAGAACTAGTCCTGGTATTATAAGTTGTTTGTTTTATTTTAGATCGGCAGACTTTAGAGAAGTGGCCCCTCTTTCCACGTTTAAGGCAGTCAGCATTCCGAGCTGGGCAAATATTTCGAGAATGATTTTCTCGTCCACAGAATTG
The DNA here is from genome assembly GCF_053919585.1 of Euprymna scolopes. NCBI lineage: Eukaryota > Metazoa > Mollusca > Cephalopoda > Sepiida > Sepiolidae > Euprymna > Euprymna scolopes. The sequence goes on along the minus strand of NC_136492.1, from coordinate 334,011 downwards.
GCATCTGGCGAAGTGAGTCGCCTGATTATTTCTGGAAATAGCAGCACATTCATTAGTTAGTTCCAAACTAGAGTTGATGATTTTGTTGTATAGCTGGAAGTGTGTCACCTCTTTCCTGTATATGTGCAATTAGTTCCATATTTAATTAACTGAAATTTAAAGGCAATTGTAGCTCGAGATAGTGCGTCTGCTATAATGTTCTCTTGTCCCTTAACATATTGGATGTCTGTGGACACCTGAGCTATATAATAGAGATGTCTGATTTCATGTGGACCTTATTTATCTCGTGTGTATGTAAGGCATATTTTAATGGTTTATGATTGGTATAAATGCAACAATTCCTCTCTTCCAGCAGGTGTTTAAAATATTTAAAAGTAAATCGATAGTAGCTTCCTTGAAAAAATACTGTATTTTGTTTGCGTATTGTTTAACTTGGCAGAAAAAAACTGTTATAGGAGTCATTGTGTTGTTGGCCAGTTGGTGTATGACTGCTTCTACAGCTATTTCTGATGCATCTGTTGCAAGTGTAAGTTTTGTGTCCTCACTGTCCTTTATGTAATTCAATTTTGTGAAGTTGACCAAAGCTGTTTTAGCTTGCTTGAAGGCTGCTAAGGTAGTCCTTCTAACTTTAATTGTTTTTTTTTTTTTTTTTTTTTTTTGCTTTTTTTTTTAACAAACATATCAACTGTGCAAGTACTGTAGAACAGTTTGGTACAAATCGTCTGTAGTAGTTAATTACGCCTACGAATCGGCATACTTGTCTGACAGATGTGGGTTGTTGGAAATTTGAAATAGTACTTACTTTCTCAAGTAGTGGAGATATTCCGTCGTTGTAAATTAAGTTTCTGAGGAAATTAATATCTAGTTGGCCTAAAATCCATTTCTTGATGTTTATTTTTAGACCATAATGTGACAGTCTTTGAAAGGTTTGCTCCAAGTGTTATATGTGCTCGTCACGGTTTCTGCTGGCAATTAGAGCGTCATCCACATATGAAAATATGAATAGTAGACCTCTAAAAACTTCGTCTGTTAGCATTTGAAAGGTTTAGCAGACATTCCTAAGCCCAAAATGGATTCCTACAAACTCGTAAAGGGCAAATAGTGTGGTCAGTGTACTTTTATAAATGTCTTCTTCTGCCACTGGAATTTGGTAATATGCCTTTACGACATCCAACTTAGAAAATATAGTGATGCATTGCAGTGATGGCAAAATTGTGGATTTGTGGGATATGGCACCTATCTGGGACTATTTTCGCATTTAATTTTCAAAAATTGCCACAAGGGCACCATGTCGTTGCATCCGACTTCATGTGGCGACGAAAGACCAAACACTTTTTGAAAGTCAGATGATCCCTTGCTGTAGCAGATGTTAAAACTCGTCTTTTGCAATCTTATATTTATCTGGTTTTAATCGTCTGGGGGTGGCATGGACAGATTGTCCAGTTGTTTTGATGTAGTGCTTGGAATTATGCTTTATAGTGTCTGTGTTTTTGGCTGGGAGAGTTGTGGATATTTTTGTAGTAGCTGGCGAATGTATGTGTGCTTGGGTAAGGCAAAGCTGACTCCAGTAGATTGGTATCTCGAGGTTCTTCCTCTTACCAAAATATTGGTTTGATTGTCTGTTAATGTGTGATTAGTCATGTCCACAGACAGGTTGAATCTGTTTAAAAAAATCTACTCCTAATATTGATGTTGTTATGCTGGCTATGGTAAAATTCCACAAAAAAATTCTGTTTCATGCCGAGATTAATATTCAAAGATTTCTTTTCATAAGTTGGTATTTTGGTACCGTTAGCTGCTTGTAGATGATAAGACTATGGCATAGTCACCTGGTTTTGTGTTGGTGGTATCATGCTTATTTCAGCTCTATTGTCTATTAAAAACTACATCCATGAATTTTGTTGCAGATATAAAATAGACAATGTTTTGTAGAAAATCCTGCAACAGTCGTTGTCTCTACTGGCCGGAATTTCCATTTCCCAGATTGGCGTTATTAAAAGAACAAGGGTGTATACAGTGTCTCGTCTCAGTACCGAATCTTCTGTGATAATAATATTTGTTTGCTTTATCACAGATTGTCAGTTTGGCCTCTGCTAAAACTTCGTTTTCTATAGCCTGGTCATTTATTGTGAGAGTACCGACAGTCTGTTTGTCATAAGTCTTGTAGTTGTTTTGACAGTTTTTCTACAGTAGACTTGAGTTCGTTCAGTTCCTTGTCTCTATTTTGGGCTGATTGTGGTTGAATAGTGTTTACCCTGCGGCTTCAAAGACTTTCATGAATCCGATCTGTTATGTCAGCTAGTTTTTCGGTCTTCGTCTCCTCTGTCATGGGTGCGAGAGTTTGTGTAGTTGTTGTGGGTAATTTGTCCAGCCATAAAATCTGCATAATATTCTTGAACATTTTGTTGTCACCTACCATGGTTATGCATGTGCCATAGTAGTTGCGATGGGGTAAGGTCTCCTTAATCTACCTGAGTGAAAAGGTTTCGCAGCATTGTTTCATTAGAGACCCCAGTGCGTTTTAAAATCGCTTCCTTGGTCCTTTCATACAGGTTGTCATCCAAAACATTTTTGAGTAAATCCGTTACTTCCTCAATATGTCCACTAGTAGTTTTTCTACTAAGAAACAATACTGCATTCTCTCGGAGGTGATTTGTTTCACATCGAATGATGCCTGGATTTGAACAAACCAAGACTTAATGTTAGTTGGGTTGAAAGCTGGGATATTCGATGATAGTGTGGCAAGAGGGGTTTTTGAAGGTTGTGATTCTATTTCCTTCTTCTTTTTCGATTTTTTTCTTTTTTAAATTGTAGTGTTCAATGTCGGGTCACCAATTTGTTTGGGATTTGCATAATTCCCCCGAACAATGAATGAAAAAAAAAAATACTCTACAAAAAAATGTCAAATAAACTTTTGTTTATTTATGTTAAAAGAAAAGAAATCACTTTTCTTGTACACAAATGTGGCAGTCTGTACAAATAGGAAGAAAGTAAAGAATTGGGAGTATGAGAAAGAAAGAAATAGACGTGTTGTGGTGAGATAAGAAAAAGAGAGCGCCAATGTTCCTTGGTGTGTGATACAGCCTGTTGTGTGTGCTACTGTATTCGCTCTGCATGCGTGCTATCCATGTCCCCCCCTCTCTCTCTCTCTCTCTCTCTCTCTCTCTCTCTCTCTCTCTCTCTCTCTCTCTCTCTGCCAAAAGAGAACTTCTCTTGTGGTATTTTTATATTTTTTAAGAGGCTCCGGAAACTGGCAGAAATAAGTTTTTTTTATCGAGCGCTGATTGGTCAAAATTCATATTTTTGGCAAGGAGAGTGAATTGTTTTTTGTTTGTTTGTTTGTTTGTTTTCTTTTACCCCAAGGTGTGGATGAATGCGGTAATGAATGCACGCGCAAATGAATTTTTTAGGAAAACCATGTGTGTGAATAAATTTTAGTGTGTGTGTGTGTGTGTGTGTGTGTGTGTGTGTGTGTGTGACTTGGAAATATAAAATAAGAAACAACACAAGTAGAACAACTGCTATTGTGTTTTAGTAAAAAAAAAATAGATAACAAATATTGCAGCCATGATACAAGTAATCTAAAATATTTATTTCGGAGTTATTTCCCCTGCTTTTAGCTGTTACGTGTATAAACAATACCCCCCCTTTAGGTGTAACTCTCCTAGTAGAGGTACACTTCCCCTACTTACCTCCCTTGGCCGGCATAACTCACCTTGGTGTGGGGTGTCTGCAATATAGCCATTATCGAGAATAAACTACGATATGAATCTTGTCCCTAGCATCCGTGTTTGTTGTCCATATTATATGCATGTCTACACACATAACATGGTGGCAGATTGTGGTAAAAACCGAAACACGTCTCCTAAAATATAAAAACAACTGCCGATCATCATAAAACTGAGTAAGCTGTTTTTTTATTTTTTATTTTTTTGTCTTCTCTGCTATGTTCGACGTCCGTACGGACGGTGACGGTGTCTGGTCTGTTTACTGTTAACTTCTGGTGCTTACTAGCATCACTTTGTCACTGTGACTATTTATCTGTCCTGTTTACACTATCAAGATGTCTATTGATGACACGACGGCTACTACTACTATCGTCACTAATCTCTCTACTGATATGGTTGGTCTACACATGGGGGCTCCTGAAAGACTCGTATTCGGCGGGAATAAGGCTGATTCATGGAACTTGTTTTTCAAAAGATGGTCCAACTATGCACTGCTAAACCGACTTGACCGAAAACCGAGAGAAATACAAGTGGCAGTGCTAGAAAACTGTTTAGGCGATGAAGCTATGAGGATATACCAGAGTATACAGTTCGACACCCCAGATACAGACCGCACTGTACAAGATATACTACAGGCTTTAAATGAATATGCTGTAGGAATAACGAATGAAACTTACGAGAGGTTTGTTTTTCGTTAGAGGAAGCAGGAGGAAGGTGAAGCTTTTGATGTTTTCTATAACGACTTAAGACTCCTGTCACGAAGCTGTAATTTTTGCTTCAAATGCTATGAGTCGATGCTCAGTGATCAGCTTGTGGAAGGCATCCGGAATCAAAACACAAAGCAGGACCTTCTAAAACTCCAAAACCTTACCCTGCAGAAAAGTGTAGACATTTGCAGGGCAGCTGAAAAGGCCTCTATACAAAGTCAAAATATGGGAACAGAGGATGCTACTGCCCGGATAATGAGGGTCAATGAAACCAGTAAAGCTTGGGAACCAGCTCAAAAGAAGAAATGCTCCTTCTGTGGTTACTTGCATGCAGCAAAGCGCAGCAGATGTCCAGCTTTTGGTAAACGATGTAACGCATGTATGGAGAAAGGCCATTTTGAGTCAAGGTGCCCCAACAAGTCCAGTAAAGCTATGGGACAATGGAGCAACACATCAAAGAATAAAAAGTACAGTAGGCCACGACCACATGTGCACCATGTCGACACTTCATCAGAGGATGATGAGGGAGAATATACCCATTGGGTGAATGCAGTGAAGTCAAATAGGAAGCATAGGAAAGATGCCAAGTGTCTCATGCTCCTCGACAACCAGGAAATTGTCTTCCAGATTGACACAGGGGCAACCATCAACACACTTCCTGCAAAGTTTGCAAATGAATTAACACCATACAATGGGGTTCTGACAATGTGGAACAAATCTCTTTTGAAACCACTCGGAATATGTCACAAAAATGTTAAAAACCCTAAGACGAACAAAACATATTCAGTGGAGTTTGTCGTATTCAGAGACTGTCAACCCATATTGGGCCTACCTACAAGTACGCATATGGGCCTGGTTGAAATAAAACAGCAGAATTTCCACCGTGTTGCAGCAGTTAACATGGACAATAGCTACCAGGAAGTGTTTGATGGAAAATTGGGGAAGCTACCAGGAGTTGCAACCCTACAACTTAAGCCAGATGCTATTCCAGCTGTGATGCCGAACAGAAGGACACCTGTGGCGGTACGACCAGAACTAAAGAAGGAACTAGTCAGACTGACAAAAATGGGAGTCATCGAGCCGGTATATAAGCCTACTCCATGGGTTAGCCAACTAGTCCTCACAAGGAAGAAGAATGGAGCCTTAAGAATATGCCTGGACCTGCATGAGCTCAACAAAGCACTCATGCGGGAACACTACATCATGCCTATCCTCGAGGATACCCTCCACGATATGAGGGATGCAAAGATATTCAGCAAGGCGGATCTATCTTCAGGATATTGGCATGTCGAACTTGATGAAGCCTCCAGCAACTTGACCACATTCCAAACATGTTTCGGCCGATACCGTTGGCGTCGACTACCTTTTGGTCTAAACTCGGCAGCTGAAATATTTCAAAGGAAGCTGGTAGAGCAATTCCAGGACATGAAAGGAGTCATTATCATTGCTGATGACCTGGTGATTTATGGAACTAACCAGGAGGAACATGACAGACGACTTCACAGCCTTCTAAAAAAAATGCCAGAAAATAGGGATAAAATTAAACCCTGAAAAGTTAAAAATAGGCCTAGACGCTATCGTTTTCATAGGGCATTGCATAACCAAGGAAGGTATAATGGCTGACCCAGAAAAAATCAGGGCCATTACTGACATGCCAGCACCAGAAACTATTGGAGACCTACGTAGATTTCTTGGCATGGTAAACTATGTTGGGAAATTTATCCCCAACCTGACGACAATCTTAAAGCCCCTCCAAGACCTAACAAAAAAAGATGTCATGTGGACGTGGTCAGAGGCACAGCAATCGGCTTTCAGGACAGTCAAAGATATGATATGCAAAGCACCAGTGCTCTCTTACTACAACCCACTTAAAGAACTCACACTTGAGAATGATGCATGTGAGTATGGGTTGGGAGCAGCCCTGATCCAAGAAGGGCAACCAGTTGCCTATGCAAGCCATTCCCTATTGAACACCGAAGGAAGATACGCCCAAATTGAAAAAGAGATGCTTGCAGTAATATATGGTCTGGAAAAATTTCACCATTACACGCATGGAAGGAAAGTGAATGTCCTCACTGACCATAAACCACTTGTGGCAATCTGCCAGAAGCCACTAGCGAAAGCACCTAAATGACTCCAAAACTTGCTGCTACGGGCTCAACAGTATGATTTCTCTATCAGATACAAGCCAGGGAAAGAAATCCCATTAGCAGACACTCTCTCACATGCGCCCATAGACGAACCAAAATCAGAAGAGCTCATGACTGTAAATAATTTGATGATGCATCCCATCAAAGACCGCAGACTTTCTGAGATCAGATTCAAGACACTGGAGGATCCTATCATGAAGATATTAGCCGAGGTTATTGCAACAGGCTGGCCCAGTGACAAAAAACTGTTGCTCGACGCAGTAAAACTTTTTTTTGACTACAGGGACGAGTTGACAGCACAAGATGGACTAATACTAAGAGGACAAAGAATAGTCGTACCTCAATCTATGAGAGCGGAAATGAAACAAAATTGTCATGCGGGCCACCTAGGCATAAACTCTTGTCTCAGAAGAGCGAGAGAGCTATTGTTTTGGCCAGGTATGTCCGCTGAAATACGCCAATATGTCCAAACCTGTGCCACATGTGCAACATATGCAGACCGACAATCAGCGGAGCCCCTCATAATCACAGAAGTACCAAAGAGACCCTGGCAACGAGTTGCTACTGACATTTTCTCATGGGGTGGAAATGAATATTTGGTCACGGTGGATCAGCATAGCAGATTTTGAGGTGGAAAAGTTGAATGGCTCAACGTCAGATGCAGTGATCAGTCGTCTTAGAGGCCATTTTGCTAGATATGGTACACCAGACATCCTCATTTCTGATAATGGACCCCAATTCTCATCTAGCATGTTTCGGAAGTTCGCAAAAGATTGGGCGTTTACTCACAAAACAATATCCCCTGGGAACAGTCAAGCAAATGGTGCTGCTGAGGCAGCTGTGAAAATTATGAGGTGTCTAATGCGAAAGTGCAAAGCTTCGGGAGAGGACCTATTACTTGGGCTACTGAACATGCAAAATATACCCACTGAAGGTCTCAATACTAGTCCAGCACAGAGACTGCTAGCCCGATGGACAAAGGCAACAGTACCAACCACCGAGGCCCTACTGAGGTCCAGCTACACTTACTCACATTATGAGGCACAAAAGAAAGAAGATAAGAAGCTGAGGCGGCAGGGCAAAGGCAGAGAACTGAGCCAACTTCATGTGGGCAGCAATGTCTGGATCCAGCCTCTAAGACCTCACACAAGAGAGTGGGAGGAAGCCACGGTAAGAAAAATGTTGACTGGTTGGTCGTACGAAGTTGAAAATGCAAGCGGACAACGATACCGCCGCAACCGTCGTTTCATATGCCAAACAATACAACCAAAACACTCTTTCCCCATACACCAACCAAGAGGCACCATCTACAACCACTCTGAGATAGAAAGACTCACCCCAGACAATGCAACAAATAGACAAAATGAGATGGAAACACCAGCAGATCAACAAGACCCAAACGAGAGACCAATATCACCAATACAGACAAGATCGGGCAGAGTCATAAGAAAGCCTGTCAGATATTGTGAATGATCTACCTGAATTTTGAAAATGACACACTTTCTCTCTTCCCCTGTAAGGAGGGAGATGTTACGTGTTGTAAACATAACACTGAGTTATGTACCCTTAACCCGAGCTCTCCAGGAAGGAGAGAGGAAAAGGGACTGTCATGGCGGACCCAATAAAGGTACACATGTACGTCGCTTATCGAGGCTAACTACTGTGTCTTGTTGTCTTTCCCTTTTGAGTGAAGTCCTTCCCTCCTAATTATACATGGTGTCAGGAGTCGGATAAAAACAAAAATAATGAAACAAAGGAAAAATACAACGACCCATCCTAAAAATAAAACATGAAAATACATATGAACGATGAAGGACGCACCCTCACCACGTGGTAAACTTTTTTCGTTTCTTTGTTTTGTTTTTAATATCCAGTCAGTATACATATTCAATACTTTTTGACACTCTAATTAAACACAAATATGTCTAACCCAAACGAAGCTTCACCAAAACATGCCAAAATTGACCCAATTTCTTTCATGTTATAAATGCAACAACAGCAACTCACCATGTAAGAACAGATGACGAACCTCATGGCACGCCTTCTGCCCACCGGGCAACACGCCCCCATCCCATTGTCGTGCCATTCACGGGTGAAGCCCGAGCGACCAGTAATAGAACCTGACTCGTCACACAATAAATGGATCATTTTTAAGGATGCATGGCTTCGTTATAAGGAGATGACACAACTTAACGACCCCACAGAAATCCGGAATGAGTTACGATCTGCATGCAATTCATCTGTCAATGAGATGTTATTCAATTTTATTGGTCCGGATGCCCTGCATAATGCTACAGAGGAGCAGCTGCTGGAATATATTAAATCCGTTGCCGTGAAAACCGTCCATCCCGAGGTATACCGTCAGCAGTTCTTTGTAATGAGACAAAGTGATGGGGAGACTATCACATCCTTTATTTCCCGGTTGAAATCACAAGCGATGCTCTGCGCTTTCAATTGTGGCAACCAGCAATGTACAATGTCATTTTCCGAAGACATGATCAAATCTCAAATCATTGCCGGATTACGGAACACCTCCCACCAGAGCAAAATTTTAGCAGAGATTACGTCCCTGCCAACTCTAAATGACTTAACTAGACGTCTCTTGACTCTAGAATCTACCGCCAGAGCATCAAATCACTTCCGACCAGCAGAGATCACACAAGTGGCCCAATTTAAATCTGCGTCATCAAGAAAGTTTCCACCACCAGACAAGACCAAAAATGATAATGGCAAATGCAAAGGTTGTGGACACAAGGCACACCCAAAAGGACGAAGACAATGCCCCGCTTGGGGCAAATCATGCCACAAATGTGGCAAAGAGAACCACTTCTCAACCACATGCCATGGCACAGCATCGTCAAATGCCATAATGGGAGACTACCCAAATGACAGCCAAGATGAAGATTCTTCGTTCATATCGACAATGACTGTGCAACCTAAATGACTAGAGGAAGAAGAGGGGATCCCGCATGGGTCATGGACCAACAACAAGTTCACACCAAGCCGACCAGAGCCACCTCCATTTTTCAATGTTACTATCACATTAGATACAAAGGCCCACCAACATCTCGGACGATTCAGACATATAAATATGAAACACCAACCCGTCCAATTGCTCGCTTTGGCAGACAAAGGAGCTCAGACAAGTACAGCTGGTGTGGACTTATTGAACAATCTGGGGTGCACTTCTGAACATCTGCTGCGCACCAGACATCGGTTACGTGCCGTTAATGATGACAACCTGCCCATTAAGGGGGCCTTAATTGCCACGATGTCACTCGGTAAGGCAACATGTTCGGAGGTGATATACATCAGCCCAAGGGTTAAGGGCCTGTATATATCACAAACGGCCCTGAAAAAACTCAAAATTATCAACAACGACTTTCCAGCACAAATTAATAGTCTGGTAGCTACAACGAAGATGGACCACAAACCAACTGACCGAATATTAGCCCCATGCGGATGCCCATACAGATCACCATGCCCACCACTGCCAGACAAGCTCCCGTTTCCTGCCACACCGGAATATCGAGGAGAGATAGAGAGCTGGATCAAATGCTATTTTGCCAGCAGTGTATTTAATACATGTACACACCAGAAATTGCAGACCATGACCGGAGAACCGTTTACTATCACATTCCTCGACAACCACCAACCTAAGGCTGTTCACAAACCAATCCCTGTCCCTCACCACTGGAAAGAAGCTGTCAAATCCCAGCTTGATGCAGACGTAGCACTGAACATCATTGAACCAGTGCCAGCAGGGACACCAACGACATGGTGTTCAAGAATGATCACCGTGCCCAAAAAAGATGGCAGCCCACGTAGAACGGTCGACCTCCAAAATTTAAATGCAATGACAAGACGAGAAACACACCACACACCCTCCCCATTCAATCTTGTCAATACGATACCCCCAGGAAAAAAGAAAACTATTCTGGATGCCTGGAACGGATATCACAGTGTTCCTCTAGCTGTAAAGGCACGGGATGCCACCACTTTCATAACAGAATGGGGCAGATACAGGTATTTGCGAGCCCCCCAAGGTTTCCAAGTGTCCAATGATGGTTACACAAAGAGATTCGACACCATTACAGAAGGTTTCCCTCGTGTTGCTCGCTGTGTGGACGACTCTATCTTGTGGGATGATGATATGGCACTATCCTTTTGGCACACCGTTAGATACATCATACGATGTGCTGAAAATGAAATAGTATTTAACCCAGAAAAATTCCAATTCGCAAAAGACAATGTAGAGTTTGCTGGCTTCGACATCAGTTTAACAGGGTACAAACCATCTCAAAAATTACTTGAGGGCATCAGAAACTTCCCATCACCGACAAACATTACAGGAGTTAGATCTTTCTTTGGTTTGATTAACCAAGTTTCATATGCGTTTGCCCAAGCACCCATCATGTCACCCTTCAGAGAACTACTGAAACATAACAGCAGGTTTTACTGGGACGATACATTGGAACAACTCTTCCAGCAATCCAAGGAAACAATCCTAGAAAACATCCGGGATGGCGTTCGAACATTCGAAATAAATCGCCCAACATGTCTGACTACAGACTGGAGTCGAACAGGAATAGGATTTACCCTACTCCAAAAACATTGTGCATGCCCGTCCACAATGGACCACTGTTGTGGGCCAGGACATTGGAAAGTTGTATATGCTGGCTCCCAATTCACTAGACCTGCTGAGAACCGGTATGCACCAATTGAAGGGGAAGCTTTAGCTATAAAGTTTGGATTGGAAAGCTGCAAAATGTTTGTTTTAGGCTGCCCCCACCTGATACTTGCTATTGATCACAAACCCCTTGTGCCGATATTCAATGATCGTAGCTTGGACGAAATAAAAAATCCCAGGATTTTAGATATCAGAGAGCAGACCCTGATGTACCAGTTCAGGGTCATATCAATACCAGGCGACGCCAATGGTGGAGCAAATGCCATGTCCCGTATCCCTACACATACCACCAAGGTCGCAGCAGCGGAATTGGATAGCATGGAAGAAGCGTTGCAAGCTGGAATAGAATCCCGATACAACCAAGAAACATCTCCTATCAAGATGGTGCGCATACAGCAAGAAGCCGCGATGGATCACTAATACATGAACCTCGTGGAAACAATAGAACAAGGATTCCCTGAACACAAGGATCTTCTACAGCCAAATATTAAAGAGTTTTAGAATATGCGAAGCGACCTATACACAGTTCAGTCTCTAGTATTCAAGGAAAGCCGCATATTAATTCCAAAAAACCTACGTCGCGAACTCATCGACCAACTCCATGTTGGCCACCAGGGGATCAACAGTATGAGAAGCAACGCCAGACAACGTTTTTTTTGGCCTGGTATGGGAGCACAATTGCAGGAAAAGCGCAATCAGTGCAAGCGCTGTAACGAAATTGCCCCATCAAACCATAAAGAACCTGCAATGGAACCTGTCCACCCAGAATACCCTTTCCAGTCGACAGTAACAGATATTTTCAACATGGCGGGACGGAAATATATGATATATGCTGACAGATATTCAGGTTGGACAGAGGTATCTTCAATGCAACAAGACGCCAGGATCTCCACAGTATGCAACATCTTACGCAGGTATTTTGTGAATTATGGTGTGCCGGAGGAAATTGCTTGTGACGGTGAACCCTCATACAACTCTGATGAGTGGAGGACATTTCTCAAAACATGGGGCATATCCCTCCGAGTCTCGTTGGCATATTGTCCACAAAGCAATGGCAGAGCTGAGGCAGCTGTCAAGCATATGAAGAGGATATTAACAACAAATGTTAGCCCCAATGGTTCACTGGATATGGATGAAGCGGCAAAAGCACTGCTACTCCATCGCAACACACCACCACCTGACATAGGTGCGTCACCATCAGAACTTCTATTCGCTTGTCCCCTGAATGACCACTTACCAAACCCCACAAAATTTCGCCGTGAATGGTTGGAACTCGCCGACATGCGCAAGAGGGCCATTAACCTGCGTTTCCTCAACAACATGAAACACACTGAAAACAGGCAACAACTCAACCCACTAAGAATTGGGGAACATGTGTCAATTCAAAACCAACATGGACACAAACCACTGCGCTGGGATAACACCGGCACGATTGTTGAAACTCTCCCCCACAGACAATACTGTGTATTAGTTGATGGCAGCAGAAGAACCACACTCCGAAACCGCCGTTACCTTTGCAAAATAAGCACGGATAGCCGCAACCTGGCTCATGATGACACCCTACCAGATGACCTACCAAACAGAATCAGGATCCATCCCCCACAGTCACCTACAAACTCAAACCCAGTATGCCCAGACAGCCAACAACACCCTCAAATACAAATAACACCAACCCCACCTTCCACACCAGGTACTCAAATAAAGAATGAACCCCTGGAAATGACAGATACAGGGCAGAATGAAAGATCTGAAGCTAGGTCTAGACCTATCCGTAACAGACGATTACCGTCTAGATTTAAGGACTTCCAGCTTGGATGATGATAATAATAATAATAGTGGTAATAATAATAATAATAATGATAATAATAAAAAAGACTTAAAAAAAAAAAATAAATAAATAAATAAATAAAAATAACATGTAAACATAACACTGAGTTATGTACCCTTAACCCGAGCTCTCCAGGAAAGAGAGAGGTAAAGGGACTGTCATGGCGGACCCAATAAAGGTACGTCGCTTATCGAGGCTAACTACTGTGTCTTGTTGTCTTTCCCTTATGAGTGAAGTCCTTCCCTCCTAATTATACACGTGTATAAACAATACCCCCCCCTTTAGGTGTAACTCTCCTAGTAGAGGTACACACTTCCCCTACTTACCTCCCTTGGCCGGCATAACTCACCTTGGTGTGAGGTGTCTGCAATATAGCCATTATCGAGAATAAACTACGATATGAATCTTGTCCCTAGCATCCGTGTTTGTTGTCCATATTATATGCATGTCTCTACCGCCTACTTTAAAATGTCTAAGAAAAATGTGATTTTACCTAATTTTCTGTAAAAATTAATTAACTTTCTATGTGATTGTTTTTCGTAATTTTGGATATATTACTATTTTCGGCATGACCATTGCGTACGTAACTTATTAACTTATTTAATAAATAAATAAATTGACTTCTTTTAATAAATTTAATAAATAAATTGACCTCTTTTAATACATTTAATAAATAAATAAATTGACTTCTTTTAATAGTTTTTTTTTTTTTTTCGTCTGAAAACAGACTTTAATAAGTGCTGGAACGATTAAAGTTGTCACTGGTTATCTCCCCACAACGAAGAATGCCTGACAAAATCCCTAAAAATCGTAATATTTGATTTTCTTCAAAAAAAAAAAAAAAAAAAGTACTTGATTGATTTATCTTGTATATTTTCATCTAAGTTGGTCATGTTCGCTTATTAAAGTCTGTTTTCAGAGGGGGGGAAACAACTAGTGTTTTCGCATTCTCTTTATTAAAAGAAGTCAATTTATTTATTTATTATCCCTAAAAATCGTAAAATTTGAGTTTCTTAAAAAAAAAGTACTTGATTGATTTATCTTGTATATTTTCATCTAAATTTGTCATGTTCGCTTATTGTCTTTATTAAAAGAAGTCAATTTATTTATTTATGTATTAAATAAGTTAATTTATTAAGAAAAAAAAAAAACTAAAAATATGCAATGGTGTGCATGGTCTGCCGGGCTGCCCTTGTTCACCCATATTTCCGCCAGGGGTCGTTAGTGCCGTTATCTCTCAAATAAGATGGCGTGTGGCAAAGCTTCGATAAAACGTCCGATAATATTTGATATTCTGAAAAAAAAAAAAAACTATTTGATCGATTTACATGATTTTTGGAATATGACATCTTCATGCAGTGACAAGTACGTACATTATGAAGATTTTTTTTTTTCAGATTTTTATTGTAAAAAAGACTTGTTGTGGCCCGTTTATAGACTTGCACCACATATTTTTATTATAAAGATTATAATTTTGTAATACAAGTTTAAATAAAGACTGTTTGCATAAGTCATATTTCCTATCTAAAATAAATTACATCCGCACGCAGCGCAGAATTTGTCTGCCGTCAATTATGCCGAACGGCTTTGTAAATAAAGTGTTAATCTTAACGAAAGAGCGCGCTCTCTCTCTCTCTCTCTCTATCTATCTATCTATATATATATATATATATATATATATATATATATATATATATATATATATATATATATATATATATTAATTTTCTTCTTCTTTAGTTTTCTGCGATCCTGCTTTTCTGACCACCATCTTGAATTTTGACTTCCAATCAATTAAACTACACCAGTAATCTTTTAAAAGTAAGTATAATTGAATTTTCTTTTAACTATTTTCTAGAGTTTCAAACTAAGCTCGAGTACCAACTAAAGACTTATCGGGTTTGTATTACTGTACACATAGATTCGAAAAAGTTGTCAAAAAACAAATATATAACAAATGTTATCAAATTTGTGTTAACAATACGAACTATGGAAAAGCAGAAGCGAC
The DNA here is from genome assembly GCF_053919585.1 of Euprymna scolopes. NCBI lineage: Eukaryota > Metazoa > Mollusca > Cephalopoda > Sepiida > Sepiolidae > Euprymna > Euprymna scolopes. The sequence goes on along the minus strand of NC_136492.1, from coordinate 318,900 downwards.
TTAATGATTTGGTACTCACGCAGAGAGTGATCCATGCTAAAATAATAACGTTATTATTTAAAAAAGCCATTCTTAACATGGGGAGGGGAGGGTGTTTTGTACCTATTTTGTACTTTAACCTTACAATTGAATAAAAAAGCATATAAAACTTTAATTACATGTGGAAATACGATTTAAAAAAATAGCGCGGTCCGGGTCACTCTCTGCATTAGCACCAATGATTTTTTAAAACCTTAATCTTCTTCAAACTGCAATTAATAATTAATCTGTGTCAAAATTTTGTTAAGTTTTAAGATTTACACAGTTTAACGATTAATAATATTATAAATATTTGTATATTAAATATGAAATACGGTTTTACTGAATGTTCATTTGGTTACCTACGGGGTTCCATATTTTGATCGGTAAAAAGAGACAAACGATATATGAGGGGGGGGGCTACAAAATGCATAATATTCGTGCAATAATATTTTCAAATTGGTTTTAATCTGGCGATAAAATAGCTAACAAGAGTAATGTTTATATTAAAACTTAATATTTAAAAAAAAATTTTTTAAACACAATTAAAAATCTATGGATGCAAGTCTATAAATGGTCCACAAGTAATCTTTTTTACAATAAAAATCTTTATAATGTACGTCCTTGTCACTACATGAAGATGTCATGTTCCAAAAATAACAAAAAATCTAGTGTTTTCTACATTCTCTGTATTAAAAGAAGTCAATTTATTTATTTATTATCCCTAAAAATCGTAAAATTTGATTTTCTTAAAAAAAAAAAAAAAAAAAAAAAAGTACTTCATTGATAAAATATTCGATGGTCTGCATGTACTGCCCTTGTTGACCCATATTTCCGCCAGGGGTCGTTTGTGGCGTTATCTCTCAAACAAGATGGCGTCTGGCTTTTTCTTCGATGAAACGTCCGATAATATGTGATTTTCTTAAATAAATAAAAAAAATACTTGATCGATTTACGTGATTTTTGGAATATGACATCTTCATGCAGTTACAAGTACGTACATTATAAAGATTTTTCAAGATTTTTATTGTAAAAAAGATTACTTGTGGACCATTTATAGACTTGCACCAATCTATGTTGAAACGGACATTTTGAAATAATGGAATTTTCATCGTTTTAATCTTTTAAAAATTAATTAATATTTATGAAGGTTCTTTTTCTTGGAAATTCAACTGATATATATTAATATATATATTAATTCGAAAAAATATATATGTTATATAAAAATATATATATATTAATATATATATTAATTCGAAAAAAAAAACGCTATTAAAAAACATAATAATATTAAGTTTATATCAATTTTTTAATTGCAACTTCAAGGTAAATTTTTGTTCAACATGTGTATTTAAATTTTTAAAAAATAAATAGTTTTTACTTATCTGAACTCTTCTGTTTCATAATAAAAAGAAATTTCGATAGATTTAAATATATTTTGTTCGAATTTTGAAAAAATAAATATGGGGGGGGGGAACACGCACTAAAAAATATTTCCCCTTGTATATTTTATGAAAACTGCATTTTATATGTAATTTCATTCTAAAATGGATGAGTATCGAAAATTTCACGAAAATCTGACCATTAGTTGATTTTTGCTAGATTTATTAAATACGGGTATGTTTTCAGTGAAAACGTGCCACGTTTGGACTGTCTACTACATGAGAACGTTATTTTAAAGCGCCATTTATGTAAACACAATTTTCGTCTCGCAATTTCGTTATTTTCGTTTGATGAAAAAAATTTTTTTTAATTATTACTGGTTTATTTTGCCCTTCTTTTAAATGGTACAAAATTATACTGATAATATTAATTTATAATAAAGTTATATCGTGTTATATATAGGTGGGGTAATTTTGTGGTGAATTTTGGCAGTCCCTAGTGTACAGTAATACAAACCTGACTTGGCGACCAGTGAAAACCATTAGAAAATATATTCGATAAGGGTCCTAATACAATCAAAATTACTTGTCGGCGACAATTTTAAATGCAATATTCGGGTTATTGGAGATTAGGGTTTGTTTTACAATCCCTATGGATTCGAAAAAGTGGGGGGAAAAATTCATGCACATACGAGGTACGGGCAAAATGAATGCCGATGCCCAAAATGTATAAACATTTTGACCCCTCCCTTTACTTAAAAATTCACCCAAAATCAGGAAATTAACCAATTTTAATGAAATTTTCAGTATTTATCAAACAATGATCGCGGAATATAATGAACGAATTATTTTTATTTAAATCTGAGTGGAAATGTATTTTATTTAAACAAGAAATAACTTTACTAAAGTTATGGGTTTCAGTAGTAAATAAAAAAAAACGCAAGAATTTAATTTTTGCTTTTTTATATAAATAAAGCATCGTAATTTGTAACAATAAAAAAAAAAAAAAAATTTTGACAGGAACATTACGAAAAAAGACCCCAAAGTCCGTATTAATGAATTCGATATAACTCGAAGAAAAATGAATTTCTCGAACTACCGATATTATCATTGAATTAAGCATTGTTTATTTAATATTTTCATACAAAAAAAATTATAATAGCAAAAATATTTTTACTTTTTTATTAAATTACAGATTTCGCATAATTTATATGCAACATTTGAATAATTTCCTTGCTCGCAAGAATGTGAAATTTTCGGTGTAACATAATTTTTAAATAATCTCGAACAATAATTAAAAAAAAAATAATTTAAAAACAGGAACACAAAAATAATTAAATTAAAAAAAATGATAAAAATTGATACAAACGTTCAGAATAGGAATGTATGGTATGCACGTCTAGGGGGGGGAAATATAAAATCTTACACCCCTACCTCCTTTTACTGTCATGAATTCATTTTGAAACAGCGTTTCGTTTCGATTGGCTTAAATTTTGGACCTACTTATAATCGTGTTTACAAATCTTTATTTGTTGTGTTTTTGGCGAACGATAAATTACTTGCTTTTTTAGTGCTATTTAAGTTATTTTTTCACAAACAAGGTACTTTTTTTTTTAATTCAATACCTTAGGACTTTACTAATTATCTTTGAAATAGACCCAGAAAACTAATATTTATTTTTTAAAGGATTTTTACAATAACTTCAAAATTTAGCTGAATGGGTTAGCTCGCCGTGAAAACATTTTTCATAACTTTTTTTTTTTTTTTTTTTTTCACGTTTACAAATATTTTTTCCTTTAGGAAATTAACTTTAGTTTCTAATCTTTCAAATACATTCAAAAAGTAGTTGGAAACCTACAAAAAAAATTATGGTAAATCGGCTTTCAAAACTTTTTGTCCCTCTATTTTGCCCACCCATTTTTGCCCTACCTAATATATACATTTGATAATAATCAGCTGAAAAAGTTAGAAAAAGCCGAAAATAAAAAATAGAATGGGGGTGGAGGAAGCTTCTTCAAGTCCGTTAAAAAATGTATCCAATACAGATTATTCCCCGAATATATTTTTTTTCAATTTCCATCAATCTCAATAGTAAATAAGAAAAATCGGGTTATAGACAGCATCTTCCCTCATTTTCTGCATGACGCCACCAAAACCGGTGACAAAGCAAAACGGTACCTTGCCATTTTTTTTTTTTTTATTCAGTAAAATGATATTTTTGTAGAGATGATAAAGAAACTCTGGTCAAAATTCGCCAGAGTACCCACTAAATACTTTTAAAAGTTGATGTTTAAGGTTATTCAGTTTTGCTTGGAACAATATCTGTTATTCGGAATGATAACCTATTCTTCCCAAGTAAGTAATTCTATTTTACTAAAATAGTTGAAAAAAATTTTTTTCTTACGATTGTTCTAAATGATTTGGTTTAGAAAAATTACAATATCGTCACATTTTATATTTTTTATTATTAATGTTATAAAACTTTGTTGCATTTAAATGTAGTTGAAAGCCAAATGATTTTTTTTTTTTTTTTTTTTATAATTCTTAGTAAAATAGACATATCTCCCTTAGAACAATCTTAAAATTCCTGGGTTGTTTTACAATCTATGAGGAGTGTGCAATAAGTAATGCCCCTGACCCACTTCCAGTTGTCTGATCTAGCTGAAATTTTGCATGTGCAATGATTTATATCCTTACGGGTTATGTGGCAAATTACAGCTCTGAACTAATTGTGGTTTCTGTTTTACAGGTGTTTGAACTGAGTCAGGTGTGAAATGGAGCCTGTTGAATGTCGAGCAGTGATCCAATTTTTGTATTTGAAAGGACGCACACCACAGGAGACTTTTGATGAAATGAAAGGAACTTAGGGTGATAATACCTCCATCATATGACCTTGTAAAACGCTGGCATTGTGAATTCAAACATGGCCAGAATTCTGTGGAAACAGCTTCCAGACCTGGTCGTCCCCACTTCTGCCATTGATGAGGCATCTGTCCGTCAAATTGAGGCTGCCATTTTGGAAGATCGGTGCATTACTATTCGCCAAATAGCCCAAGATATCAAGATTAGTACAGGGTCTGTGGAAACTATCATTCATGACCATTTACATATGCATAAGGTGTCTGCCAGATGGATTCCCAGGTTGCTCACACCATTCCAGAAGCGAGAACGCGTCGAGTGCTCGAGGATGAATTTGGAGATGTGCTAAGAAGATGAGCTAAAGTTTTTCAAAAGACTGATTACACAGGATGAAACCTGGGTCCATCACTATAATCCAGAGACCAAAGCCCAGTCAATACAGTGGAAGCACTTGGACTCACCACCTCCAAAGAAGGCAAGGGTGCAGCCCTCCACTGGCAAGGTCATGCTCACAGTCTTCTGGGACCAGGACGGAGTAGTGATGACAGATTTCCCGGCAAAGGGTACCACAATTACAGGAGCCTATTATGCTTCACTTTTGAGGAAATTAAAGGAAGCTATCAAAATCAAGAGGCGAGGCAAGATCAGCAAAGGTACCCTTCTCCTGCAGGACAACGCTCCGGTCCACAACTCACATGTTGCCAGATCAGAAGCACGGGCGTGTGGTTATGAAATCCCTCCCCATCCTCCCTACTCTCCTGACCTTACACCCTCTGACTTTCACCTCTTCCCAGCCATGAAGTTGTTTTTGAAAGGAAAGCATTTCCCAGATGATGCAGCCTTGATTTGTGGTGTCACATCGTGGTTGGAGGACCAACCTGGAATATTCTAAAAAACGGTCTCCAGAGCTGCATCAAACGATGGGAGAAATGCATAACTCTGGGTGGTTCCTATGTAGAGAAAGACTAATAACTGTGCAAAGTTTCGTTGCTCTACTCTATGGGAGTGGGTCAGGGGCATTACTTATTGCACGCCCCTCGTAAATGGTTGTGAATTGGCTCATAAAATTCAAAGTTTTGAAAATGGGTTAAAAAAAAAACTGTTAGAAACCCATCCAATGTTACCGTGACATTGGGTAGATTTCTAACAGTATTTTGTATAATTTATAAGGTTTAATTCATTTTCAAACTTTGAATTTTAGAAGCCTATTTGCAGCCATTTTTCTTGTTCACACATAACTCGAGACACTGTATGCCTTTGAATCAATTAAATATTTTAAAATGAGCAAAAACACTAAAAATTTTCCAAGATAGATAGTGGAGTAACTTATCTTGCCTTTGATAACATTTATTTTGTTATGACGAGGGACCGGATTGTCGTCAGTCTAACAAGGGTGAATGAGATAACGTTTTTCTAGTTCATCAACGTAAACAAAACATTAAAAGGTGTCAAAATCAGCATCAAGACGAATTAAAACGTTCATAATATGATTTTTATTTAACAATAGAAAGAAAAATAAATCATTTTTGTGTTGTATTTTAATATGTGTGTGTCAATTCAAAAAAAAAAGTATTAAATCGTTCATGTTTTGTAAGAATGTGAAAATGTTCTTGAAAGAAGTGTTCGTGCATAAATGTTATGTTTGTAACTTGATGTATAGTCACTAAGCTAAGACTTTATATATATTTTTAAAAGAGTCTGATCAGGATTTCAATAAAAATGTGGTGAAACGCAGGCGAGAGAAATCTTTCTCTGAGGCAGAATATCATTTTTGTAGAAATGTTTCTTTTTTAACCAAAAAGGAAACAATCAATTCTCGCTGATCTGGTACTTCCATGTTGAGGATTTAGGTGTGTGATGCACGCAAAGTTATGTTGCTTGTTTTACGTCAAACCTTGATGGAGTCATGTTCTTTATAGCATGCTGGCTGGCTTTAACTGATTGGGTTTCACACGCAGTGCCTATTTTATAGGTGACAGACTGGCTCCAGCGAAAGCTGTCAGAAAAATATTTTTGAAATTCGCTTTCTTTGAATGCGAATTGGATGAAAAGTAGACATCCTGTCATGTGGTACTACTCTGAAATACATCCGCGATAATTAGCAAGTTTCAGTTTTTATACCCGCAGAATATACGTGGATGTAGATAACAGATGTACATGCAGCTGGAACACTCCTTGGCCAGCCATTCTAATATCTGTGGCGTGTCGTTACAATTTGTTACATATTTGTTTTTTTTACCACTTTCTTGTACCTTTTTGGATTGTACAACAAACCGCATATTTTATTATAATTCTTTTTCTTTTATTAAACAAAACAACTTTTTTATGGTGTTTGATTAAAAAAAAGCCAAAGTAAAACTATAATAATCTTTTTCTGTTTCCGTAAATTGCTTCACAATACATCTTTCGTTAAGAGTCGCAGTTCTTTGTTTGCAAAGCCATTCAGCAGAAGTGACATCAGACAAATTTTAAGGTACTGATAACCAAAGCTGTATACAATGTAGCATTTTTTGCTTTGTTTTGTTTTTAAAGCAAATATAAAAATAAGTTTTATTCAAACAGTCTATTTGAATTGTTATAACAAAATTATAACCTTTATAATAAAAATATGTTCATGGATGGTTTTCTTTTTAATCAAACATCAGAGGTGTTAAATTTTTTTACATCAAACGTAAAAATAGAACTGTTATTATAATGGGACAGAATGCAATGAGAGAACAAAAGGCGGAGCTGTATGTTTAAGTGCCAGAAGCTTTATTGACCAGAAGATGTCTACGTACAGAGCTGCATGTGTTTCACACATAGTTTTGTATTCAGTTGAAGCTGATGCTACATACTTCATAACATCCCTCATTAATGAGGTTTTGTTGGTTTAATTTGAAATTACCAGTTGCAGTCAGTGCTTGCTTACACATGTTTTTGTTTATTCATTTTAAATGTGTTGTGTTTCTTGTGTTTTGTTGATTTGTGTGTGTGTGTGTGTGTGTGTGTGTGTGTGTGTGTGTGTGTGTGTGTGTGTGTGTGTGTGTGTGTGTGTGTGTGTGTTTGAGTGTTTTCATCTTTGTATTAAGATTGAAGGAAAGGAAAATTTTACTTGCAGGTTCACAGTTTCTAATTGTGTATAGTTTCTTAGTTGTATAGGGAATTTAACAACACGGCTAGACCTGCTAAGTTGTTCGTCATGTGTTGGAGGCTGTTGCAGCACTGGTTTCGCCTGGCCATTGTTATCTTCTGGCTACAGCATGGAAACATGTTGAGGTATAATGGGTGTATAGTTTGAGTGGGTGGTCGGTTGGCAGATATGAATTCTGTTCCTTCTGTAATTTTTTCCATTTACTTTGACTCCATAGCTGCATGGTGCTTCTTTTCCAGTGACGATACCAGGTTTCCAATCACTATTAAGAATCTGTGGGTGACATTTCACTCTAACGGGCTGTTCTATAGTGAGGTTTGGCAGTGGCTTAGTTTGTCTGTCATTGTATTTTTTGCTACTTGTTGTTTATGTATGAGTGTTTGCTGTGTATCTACTTGCACTTGTAGTGTGTAGTCTGTGGTTTTGCAAGGTAGCATGTGAAGTGTTACTTATTGGAGTGCTATTTATAGGAAATAGAGCCGAACAGAGGAGCGATTAAATTGGTTTATTGAGCATGAAAGCTAGGCCGGTAAGGTTACATCCGGACCTATACAAAGGGAGGTAATTGGTTTAGTGCATTACTACAACGTCCCCCCTGTTTAGTTCATTGTGTATATTTGTGTGTGTTTTTGTTTTGTTTTTGTGACAGGTCATGTCCTTGATTTGTAGAGTGGTGTCAGTCTTTGTATCATGAGGGTGTTCTTATAGTTCTGCCAGATTTGGTTTGGAGTGGGCCATACCTGCTTTTGTCCCGTGGAGGTGTGTTGGTTTCGTTGGTTTTGTCTTCAGTCTTTGTTTCCTCTGGTTTGGTCATATCATGTGGGGTATCAGGTTCAGGGATTTGAAAACATACTTTCTTAATTGCTGGGAAAGGTATGGCATGCAGGTGGGTGTGGCTGCGATGGAGTCTTGCGCCATTAGGCGTTTTGACTATATAACTACTGGGTCCCTCATCATTTTTGAGGATAGTCCCTGGGTGCCATGTGTGATCCATCCTGTTGAGTATCCGCACACATTGGCCTGGATATAGTGGTGGTAGCGGTCTGGCTCTGCTGTGCTGATCATGGTTGGTCTTCATGTTTGGTTAGGGTTAGGTTAGGGTCTGGTTCTGACTGGCTGGGTAGAGTGGTAGATATTGGTCTGCCAAACAGCATTTCGGCTGGCAAAGGGAGTTTGCTATCTATTGGTATTGCCCTGGCTTGAAGCAGAGCAAGGTGGATGTCAGTTCTCTCCCTTTTGCACTTCTTTATAATCGACTAGATGTCTCACATGTCTTTCCATAAAGCCATTGCTTCTGGCATAGTGAGGTGAGCTTGTCACATGTCTTATGCCCCAGGATTTTATGAAGTTTTGGAACGCATGTCCAGAGTACATAATTTTGTCCGGGCATCCAAAAAGTGAGGCATAGTATTTGATTTTGTCTGCCACTGCTTTGCTTGTCATAGGCAATGTCATTTCATCGATGATGGGATATTTAGAGTATCTGTCAACAGTTAGTAGGTATTGTTGTCCATCAATTTTAAATATGTTGGGTGCGATGAGTTTCCAAGGCTGGGATGGAATGTCGTGTGGGAGCAGTGGCTCGTGCCTGTGTGCTTCCTGGTACTCTTGGCATAGTGTGCACGACCTGCACATCCTTTCAATGTCCTTATTGATATTGATCCAGTACACGCATTCGCTGGCAAATCGGCGGGTTTTTTCAATGCTTTGGTGGTCTTGGTGGAGCTGGTGGAGAATGTCTTCTCTCATGGTTTCTGGGATGAGAACTTGTCTGCCTTTAAATAAAATTGCCGATTCGACAGCAAGTGCATCGCGGAAAGACCAGTATGGGCGGATCCCTGTAGATTAATCACGGATGTTGTCAGGCCATCCTTGGTGCATGACTTCCTTGAGGAGATTCATGGTTGGGTCTCTGATAGTTTCCATCTGTAGCATCTTCTGCTTTTCCTGTGAGAAGTTGATGGTGGAGATGGTTTGATCTTTGTTGACCTCTGTGTTTAGGTTGTCACACCTCCCATCCAGCTCAATTGGTTTGTTGTTGTCAGGGTTAGGTAGCTGGCTTAGGATGTCAGCGAGGATCACTTCACTGCCCGGTCTATACATGATGTTGTAGCTGTACCACTGGATCTTTAGCAGCATGTGCTGTAACCAGTGTGGCGCTGAATACAGTGGCTTGGCGCAGATTGTTACCAGTGGCTTATGGTCCGTGATGACAGAAAAGGCTTTTCCATGATGGTACTTTGCCCTCCCAGTCTACTCCACTTGCTCTTCTTTTCACATAACTGCATGCCAATTGCAGCCATTCAGCAATTGGATAGTGCCCAACAATTTCCTACAGATAGAAAATAACTCCCACCTACTAATTTCTCCTCCCATTTCTGGGATCTTGTTGCCTCTCCTGGACATCAGTGCTCCCATCCTATTTTCCATAAGCTTAAGGTCCAGTGCCACTTCTCTGTCCAAGGATTCTGGAAATTTAGCTGCTTGCCCAAATTCTTTCAAATGTTGCACAACTTCTTTTGTCAGTATCTTCGTTATATCCACCATTATATCATTGATGACTGAATCTGTGGCCTCTTTCATTTTGCTTCCTTTCTTTAAAACCGTTTTGAAAATGGCTGTCATAATCTTTGTTGTAATATTAAATCCAAATTCTAGCCGTGTTAGGCAATATGTTTCTCCTTTATAACTTACCAGCTGGTACTGCCATAGTTCCTTTGCCACATCTTGTTGCAGGTGGGCAGACTAAAGTTTCACAATAGTGGTTCCTCCTACCAACCGTCTCCATTTTCTTGTCTTTTCATCACGCACATTTATTCTATCTCTCTCTCTCTCTCTCTCTCTCTCTATGACACGTCACAGAATGGTTCAACTCAGGAAAGTCTAACACTAGCCTGACTTTCCCTTTTGTAGCCTGAAACATTGCCATCAGTGGTAACACCTTTTCTTTCTCCCTTCCATGGGAAAAGAATACCATCTGATATCTATCTTTCCATCTTTTTCTCAAATTCTAAATTTTTCTCACTTGCCAGGGAATTTTTATAATACTGCACTCTGCTGTAACACTGGAAGCTCTCCCTTCCATTTCAATCTTACTGTCCATTTCTCTCCATCGAAATTTGCTTCAAAGTCTTTATCTTCAATTTTGCAAACATTCAGCTGATGGGCAGCTACAGCAGAATGTACATTTCCAAACTTTATCTCAGCTTTCTTTATAGTTACACCTCCCATCTCATTGATTACATCCAATCCAATTATGACGTTGATCCCGTCAATGATGTGATTCATCAAAATCGCCCCAACTTTCACTCTTGCTCCATATACTTTTATCTCCACGTGCATGTTTCCTTTACATTCTATGTCCCTTCCATCAACTATTTTTACTGTACCACTCCTACAATGTCCACTCATGAGCTTTGAGTTGATTAAAGTGGTGGTGCACCCACTATCGACAAGTGTGGTCATTACTGAATCATCCACCACCACTTCTATTATAGGAAGAGGCCCGCATTGCACTCTCATTCTGTTGTTGGTGTAGCTTGTGGTGCAGAAGCTCCCCTTGTCTGTTTCCCTGAATCTGAGGACAATACCTAGGAATGTGACCAAACTTTTCACGATTGTAGCACGTTACTCTGGCTCTAAGTATTTCTGTGCAGTCTTTTTTCAAGTGTCGTCCTTGACAGCTAAAGCACTGAAGGCTTGATTCTTTTTGAGTCTTATTCCTCAGCATATTACTTTGTGCACTCTCTGCCAGTATCTCAGTCTCTTGAACTCTTTTGCTGACTAAAAGCCCTGCTGATGCTGATGTCTATTCTCTCTTAATGGTGTAGCTGTTGTAGTGCTATAGATACGTCGTCTGGGAATCCCGTTATAAAGGCAAGTTTGACTGCATGATCAAATCCTCTCCCTCGTAATCTGGCTAGTCTAGCGAATCTTTTGATTGTATTGGCGTAAAGATCAACTGATTCACCTGTCCACTTGAATTGTTGTAGCTTTTCGTAGGCTTCAAAAGGTCCTTCAGTGAATATGGCCACTAGTCTCATTTCTATCTGTTCTGCATTTTCTTGTTCTTCATTACTCATCTCAAGATATAGGGTGAGCGCATCTCCATGTAGAAAAAGTGGAATAAAACTGGCAAAGTTTGGCACGTGTTGTAGCTTAGCTATCAATTTTATCTTTTTTATTCACCCAACTACATCACCCTCTCCACTAAAAGGTTGTATCACATCTTTGCTCAATGATATGTTCTCTGCCGAAAATAGCTTGTAATTAAATATGTTGGTATTATGTGTATTCGGTAAAGTAAGACGTCTTCACTTCGCAAGTTTTCCTCTACCAAAAAAACATGTCCAGAAAGAAAACCAACATTCAATAAAATGTATCCATATGAAATAGAAGAGAAAAGAAAAATTCAGAAAAAATATTTGTTCAAACTCCTGCTTTCCCACAACTAAATTCAACTGAAACTTTCCACTGCCTATTCTCTTTCTCTGCTGTCGAAACAAGAACTGCTATTGTGCTTCAAACTTGTCCTTTATATAACAGTTTCTGTCTTTTTATGAAAATCAATGCCACATGTATATGACTGAGCCTTCTACAAGTAAAGATTTTGTTCTTTCTCTTTCCCTCCCTCATTCTGCTATCTGATAGGAAAGAGGTGCACCTGTTTGTGTAAGTTAGTTTATTCCTTTCACCACGTAATCAATTTATTTAATTACATTTTAGAGCGCAGTTACATCATGTGATAGTGCAAAATGTAATGAGAGAACAAAAGACCAAGCTGTATGTTTAAGTGCCAGAAGCTTTGACTGAAAGATGTCTATGTACAGAGCTGCACATGTTTCATGCAGTTTCATAATCAGTTGAAGCTGTCATTACGTACTTCATAAGTTATAAAAAAAATATGAATTGTTTTTATTCCAACGAGATTTTGTTTAAAAAACATTTATGCCTTTTTTTTAAATATATTTATGAACTATTTTTTGTTTGATAAAAAAAAACACAGTAATGTGGAGTTGAATTTAATAGTCAAAGAAGCAAGTGCCCATGTGTGTGTGCTTTTTGTGTCCGTACGACTTACCTTCAGATGGGATCTGAGAGAGATTAAAGATGGCGGCCGTGGCTTTATAAGGTGTGGTCTCATGGAATTGCACGAGATCACACTGCACACATGCAAATGAAATGCAGTCAGTTTTTTTTAAATAAAAAGCCTGTTGGCAGAGGTGAGGGGAACAGATGCGTACTGGAAGTTGAGAGAGAAGAGTGTGAGGAGGAAGAAATACAATGACAAATTCTATCCATGAACTTTTATGTTTTTCTTTTTCTAAAATGCCAGCCCATTTAAATACAAGCTATTTTGGCATAATTGGGGGCAAGTTCGACCTAAAATTAATACCAAAATTTGATGGCTCGACCCCGGTACTTGACTGGGTGGAAAAAGTTGAACTGCATTGCCTATTGTCGAGTGTGAAGAACATTGAATATGTGGTTCCTCTATGCCTGTCCAGTAGGGCTTTTGCAGTGTATCAACAGCTTTGTCCTGAGGAAAAACAGGATTATGAGAGAATCAAGGCAGCACTATACAAGACATGTGCTATCGACCCTGCCCTAGCTAGATGGCAGAAAGGTCGGCTTGGAGTAGACATGACTTGGATCCGACTCTTGCAGCCAGCACTTCCTCACCCTGACTAATTGTGGATTGACAAGGTTCGCGATCTGGCACCCATTAATAAGACAGGACTCCTCTAGTCTTATCCATGAATTGGAGTCCATATTTTACGAAAGGGGGCTGCATGAAGAGATCCTCACGGGCAACAACATGACCTTCTGCAGTGGGGAGTTCAGGCATTTTGTAGACGAGTGGGGGATCTGGCTCAGACACTGATATGCTTATGTGCCAAGTAGCAACGGCATAGAGCAGTGCCACCAAAGCAAGAAAACAATGCATGATCGCAAAGGTGAGGTATAGATATAATGCAACACCAAAGATGCCATGACTGCTGCAAGCGCACCCGCCAATGTGATCCATTGCTATTAAGTGCACATCTCTCGATGCCATACTAGTGGGTAATTGTTACGGCTTTACCTTTTCGTGTGCTACAAAAAAAAAAGAAAAAAATAATTTCCTGTCTTTTTCTCTCTTACTTTCCCTCTCTGTACTGCTCTAACCAAGTCTGCCGACCTATTCCACAAATCCCAAAACCTCAACATGAAATATCTCCAGAAAAAAAACTCGATTAAACCTAGAACCCCATCTTCCAACGTAGACCCCTACTACCATGTCTCCTTCTCCAACATCAGGGGTCTACGTTCCAACATTCCAGAGGTTGAAACCCAATTACAGGAGACGAAACCGAACATATTATTTCTAAGTGAAACTGAAATAGGGCCGACGACTTCCCTAGATGAGTTCATAATTAACGGATACTCTAACTTAACAGCTAAATCTGACCACCAAGATCGCCATGGGCATTGAATATGTGCCTACATTAAGGATGGCTTCCCGTGTGGCAGGGATATCTCTAGAGAAGATCCTAATTTACCCTATATGTGCTTCAGGGTTGCACTTGCTAACACCACTGCATTTATATTTGCCCTCTATCGGCCCCACAACAGCGGAGTTACTATCTTTAAGACCATATCTGAGAAAATAGACCACATACTGTCTGCACATCCCTCGGTTAACATCCACATCTGTGGTGACTTCAACGTCCATAACGTGGAATGGCTGACCCATTCAAATAAGACAGACGATGAGGGGAGGTTTTGTCATGATTTTGTCATTGCTTATGACCTCACTCAGATTGTTCGCGAACCCACCCGTGTGCCCGATACACCCGGTCAACATGCAAGCCTCCTAGACCTTTTTCTCTCAACTTCCCCTGAGCTATGTTCATGTTCCGTTCATTCTCCTCTAGGATCCTCCGACCACTCTGTCGTATCAGTTAAGATAAAAACGAAATGCAAGAAGTCCTCAGACGTACCCCTCCACCGTACTGTATATCGATACTCTATGGCTGACTGGAATAGCTTCCGTACATTCATATCTGATTTACCTCTGCACTCCATGTTTAAAAAGGAAGTGTCCTCTATAGTATCAGATCCGACCGAATGGTTAATTGTAGGCATAGACCAATTCATACCATTTAAAAAATTCCAACAAAAACCTAACAGCCAGCCATGGTTCTCCCCAGAATGTGCTGCTGCTATCGCGCGCAGAAATCACTTTTTCCATAGCTACCAACGTAATAGATGCACTGAGACTAAAGCTGCTTTCAGGACTGCCAGCAACCACTGTAAAAGAGTAATAAAAAATGCTAGAGAGCTATAAGCCCAGTCTGTTAAATCCAAGGTAGCTGATCAGCGGCTTGGTTCCCACCAGTTTTGGTAAATAACAAATAGGATCCTGAACAGAAGTGTGCATTCTATTCCAACCATTATCAATGGACCAGAGGTCATCTCGTCAGTGTCAGATAAGGCCAAACTATTTGAAAAGAACTTTGCAGCTAATTCTACCCTATGGGATGAAGGCCATCAACTCCCCATATTTCCTCCTATAACACAGAACAAGCTAGGTAACATACAAATATCCGTGCATGAGGTCGCCAAGCTAATCAAGAACCTAGATTCCAGTAAAGCAACTGGCCCTGATAGCATCCCAATAATAGTGTTAAAAAAGCTTCAACCAGAACTTGCTCTCATACTTACGAAACTATTTAAGCGCTGCCTTAAGGAGAAGTGCTTTCCGACTCCCTGGAAGACCTCATCAGTTTGCCCTGTATTTAAGAATTCAGGTGATAAGTCATCTCCCTCTCAGTACAGACCAATAAGTCTCCTGTGTGCTATGAGTAAGTTGCTGGAATCCATATTAAATAGAGAAATAGTCAACCACCTCAGCAAGAACAACCTTCTTAGTGACACACAATATGGTTTCCGCTCTGCAAGATCTACCGCAGATGTGCTGACGGTTATATCCCACAGGATTAGTGAATCTCTTGACAAAGGCTTCCTTTCTAGGGCAATTGCTCTTGACATATCAAAGGCCTTCGACAAGGTATGGCATAAGGGTCTACTTCACAAGATTTCCAGCTAATGTTTTCTCAATCATTAAATCATTTCTCTCTGATAGGCTCATAAGAGTAGTGGTAGATGGGCAAAAATCAGAGGCCTGCAATATAAATGCTGGAGTCCCTCAGGGGTCAATCCTGGGCCCAACTCTCTTCCTGATCTACATCAATGACCTCCCTAAACAAATACTTAAATCATTCGTTGACATCTATGCTGATGACATGACCATCTACGGCAACACATCAAAGGCTGTAAATGACAAAGTTCTCTATGATTATCTCTCCTCTGATCTCGAGCGCGTGGTTCAGTGGGGGAAGACATGGCTGGTTACCTTTAATGCATCCAAAACCAAACTCCTATCCTTACATCATCAACGCTCTGATCCCCATCTGGCATCAATTGTGATGGATAGCTCTCGTCTGGGTGAGGCCCCGTGTTTTGACAAGCTTCTGGGTTTGACCTTTACTCCTGATCTGAAATGGAACACGTACATCAAGTCTGTTGCCAAGGTCGCTGGAAAGATGGTGGGATCCTTCTACCGCTCCAGAAGATATCTCACTACTGATGCAATTCTCTATCTATATAAAAGCCAAGTACGTCCAAGGATGGAATACTGTTGCCATATCTGGGCAGGAGCTGCTAAAAACAGCCTATCCTGCCTTGTACAAAATAGACTTCGTGGCTTAGTGGGGGATGCCCTTTTCTCTACCCTGCAACCTCTCTCCCACAGAAGAGACGTTGCGAGCCTATCCTTGTTTTATCGTTATTTCCATGGCAGGTGCTCGTCTGAACTCCAATCTCTGGTCACCCCTCACCAATCTTTCAGGAAAAATACCCGTCTAGCTGAATCCACTGTGAAAAATTTCCCCCACTCTATATCTGTGCCTAAATCAAAACGTGGATTCCATGAACAAAGCTTCTTTCTTAAAACTGCATGCCTGTGGAACTCTGTTCCGTCTGCCTGCTTCCCACCGGACTACAACTTGGATGTCTTCAAGTCCAACGTTAAAAAATTCCTAATGAACCGCCCCCTTAAGTAAACACTTCATCAAATCTCCACACTAACGTAATGTACTTGCAATAACCCTTATCCCTGAGTGGCTTCCGGGCCTTGATAAGTTGTGATCACTGTGTAAAAAAAAAAAAAAAAAAAAAAAAAAAGGATATTGACGCCTGTCTGCCTGATTGGCAGGAAACACAAGGGAACGTCTGGGTGAAGCCTCCCAATAGCTGATATACCCCCAACTTTCAAAGGACAAATCACTGGCATTATCAGTGAGTAGGCCGTGCTAGTCGACGGTACCCCACACCATGTAAGGGATGTCAGGCCCGCCCTAAATACGAACCAGTGAAATGGCACAAAATAGTCCCAAGGTCTAGGGGTTCATAATATGCAAACGGTAGATTTGCGGCGGGTTTGATTATCAGATTCATTGTCTGCAACCTCGAATATCACTAAAAAAACAAATTAAGAGTGGTCGGTGTTCTGTTGTCGCATAAGGTAACATTTACCAACGTTATTATTTCAACACAGTACCTTCTTTGCATACGTCCCCACATAAGAATGGCTTTCTTAATAACATTATTTCAGCATGATACAATAAGTGCATAAGTACCTTAAATTGTTAGGTGAAAGTACAGAATAGTTACAAAACACCCTCCTCCTCCCTAGGTAAAGAATGGCTTTCTAAATAATATTATTTCAGCACGGTACTCTCTCTCTCTGCATAAGTACCATCTTTTGTTTTCTGCAATGCTGCTCTTCTTGCCACCATTTTGAAAGTACCTTTATTTTTTCCATCATCTTAAATGTACATTTTTCAACTAACGTAAAAAAATATTAAGTAAGTATCATACAAATTTTATTTATTTATTTTCAATTTTGTAAACGTCTTTTTTTTTAATCATCTCTCTAAAAGAATTTAGGAAGACTTGTCCACAGAAAACTCGTCCATGGAAGACTCCTCCATTTTTTTGCTAAAGTAAAATATTAAGGAAAAATATTATGGAGTGTGTAGTCTCTTTTTTTTTTAATTGAATAAACGCTTTAAAATAAGTTAAACTCCTAAAAATTTATCCAGTTAGGTAGAATATGAACACTTAGAAAATTCCATTTTATCTTCTTTTAATAATATTTAAACAAATAAAAACATTTTTCAGATATTAGGGGGGGGGGGTGGAGTCTATTTTAAAAAATATTTCTTCCAAGAACGGTCATAAAGGGTTTTCAGTCGATATTAATCCAATACGGCCCAATTTTCCTACCTAGCAAATATGGATGCATCTTCCATGGACGAGTTTTCCGCGGACGAATCTTCCGGGCAAATTCTAAAAATATCGTGCTTGTACAGTTTATGAACCATGCTATTGTAGATAGATTTAATTTTACTTTAAAATCCTTTCTTGCATCTTTTGTTTATTAGTCATGCAAAAAAGGTGCTGTGCTAAAATAACGTTATTATTTAGAAAGCCATTCTTAATATTGAGAGAGTATTGTGTAACGTTTCTGTACTTTTCCCTAACAATTTAATAAACAAAAGATGGTACTCATGCAGAAAAAGTACCATACTGAAATATTATTTAGAAAGCCATTCTTAACATGGGTAGGGTATTTTGTAACTATTTTGTACTTTCATCTAACAATTTAATAAACAAAAAATAATACTTATGCAAAAACGACGGTACTGTGCTGCAATAATAACATTAGAAAGCTATTCTGAATATGGGGAGAGTGTTTTGTAACTATTCTGTACTTCCGTATAACAATTTAATAAACAAAAGATGATACTTATGCAGAAAGGGGACTGTGCTGAAATAATAATGTTATTATTTAGAAAGCCATTCTTAACATATGGAGGGTTTTGTGTAGCTATTTTAGGCGCTTGTTGAGATAGACGACAGATCAATTATTTAAATATATGGTTTTAAGCAAAACAATAGTACTTACTTAATTGTCATATCGAAAATAGTAATATATCCAAAGATTATGAAAAAATTCAAAGAGTAGAACAACTGCTATTGTGTTTTTAGCAATAAAAAAGATAAGTTACTTTTTTACCTATCTAGAAAAGTTTTGTGATGGTAACATATCAAGTGGATATTTGGTATAATTTTTTTTTAAATTTTAAAGTCATTATCAAACCTTTAAATATTTAGATGTAATTCCCGGCCATTTTTCTTGTTCTCTCCTAATACTCAACACTATATGTTTTTCAAACTGTTTAAAAAGTGAATAAAAATACTAAAAACTTTTCCAGATAAGTAGAAGAGTAACTTATCTTGATTTTGGTAACATTTATTTCTTATATATTTGAATTTTTTTACTACTTTTTTGTACTTCTGTTGATTCTAAAACCAACCCACACCAATTCATTAATTGTTAGCTGAAAGTACAATATAGTTTTAAAAGTCGGTGCTTATCCAGAATTCCCCTATACAAAGAAAAAAACAAAATACAGAAAAATCTTTATTATGTCATACTTCAAAAATCACATAAATTGATTAAGTAGTTGTTTTTTTTTAACTAAGAAAATCAAATTTTATGTGTGTGTATCTCTCTCCCAGTTTGGATAAAAGTTGTCTCGCCAACTTAATAATCCCTAGAAACAGGGACCAAAAGCAGCCTTTTAAGGATTACAATTTACTATTAATCTCTAAAAACTGTAAAAAAAAAATGATTTTAAGTATATACAGTTATGCTAATGTGAGAGAAGTGTCTGCAGGGTGCGAAAGGTATCTGAGAACACTTTTAGAAAAGCTGAAAATGAAACTATTAAATCATTGAATTTTACAATTTCTTGTACAATGTATTAATCTACATTTTATTCTGTATACAGGTAGAACGATAAAATTGTTGCCCTAAAGAAAACAGCACTAAAGTTTTATTTCCAAACTTTTATTAAAAAAATAAATTCAGGTAACTTAATTTTGTAGTAGAGCTGACATCTATTCAATGAAGGCGCCTTCAGCCTCAAGCACTGCCTCGATATGGGTTCAGACCTGGGAGCATGCCTTTTTCCATAAGCATTGGTGGGAGCTTGGCAAATACTCGGTGGATAGCAGTTACAAGACTCTCTTTGGTGTTGTGGGAGATCATGTTGGTGATGTTCTTGAGGTATGACCAAATGAAGTAGTCCAGCAGGTTCAGGTATGGGGAAGAGGGGAGACAGTGAGAAAAGGGTACAAAGTTGTAGCACTCCTTCTGAAGTCAAGTCTGGGTCTCCTTGGACTTGTGGACCAGCGCAGAGTCCTGCTGCCACACTCAGGGTCTGCCAATGATCACCTGATTACATTAGGCAATCACCACACTCTTCAACACATCCAGGTACATTTTGGTATTGACTTTTAAGCCAACTTTAAAGATGTAAGGTAGCATGATGTGGCCCTCATTTGAAACCACACCAAAGACTATAAAGGTGGGTCATCCAATGTGTGGAGCTGCATTCTCAAGCGTTGAACTGTCTGGATTTGCATTATGAGAGTGCTGGCAATGGTCTTGTTGTCATAACTTTAATCAGTAGAGAGCATGAGTTTTACAGCAATGCATCTCCAATTTCTCTCATTGAACATTGTGTCACTTTCAGACATAATAGAAGGCTCCTATCGCCCTTGGAATTTGTACACAACTGGCCAACTAGTAGATGGTCTACAGCAAAAAAAAGAAGATTGGTTTTCATCAAATGGAAATGTAATCATGTATTTTCTAGGGCAACAATTTTATCATTCCACTGTTCCTTCTCCTTCAATCACTGACTCAATTTGAGTTGGAAAGTGACTGCAAGCTTTGATCACATAGTCTTTATTTATGTCCTCCATTGTTTGGGCTATTGCTTCCATCAAAGAGGATGCTTATTAACTTCCTTCGCAATGAAACCCCACACATAATAATCCAAAGGCTTAAGGTCTGATGAGTTAAGAGGCCATAATTTTTGACATGATAATGAAAATTTTTTGCCATGCAACCCTGAGTTTTGAAAGCTTTATTGGATGATAGTGAATCCTTCCATTAACTACATTATCTATCCAAGGCTTAATGATGGCTTGAAGAGTTTCGACATAGGTGTCTTCATTGATTTGAAAACTCTGTGGAAAAAATGAGAAGGCACTGTTTCACCAAAAACCATCACTGGCACATTTTAGAAATCTTGCAATTTTCAAATTGCGGTGTTTCGCTTTTATAGACACTATTATAGCATGTCTTTTAATTTCATTAGTTATAGTAGTATCTGCCATGGCATCTTCTGAAAGAAAACAAAACATTGAGTATTTAATTTAATTTAAAAGCAAACAAAACATTAATTAATATATTTTTAATTTAAGTTGCAAAAATGTAAGTGTCCTCAAATACCTTATGCACCCTGCATATATATATATATATATATATATATATATATATATATTAGGAGGTGCCTTCAATAAGTTTCCAGACCTTTTTGGTACAGGCATTTAAAATTGTCATAGACTCTTTAAAATTCAGTATGTTACTGCAATACGTCTGACCAATTTTTATGATATTAGGTTAAAATCAACAGCTACAGCAGGAATTCAAATACACCCTACTAAAGCCTGATTGTCACAGCTAGTGAATTTCAAAAATGCAATCTGGACATAAGGACACTTACGAACAACAATATATAATAAAATTTTATTTAAAATCTGGAAAAAATGCCACAGAATCGTATGGAATGCTTCAGACCGCTTTTGGACCATCTTGCATGGATTGAGCATCAGTTCTTGAGTAGCATAAGATATTCAAGGAGGTAGGAAGTTTGTGATGGATGATGAGAGGTTTAGGAGTAAGGAAGTCAGAAGACCTGACTTGATTGGCTAAACAATGAATTTCATAGATAAGGATCATCATATGTCTATAGAGACAATAAGTGCACAGCTTGATATCAGTGTGGAAACTGTACACACAATTATTTGCGAAGAACTGAAGATGCAGAAGATTTGCACAAAGTTTGTCCCAAAGGTGCTCGGAGAAGATCAGAAAGAAAAACGTTGCCATGGGCATCATGACAGTTCATCACCCCATCTATAGTCCAGACCTTGCTTCCTGAGACTTTTGGTTATTCTTTACGCTCAGGGAAAACCTAAGAGGCTGTCGTTATGAGACAATTGAGGAGATGAAAAAAGCTGTGACGAGGGTCATTGACATGCTCACACAAGAGGATTTCCATTGGGCTTTTCAGAAGTTTTTGGAATGGTACAAATGCATTGCCGCCAGGTGAAGGTCGAACGCCGGCATTACGAATGCATAACGTAGTAGCTATTATTAGTAAACCTATTTTCATAGCCCAGTCATTGACAGCAGAGGCAAAATAAATTGTGAGCTTAGCGTTTCGGTTTCGATTCTCGGTGGTGGCGCATGAGTCTTTTTTTTTAATACTTTTTAAACCATTACTAAATATTGCATCCAATCTATCTACAAAAGTGCAAATGTCTGTCTGTATTTTCTCTATGGTAGTTAAGGAAGATTATTATACAGAAAGGTATTAGTTTACATCTTCACACTTTTTAATACATACACATGCACATAACCTTATGAACAATACATAGGGCCCGAGAAAAGCCGGGCGGAACTGCTAGTATATATATATATATATATATTACTAAATGTAATAATTATTGCTTGGTATTTATGAAAACATGCAAGAGCAATCTGTATTTTCTGACAAATCTAACTTTATGAAATATAGAGGTGAGAACTTGAATGGCTACATTTGTTTGCAAACTGTTGAAACATTTTTTTTTGATTTTATAACATGTTACAGTCGACGTATATGTATAATAATAACTGTCAATGTAATAGATTTTAAAAATGTCTGTAAGATTCAAATGTATAAGTCAAAATCTAAGGCTATTGAAATTTAATGATCTGAATTATTAAAATTTAATGATCTGAATTATTTAAAAAGAAATTTTATAATAAATTAATGGTATTAATGAGTGATTTTTTTTTTTAATCTGTAAAATTCGAAACCATATAGACAAAATTTATAATAAAAAAGCTAAATAAAACTGTAAAAAACGTGAAAAATAGTTATTTCACATCTCATTTTTTGCCTTTAAATTTGAAAGAATAAAGGTAATAAAATAAATAAGCTAATCTAAACTGTTTCTATTTATCTTAACGTAATGTATTCTGTATTTACAGATGTGGAACTTATTATATAAAGAATTATTTACAAATTCGAGAAATGAAAAAAAAGAAAGGCTCGACTTTATATATTTAGAAAATTGCTGGCCTATAAAAGATACATTACATTTGGAGTAATCTTAAAAATATGTATAATTTTTCTAAGACACCAAATATGTAAATCCGTTCAGATTAAATATCCTCTATAAAATGAGTTCAAATTTGATGAAAACCAAAGAAAGAAAGCCTTCGTTTTGTATATTTAGAAATAGATTATTTTCAAATTTGAGAAACTAGGAAAAAAGAAAGATTTAACACTGTATTCTTATAAATTGCTGACTTATTTTTTTTATAAAATTACTTTTAGAGGCCTCCTAAAATATGCACAGGCTTTTAGAGAAGACATTAAATAGTCTAAATTATTTCAGAGAAGACATTTGGATTCTTTAGAGAAAGAGGGGGGGCGAGAATAAATGGCATTAAATTAGTCTAAATTATTTATAAGTCAAATGGACTTATTTTTATTAAATTTTTTTAGGGACCTACTGAACATACATAGGCAAGACATCATTTTCATTATATAAATGAACATATATAGGCAAGATATCATTTTCATTATATAAATGACAAAAGTCTATATTCCAAATTTCATGATGTTGACCATCTTATAATTTATTTTTTTAATTTTGTTGGCATTTACAATTCTTGGCAGTAACTGTTTCGTAGCACAAAATCATTCATTCATTTATATCAATCAACGAATCTATTTTGTCCTTAACTCTCTAGAAGAAGTAGCGACTATTATTCCACCAAAAGAAAATAAAATACATTTGGGCATAATACATTATTTCTAAGTTCAAAAATCGCCTAATGTAAGCTAATAATAAATAAATCGTAAGATGATCAGCATCATGAAATTTGGACTATAGACTTTTGTCATTTATTTGTTATATGTTCTGTAATCACATTGAGCTCCTTAAATTAAGGATTTGTATGTATAAAAAGTGAAGTATCATTGATAAAATCACATTTCCATATATATATATATATATATATATATATATATATAAAAAATAAAAAGGAACAACCCGTATTATGTGTTCATCAACGTTTCGTCTTTATTTCGAGACTTCCTCGAGACTTTTAATATATGTCTTATGGTTAGTGATGTGGTTTGTACGATAGGAATTTTTAGTTTGTTTAGTGTGTTACAGATTATTGTATTATTGCTGTGTGTAGGTAAAAGATGTCTGTTTATTAGAGAAAGGTATGGTGTGTATGATTTATTATTATTATTTATTCAATAAATTCAATAAATTACATAAAAAACACTCATTTCATTTCTGTTACAAACCTATATTTTAATTTCAAACGATATATCTTTTTTTCCAATAAGAATATTAACTGCGTTTCATAGTTTTAAAATTACATTAACGACTATATGACGTCACTAAAATTTCTTTCTCTTTAACAGCGCCAGCCCTCACCCCTCCTTTTTGAATTTCCAACGTCTTTTTCCGTTTCTCTGAAATAGAACTGCGTCACACTGTGCACGTGAAACATCTTCAAATATTTTGTACTGGTATTTTTTGTTTCTTAATCTCATTCATCCAGAGGAAGTCTCGAAATAAAGACGAAACGTTGATGAACACATAATACGGTTTGTACCTTTTTATTTTCTCTATTTTGTCGAAATACTATTTCCATTATTTTCATCATATATATATATATATATATATATATATATATATATATATATATTCAAAAGACAAGAATCATTGAATTCCAACAAGTGGCGTTTATAGTACTCAATCAAGATCAAATTTATAATTTTTTATTTTCTTTATGTAAATATAGTCATATCTTTCTATGATCTGCAGACCGTTTCAATCATTATTGATTTCATCATGTAAGAAAAAATTTTAAAACTAAAACTTTTTACAGTTTTAGAGGAGGAAATATTTTGCCATGACTAATGTATAGCATGTTTTAAAGATCTTGTGATGTGAAGTGGAAAGCTTAACTCTTATGCGTGTCTTCCATTAAGAAAAGAGAGGGGTTACAAAAATTTATTGTAGGGATGATGCATACAAATTAAAGGAAGCGAGAGAGTGTGAGAGGGGGAAGTTTTAGAAGGAGGGGGTTCGTGTAGCCAGTTAAAGAGAGAAGAAGAAAGAAAAAACGAAGGGATACAGATGAATATAAATGAGAAAGGGGTATGGAAAGGTCTGAAAACAATATTTCAGACAATTTGAATAAGGTAGATGGAGGTGGAATGATATATTAGGAGCAGTTCACTGAATTTGGGTCAGGGTCGACCTTTTTATATATATGACATCACTGTCTGTCTCCAATTTGAGAAACTCGTTCAAGTTTTTATGTTTAGAATCTTGTGACAAGCTTTCTAAGATTTATTTTACTTTTTTAAGGAGCGAATTAAGCTCCATTTTTATATACTTTTTAGTTATATTCTAATTAATCTTTTTAATAGTATCTTGATTAATTTATACATTTATTTAAGAAATTTACCAGATAGTATTTATTTTAACTTTAGTTTGTTTATATATGTACATATACACATACACACACACACACACACATATATATATATATATATATATTGTGCTTAAAAAAATTTTATGAAAGGAGATCTTAATCTAGATCGCTTTCCAGAGGTTTTCCAATATTTCCAAAATGTTATTTAAAATCATTTGTGATCCTTTTAGTTTAGTAGTCTTATCTAGATAAACTACTCTACCGTTTTTGAGAACCTGATTTATCTTTATACATTTTAGCAGTTTTTTTTTGTCTAGACATTCTATACATTAATGTGAGAGATTTATTCATTACATTATATTGGGTTTAGTACAATTAATTGTTGGGAATATTCAGGTAGCAAAGTATGATTCCAATATATGCTAAGGGAGAAGAGTAGTTAACTCTTGAATCATATATTGTATACTAAAAACTAAAGCTAAAAAAGGGATATTCAATGTTATATAATGGTGCCACTATATATATATATATATATATATATATATATATATATATATATATATATATATATAGAGAGAGAGAGATTAAGTGGTTTTAAATTAAATATTCTAAATTATTTAGAAATTAAATCTTTTGGAATAGTTCAGATTATTTAAAAATAAATGATTTTAATTAAATGTATTCTTTATTTACAGATGTGGAACCTATCTTATAAAAAAAGATGTGGGACCTATTCCGTAAAAAAGGATTTTTTTCAAATTCACAGAGCAAAAACCTTGACTCTGTATATTTAGAAAATTGCTGACTTATTTCTAGAAAGTTACTTTTAGAGA
The DNA here is from genome assembly GCF_053919585.1 of Euprymna scolopes. Classification (NCBI taxonomy): domain Eukaryota; kingdom Metazoa; phylum Mollusca; class Cephalopoda; order Sepiida; family Sepiolidae; genus Euprymna; species Euprymna scolopes. The sequence continues at coordinate 292,974 of NC_136492.1, read as the reverse complement.
CCGCTTAAAAAATATCCATAGGCATTCAGAGACAACATTTTGTTGTAAAAAGTATGTCTGCATTTCCTGTTAAATCAATTATAGAGATTTATAAATAATCAGAATCGAAATTTAGAGTGGAATCAGTAATTGTATCAGAATCAGAAAAATATTGGAATTGTCCGATCACTAATATATAAAAATGCTGCTAAATAGCTTTATTAATATAGTGCATTCTTTATTTACACACTAAACCTATTTTATAAGAAAATATAATTTTCAAATTCATACAACAAAGAAAAATAAAAACTTGACTATATATTTAGAAAATTGCTGACTTATTTCTATAAAGTTATTTTTAGAGATATAAAAAAACATGCATAGACATTCAGAGAAAATAGCATTTTGTTGTAAAAAAGTGTAAATCTGTACATATTACACCTATTCTAAGATTTCAAATTTAAGGGAAATAAAGAAAGTTTAATAAAATATTTGTATATTAAGTTACTTTTAGAAACCTAAAAAACATTCAAAGGAGAAAGAATTTTGTTGTAAAGAGTGTGAATCTATACTTCTAGTCAAATCAGAGCTCACCAAACAAATAGTTATACATGGGAGAGAGAAGAAGCACAATTTTCAGATAATTCTTATTTAAAAAGACACATACAACTGCATGTGTAATCTGCATTTACTTATTTAGGCATTAAAATTTGAAAAGAAAAGTGTAATAAAATAAATAATATAATGTAAACTCTATTTACTTTAACATAATGTATTCTTTATTTACAGATGCGGAACCTATTTTATAAACAAGAATTATTTTCAAATTCATGAAACACAGAAAAGTAAACATTTGATTATGTACATTTACACATTGTATTGGAGTCAGGAAAAGTATTGGAAATGTCTCATCACTAATATATATATATAAATATGTTTATAATCGCTATTAAATAGCTTTATTAATATACTATGTTCTTTATTTACACATTCAACCTATTCTATAAGAAAGGAGGTTTTTTTCAAATTCACGAAACTAAGAAAAATAAAGGCTTGGCGACCTCCTAAAAAACATGCACAAGGATTCAAAGGCAGCATTTTGCTGTAAAATATGTAAGTCTATATTTCCTGTCAAATCTGCACTTACTGAACACATGGCAATACACAGAAGAAAGAAAAGGCATTCATGCAATGTTTGTGGCAAAGATTTTTCAGAGAATTCTTACTTAAAAAGACACATGCAAATGCATATCGGTGATAAACCGCATTCATGTCTTATTTGTGCAAAAGCATTTGTGCTAAAATCGAATCTAACAATGCACATACGCACACACACAAAAGAAAAACCATACTGTTGCAATGTTTGCCATGCTGCATTCTCACAAAAGTCGACACTCCGGAACCATGATCGCATACACACTGGTGAAAAGCCATATCGATGCGGAGTTTGCAGTTCTGAATTTTCATACACAACTACACTTAAACGCCACATGCGTTTGCACACAGAAAAGCTACCACACCGCTGTGGAACTTGTGGGACTGCATTTTCCCACAAGGAACACCTCACATCGCATCTGCAAGTACATGCAGAAGGAGAACCCACTTTTCATGAAGAGTATGGGTCTGAATTTTCACATGAACCTGAAACAAATATTGAAACATACACAGAAGAGAGAACATATCTATGTGAAACATGTGGTGCTAGATTCTCAAAGGAATCAATACTTAACATCCATATAAAAATTCATTCAGTAGCAGTCTCTAAAAAAGCTAGCGAATTTCAGGCGTCTGATAGAGAACCTGATCAAAACCAAAGAGAAGATAGAATTTCCAAAAATGTAGAGAAACCATATCGATGTAACATTTGCCGAACGGCATTCACCCAGAAGCATTACCTGACGCCACATATGCGAATACATACTGGAGAAAAACCATATTTCTGTGAAGTTTGTAATTTTTCATTTTCAAGAAAGGACGTACTTAACAGTCACCTACGAACTCATACTGGAGAGAAACCTCATCCATGTAAAGTTTGTGGAACTTCATTTTCTCACAGAGATAATCTGAAATCACACATGCGTGTTCACACTGGAGAGAAACCATATTCTTGTGAAGTTTGTGGCAGAGAATTCTCACAGAATTCTAACCTAAAAGCTCATATCCGAATACACACTGGAGAGACTCCATATTCTTGTGATATTTGTAGCTTAGCTTTTTCACGAAAAGATCTGCTGAAAATCCACATTCAAAAACACACAGGTGAAAAACCATATTCTTGTGAAATTTGTGGTAGAGAATTTTCACGCAAAGCTCATCTGAAATCACATACAATAACACACACAGGCGAAAAACCATATTCTTGTCACGTCTGTGGCTTTCGCTTTTCACAAAAATATGCACTTAATAGCCATATACAAACGCATGCCAAATAGAAATAGCCTGAAAGAGTTAGTAAAAAATACACAAAGACATTCCATTACAGAAAACTGGAAGAATTTGCCAATCAAGTATTTCAACCACATACAATATATACCAAAGAAGCATAAAAATAATAACAATAATAGCTAGAAATAAATAATAATATTAGTAATACCTATAAATAATACTAATAATCAAAAAAAGTAGTTGAGACTATACAGTGGACAACAGTTGCATCAGAAATTAAAAAAAGAAAACGACTAAACTTCTACAAAATGATAGTAATAATATCTAGAAATAGATTATAATAATAACTAGAAATAGATAATAATAATACCAAGAAATAAGAACCATACCCATAAAGAACATATACAAATGCATACCTAAGAGAAATATCCCAGAAGAGTTGGCAAAAATGCACAAAAATCTTATATTACAAAAATGGAAGAATGGGCCAACCAACAACATGCTAAATATTTCCTAGATGAACTATTTAGAGCAATATATAGATAAAGAAAGCTACATAGACTGGCTGAAAAGAGGTTCACTTTTCTATGGTGAGAAATGGTGCAAAATCAAAACATTTTAACAAAACAAGGAGATAACTTGAATGGCTACTTGACACTATTCTCGAGTATCTAAGGTCAATCTGTACAGAGGTTTGTCAGGAAAATCTGGCATGAGAATATGTTTTCCTTCACCTTCAAGTAAACCCTGACAGAATAATCAAAATCACATTTCGTATTTGCGACAAAATAAAATCTTATGGCTAACTCACACTGACTTTTACATGAAATAGTGCCCCCTTTTCCAAGTGATGTTACTTGAAATAACAACACTAAGCTAGATACTCCACCAGAATATATGAATTCTTGTTCTGGAATTCAGTAAGACCAAGTGACCATCAGAAAGATATAACATATAAATCGTCAATTGGAGACCATATTCACGTGTAGTATGTGGCCGAGCTTTCACCACACTTGAAAAACTATATGACAATACACACTGGAGAAAACCACATGGTCTCTGAAAGAAATAAACATACCGGTTGTGATAGGAGCAACTGGTTTAATAAAAAAAGAACCTTCAAAAATACTTATAAGCAATCCCTGGAAGACCAAGCTGTAACGAAATACAAATAGCAGCCATAAAGGAAACAGCATCTATTCTTAAAAGAGCCCTCGGATATAAATTTTAATCATAACAGAATCAAGTGTTAGCTCCAAGAGGGAGCCCCTTGATATCTTAAAACTTACTGAAGTTAAATAATAAAAAAAAGAGATAACCCGAATGTTTGTGAAATATGCCAGGCTGCAGTTGCCATGACAGATATTTTTCGATTATGTTGAATGAAACTAACTTAAATGCCTACTATATATATATATATATATATATATATATATATATATATATGAGAATGTGCATGCCTGCTAGGCACTGTAATCGAGTATTTACGCTCTCTGTACAGTGGTTTGTCAGGAAAACTTGACATGAGGATACTTTTTTAATAAACCCTTACTAAATATTCAAAATCACATAGTATTCACGGCCCAAATAAGATCAATACAGTATGGCTATGGCTAACCAATACTAGTTTGGTGCACCTTCTCCAAATGATGTTATCTCAAGTAACAGCATGAAACTGGATATTCTACCAGACAAAGGAAAGTTTGTCCTGGAATCCAGTAAGACAAATAGACCATAAAAATGGTATGCTATAACTTATTTAAACGGTCATTTAAAGAAAGGAAAATAATATTCCCAACTTCTTTATTAACTCAGTTTTTGATAGGTAACGTAGAGCTTTAATGGTATATTCGAATATATATGTATGTCATACAGACTTCAAGTATTAGCTCCAGGAAGGGTTACTTTGATTTCCGAGAAATTCACCTGAAGTAAAATTAAATGAGACAAACTATATGTGTGTATGTCTTGTAACACTTCCTTTTCGATTAAGTCAACCTTAGTTAAACACCAGAGAACATACACTGGAGTTCTGCAACTCAGCGATTGATAGCTTGAATCTATATGCCAAACTGTATTGGCAGATGACCTTTACACTGTCCACCACAACAAAGTATGTAAATACCTCTATTGGAAAATCTGAAAGATCATCAAATGCCTGGGAACATAAACCATCACAGATAACATCAAAAGGAAATGTGACAGTGTTCTTTGACAAGACATACAGGTGGGCAGATACATAAGACAGAGCCGTTAAACCAGACACTGTAATATGGAACAAGCCTGAAAGAACGACGCTCATTATTTATGTTACTGTCCAAAATGACTATGGCCTTAATAGAGCTGAACAGGGAAAAGATAAAATATCGGGACCTAAAGAATGATTTTAGAAATATGGTCCATTGAAGAAATCAATATATATATATATAATCAGTTGTGATAGGAGAAACTGGCTTAATGAAAACAAATCTTAAGAAATACTTGGAAACAATCCCTGGAAGACCGAGCTGTAACGAAATACAAATAACAGCTATAAAGGGAACAGCATGTATTCTTAAAAAAGTTCTCAGAAATAAATTCAAATCATAATAAAATCAAGTGTTATTTGCAGGATAGAGCCCCTTGATCTCATAAAACCAACCAAAGTAAAAAAAATTAAAAAAGAGAGAAATCATATCTGAGTCAATTTCTGTGGTTGTAGATTTACAATAAAATAAATAAAATACACATGCATGGAGAGAAACCATTATTATGATGATTATAATTATAATAGTGATTATACTAATATTGATAATTATAATAATTGTAATAATAATAAATAATAATTATAACTGGGACATTGGCTTATTACAATTAAAATTCCAGTAAGGACCGAAAGTCTCTGCCAATGAGAGATCAATGGCAAACTGTTGTTGTTATAATGCAAATTCGTCTGCAAATGTTATTGAAAGAAGTACAGAGTACTGTAAATCTGGGGAGACTTGTCACTCAGACTCCAGAGAACACGGCAAGTTGTTCTTAAAGAGAAATCTTTGATGATTACCTGTGTGTCTACTTGTAACGTAATCCCCCATTGAGGAGCATTAGAACTACACTGAGGTAGCTTTGTATTCCCGGGTGATGCCAGATAACCCAAGGATTTAAGATAGAAAAGATTAATATATATATTTTATTTCATGTCAAAATAGATATTGTTTGAAACTAGAGAAATATATTTTTATGGCTAAAAGTTGATGACAGGAAATTTCACTTATAACCTTGTCTGGCCTTAAATGAACCCAGGGTCGGATGTCAGAATTGACACCTGGCCTTAGAAATCGTGAAAATGAGTAATTCAGATTTCAGGATGGAAAAAGCTTTCGATTTCGTGGCAAAATCTTATTGGCCAGGAGAATTTCCACCCCATCCACATACCTTACTATATATATACGACTGTCGTGCAAAAAATAGTGAGATAGAGTTTAGTTAGAGTTGGGAGTTGAAGCAGATTGCTTGTTGAATCCAAGAAGAGATGTGACCCCTCCCCACCTCATCCATCCGTCTTTCGCTGTTTGTGAAGAGATTTGAGACTTTGGAAAAAACTTACTACGAATTGAATGATAATTGTAAAAACATTTTTGTACATAATTTTGTGAAAATTAAGCTTCTGTAGATAGACTACAATTGTTTGTTTTTCTTCCTGCCTGCCGCTTCGATATTTGCTTTCAGCATACCAGATTTCATGTAACATCCTCAGAGAAGACTAGATAACACGTGGTGAGAATCTAGAGAAAGAAGAGTCCTTAACCACCTTCTTGAGGAGAGGTTACAGTTTGGTGACCGCGACAAGGATAATCGACCCCCCCCCCCAAAAAAAAGGGTGAGACTTAATATTTCTTATTTTTTGTTACCACGGAAAAAAAAACAGAGTTGGGATTGTGTTATAATCCTACATTATTGGTGGCAGAAGAAAAGAGGTGCTGAGAAAGAGATAGACAGACGGGGATATCTGAAAACAAAGAAAGGAGAGACAGAAAAGAAAACTGATAAAGAGACGCTGAAGAAAAAGACAAAAAGAAAACTGCCTGAAAAAAAGACTTTAAGTCGAAAAAGAATTAGCACGCGTGAAAAGGACATTTGTTTTGAAAAAAAAACCGTTTGAACATTTTAAATAAAAAAAGAGAACAGAGAGAGAAAAAGAAACGCCGGTTGAAAAAAAAATGGTTGAACGTTTTGAAAAAGGAAAGGAAAATAGAGAGAAGGAAAGAAAGAGACACTTTTGACAACTTCAACAAGTGTTCGTTGCAAAGCGATGAGAGAGATACAGAGGAAGAAGAGAACAACACAGGCGGGTAAGCGAACCTTTTTTTTTCTTTCTACTGTCTGTGCAATTTGGCCTAGAGAGAGAGTAAGAAGGATTATATTGAGATAGAGAGAGAGGCCGTAAGATAGCGTGATTTGGCTGTCGCTGTGAAATTAACAAATAGTTGCGTGTTCTTCCAACCTCATAGCAATAATATCAAAGAATTAATGAAAGGAAGGGGTGATTTGGCAGGTACAACCGAAAGTTGTTTTAGAAATGTAGACATTTCCTTTCTGGGAGTGAGTTATATATATATATAAATTTTTTGTTATTGAATTAAAAGGCTTGAGAGAGAAAGAAGAGAAAGCTTATTGGTTTTAATGCTAAAACAATTGATTGTAATCCAATTGATGTTTATTTTTTGTTGTTGAATTGAAAGCTCGAAAAAAAAAAAAGAAAGTGGAAAAAGTTTTTATAGCTTTTGCTTGAAGTTTTCGTTGGTGATTGAATAATTGTTTTTATTATTATTCTGTTGATGTTGTAATTTTTCTCTCTTGTGAAATAATTGATATTGCGTATATTTGATTATTTTAATATCATGGGGGCGTAGATAAATCCTTGCGAGAAGTCTAGTTAAGACGTAAGAAGGAATTCTTAATTGCAATCCCAGCGTAAAAGGGGATCACGTGATGAAGGCATTATAACAACAAGGAGGGTGTCACATCTGGAACGGTGGTGATGGTGACAGAGGTCAGGGTGGAATTAACTTTGTACGATGAAGGAGAGAAGACCTTAGCAGCCCTCTCGGCGATGCTGACTTACAAAGATATCAAGAGACAACTCAGCAGCTCAGAGAAATCTCTGGAGGGCCGGTAGACTGACTTGATTCTGGTTGATGTCACCAGGAGTCAACGACAAAGGGTTCGAATGACCTTGAGTGACATGCGGTCAAGATTAAATGAGAATTGTAGGAGAATGTCTGCCTCCTGGGGAACGAGAAATCAGAAATGGGATGATATGTGGCCCCATGACCCATCCGATGTGAGATTAGAAGGAAAAATGAGTACTCTACCTCGAGAATAGCTTAATATAAGGGTAGAGGTTTGTTCACTTATTTTAAAGGGACTATTCGTTGAGTTCTGTCGAGAGCGAGTTAGCTCTGATGATAATGATTTTATGACTGTAGTGGCATTACAATTTTAGATTGTGAAGGAAGAATTCCGATGATTGAGTTTAGTTGAAAACAAAAGTTGTTTTTTTTTTCGTTTTTTTTTTTTGGAAAAAACAAAACCGAGATTACTCAACATTTTGACTGAAATAGTCTGTATTAATCGATATTGCTGGTTGTTGTGAGAATTAAACTTTTGAGACTTGTGTTTTTATGCATTCAAACGAGAAAAATTGGAGATATTAAATTTTTGAGAGGTGAATTAATTTTGGAAGAAAAATTGTTTTTGTTACCTCAGTTTGGAGGAATTTCCTTATTAAACGGAACAAATTTTAGTTGAGTTCAGTTGAGAATAATTAAAAGCATTAATTTCGGCGATTGAACTGACTTTAGGAGGAATTTTAATTTTGCCTCAGTCAGGAAGGATTTCTTAAATTGCGAAATAAGGGTCAAAGAGGCCGCAAGACTGAATGAAAATAATTGGAAATAATTATGAGCATCACTGAGTGAAGTGTGGTACACTCAATTGTGCGCAAAAAGTGATTTATTATTTTTTAGATGGATTTTTCCATTGCGAGTGAATCAGGTGCGTGATGTTCGCACCTGGAGATTAATTGAAAAAAAATAAGACACTATTTCTCTTGCGATAACTAGGCGTTAACTGAGTCTCCTTGAGAAGCGCGACCTGTGGGGTCGTTAAATATCATGCATTTTAGTAATTAATTTTTTGTAATTAGTTGAAATGAATTACGGAGCAGTTAAATTGAAATTTAAGTTGAATTTTGGGAGTAAGAAGTTCGCCGATCCTTGCTAACTTCGTGGTGCATTTCTGGATACGGGTCCATTCGGGCATGCTGCCTGGGAGGACGCTGGGTTCGTGTGGATAACTCCCTGTAGTTTTTTTTTATTAATCGTCCATAAGAAGACTGATGCTGAAATTGAGGTCATTGTCTGCATGAGCGAAGAGAAGAAATGTATCATATTAATCGCCTATGGGGAGACAGATTAATTATGCCGAAATTGAAGTTGTTGTGGGCACAAGCGTGTGTGTGTCACACGCAGAAAGGATGTATTATGGGAACATGTTCTGAAATATCGAATTCAATAAATTAGGGTGTGTATCTAGCTTCCTGTAGTTTTCTTTTATTATTTTGACTATTGTGGGGGTCGCCTGGCCTTTTTTTGGGAACTGACTTCCTCCACAAATAATAAAAATAAAAATAAGAAATCTTATGTGCAACACAAACGGAGGTTTATTTCTGGAATAGAAATAACAAACAATAACAAGTTAAAACATAGTTCTCAATATTTCAGAGTTCCTTTTGTGAGTTCATATGAAAGATGGAGAGTCTCTTTTTTTGTGTTCTTTGAATGTTCAAATTTGTAACAGAGACAATATTAATGTTCATCTGTTAAAAGAGAGTATTAATGCGCGGAGCAGTGGAAATGAAATAATTGATGTTTGCACGCGTGGTAAGTCCTAATGAGAAAGCGTTGAATGAGCCGGAAGAGTTTAAAGAAACGAAAGAATGCTCGAAAGGCTAAGAGACTAAAGAGATAGATTTTGTGTTTGTGCATGTTTATATTCGATTTGATCGGCTCCAAACGAGCTCTAGAAAATCAGTTTTAAAATGTGTCCTAGGAGGAATTCCATTGGATGGAAGACATCACATGGGGTGCTTTCAACTAGGTCCGCACCTTTGGTATATAAAGGTCACACCGGAATTTGCGTGGGTGTCATTTTTCATTTTTTTAACGTGCCGAAACAATCAATTGCACTGTGCGCCTAAATTGTATTTAACGATTTTAAATTTGAATATTAAACTGTGCCAACTGGCACACTATCCACGAGGGTATGGAGTAATTTTAGTGAAACTGAATTGGTTGTTTTAATAGCCTGTGACAAAAAGGTGCTTAACTTTTTGTAAATAGTTGTGTACTGACAGATGGAATTTTCCTCGCTTGGTTTTGGGGATGGGTGTGATCAAGCTGGTGTATCTGTGGAGACCAGGAGAGATGGTCTGTTAGCAGAGCAGCGAGCGGTAGCTGGCAGAAGGAGGGAACTGTGTAACGAGACATAGACAGAATTGCGAATTGTTGATCCTCGGTGGCCCGGAGTACACTGTTCACTCTGCTTGTGATTCTGAAAAAAATAGCATTGATGAGCGCTCGGCCTGGAGGACGGTTGGGGAGATCGATGCCTGTCAGTCACAACTGCGTTAATAAATACAAGGTTTAGGAGTAGGATAATATTTCCGAATATTAAACTCTTGGAGGATAAAACATTAGTGTTTGTGGTTGAATTATCAAAGAGGATTCGATAGAACGAGGAACCAAATATAAGGTTTATCAAGTTGTAACCTATTCGCTGGACACACCCAAGTTAGGGTTTGTAGCCAGTTACAAAGTGGAGTAAGAATATGAGCTTATTGATGATGGCAAGAGACAGATTTATGCTGTTGAATCAGCGAGAGGCAGGAATATACCGAAATAATGGTCTTGGAATTTGCCAGTCACAGAGTCCGTTGTATGTCACTGAAGATCATGAGTTGTGTGTTTTGGGATTATTTCAGGGGGATGAGAGAGTGATAAATAGCGTCTGCAAGGTTGAAGTGGCAAGTGAAGGTCTTTTGCCACTGGTTATACAAATAGCTGAAGGCACCTGGTTGGTATCCATGCAACAGAAGATGGAATGCGGTAACACGGCTGCTGAGATAATCAAGGTGGGACCACCTTTAACTATGGTAGAACTGGACAGGGGTTGTGAAGCCCAGGGAAAGGGCATAGGGTTACCTGCATATTATCAGGTTGAGTAACGGTATTTGTTAAAAGCACCCGAGGTAGACTGGGCAAATGACCAATTGACTGACCTCTGGGACCCGCTGATCCATTGTTCACCGCCACATACCCGACTTAGGCTACCAAAAGCTATGGGAGGAGTTGGACGAATAGATTTGAATGAATTACAGACCCGACTAAACAGTCTGGAGAATACAGAAGCTAGGGATAGGCTTCATAAGGTAGTGGTTACAGGAGAAGGAGTGAGCACTCTAGTAACGATAATTGTGCTGTTGTTAGTGGTTGTATGGTGCATGAAGAGAGCGAAGATGGGAAGAAAGCAAGGTGATGAGCATCTCGGGGCTGATTGCACGGATGGCGGAAGAGATTCTGGTTCGAGACTGCCTGTGGTTCTGGAAGATGCAGCTGCTGGTGCTGGCGAAAACGAAGTGCAACCCAAGAACTTCCCTGATACTGAAATCCAGAGGAACTGAAGACGACTTGAAGATCTTCTTTTCTTTTTCTTTCTTTTCTTTTCTCTTTGTTTTACCTAAAATTCTTGCAGGGCGCTGAAGCTGAGAACCGTCGAAAGAAAGTCCCAACGATACCTTGAATGACCGTCTATTGAAATGAGAAGAAGTCCTCAGTGAAAGAAAATCTTACAAGATGCTTATAAAGAAGACTTGAACTGTAAAATAAAGGGTGATGGTTCAACTACAACCGCTTAAGGTGAGAAAAATTCCCCTAGCTCAATAAAAAGTGGGTCCTTTGAGAACCCTGATTATGGCTGCATACCCTGTATTACGAGACTGTGCTGTTGATAGCAGCGAAGTGAAAAGAAAAAAAAACTTGAAAAATAAGAACTCTTGTAAATTGTGACTGTGAAAAAAAAAATTGAATTATGATAAAACTTTTGAAAAAAAAAGGACAAAACTTTTAAACAAGGGAAGTAACTCTTACGAGTAATTGATGAACTTAATGCATTTTATGGAGTGACAATTTTTGAAATGATGATTATCTTAACTTTGAATTATTAATGTGAATTGACAAAAAGAGAATATATAACCAAAGAAAAAAATTGCATGTGAAAAAAAAAAAAGAAATTATATTAGCCCTGACAAACTGAACTTTTTACATTTTTGATGATTTTACTTTGAACTTTTACATTTTTGATGATTTTACGAACTTTTTTGAATCAGCTTTCTCATGAACCTTTAAATGAAAAAGGGGAAGAACCCTGCATAAAAAGGGTGGATATAGGATTGTGTATATGTTATCTTGTTGACGGATAATTTGAGGATGGAGAGAGGGGTCTGTGAAAAAATATTCTGACTGCATACTGAAAAAAGGATGGAGTGGTGTTTTAAGGAATTAGACTCCATTGGTTCTACGAAGCAATATAGTCTAATGGGGGCGAATGTAACGTAATCCCCTATTGAGGAGCGTTAGAACTATGCTGAGGTATCTTTGTATTCCTGGGTGACGCCAGATAACCCAATGATTTAAGATAGAGAAGATTAATATATATATATTTTATTTCATGTCAAAATAGATATTGTTTGAAACTAGAGAAATATATTTTTACAACTAAAAGTTGATGACAGGAAATTTCACTTATAACCTTGTCTGGCCTTAAATGAATCCAGGGTCGGATGTCAGAATTGACACCCGGCCTTGGAAATCGTGAGAATGAGTAATACAGAAGAGATGTGACCCCCCCCCCCACCTCATCCATCTGTCTTTCGCTGTTTGTGAAGAGATTTGAGACTTTGGAAAAAACTTACTACGAATTGAATGAGAATTGTAAAAACATTTTGTACATAATTTTGTGAAAAATTAAGCTTCTGTAGATAGACTACAATTGTTTGTCTTTCTTCCTGCCTGCTGCTTCGATATTCGCTTTCAACATACCAGATTTCATGTAGCAACCTCAGAGAAGGCTAGATGACACGTGGCGAGAATCTAGAGAAAGAAGAGTCCTTAACCACCTTCTCGAGTGAGGGGTTACATACTCCTAGTAAGTAAATAATAATGATTATAATAATTATTATAAATCATAATAATAATTATTATAATAATGTTAGTAATTATGATAATAATGATAATTTTGATTATGCTTGATAACATCTCTCTGAAAAGAGGTGAGATCCATTCTTAAAGTACTCTCCCTAAATCGCGGTTTTAAACCAGGAGAAAGATTAAGTGGCTTCCCAACGATATTGGTGGTGCCAACAAAAGCAGCAGTCTGAAGTCTGCCCAACATAGCAGCGATTTCTTTAAAGAACAGAGCAAATAAATTTTACTGTGCCTAAAATTACCTAGAGCTTTAAACACTTAAGTCAACTTTTGCAGTTTGTATCCCTCCCTAATTTTTATATGAAACCATATTTTTGTGAAGTGTGAGGTTTTTCATTTAGAATAAAACAACTGAAAATTCATATCCAACCATAAGTGAACATAACTTTTTCCTGTTGAAAAATTTTGGTAAAAAGTAGTAGTAGCAGTTGTAGAAGTAATAATAATAGTAATGATAATAATAATAATTATTATTATTATAATAATAATATAATAATAGTAATTGGGACCTGTAGAAATTCCACAGTGCCATCTCTCATATGTAATATACTTCTGCTGGGCATTCTATAAATGTTCAGCGTGAATGGAGACACAGCGATATTACTTTAGCCCTTTTGTTTATAACCGTACAATTATTCAGCTAAATACTCTGGTTAATGTAGTGTCAGAATATATCTGGTTATTATAGTTTATCTCCAATATCTGCATAGGAATCTGTGACATATTTTTATTGTATGAATGCCTGGCACGAAGGAAACCCCATAATATCATTATACCATCTTTAGATAGAACAGATACTACACGTTGATCTTAACCAGTAGATTAAGTAGGTATATTTAATTCCATGTACAGTCCAAAAGCGACATCATTTATTTTTGTTAAATATTTTGCATTGAGTTTTCAGTGATCGGGAGATCCTATTTATTTAAAAAAATGATAGTAAATGATAACATACTACAAACATAAATTACCATATCTACATATTAATTTAATGTTCATGGTACGTTATCACCTTCTATCCTCCTTTTTAATAAATAAGATCTTCTGATCAAATAATTTATAATCTGAAAACTATGACACGCAGACATACGTACATTAAAGTACTATGGTATACAAGCATAATAATATTTGTGCATTTTGAATTTTAAAAAGAATCTATAATAAACAAAACTTAGTTTCCTCTCAACATGATTTTTCTTAATTGAAAAAACTTAGATTCTTTTCTCAATATGAATTTTTTTAATTATAATATAAAATAGATATTTTGAAACAATAACAGTATTTGATATGTCGTTTACAGCAAAAACAATATTACATATGTAATTGTCATGCTGAAAATAGTAATATATCTAAAAATTACAAAAATTCACAGAGTAGAAAGTTATCTATAGTTAAAAGTAATTTTTATGGAAAATTGAGTAAAATTGCATTTTTTTAGACATTATAAAGGAGACAGTAGGAATCTAAATGCAGGGAACATAACTCGTAACGTATATTTCAGATTTTTTTTTATTTTATTACATTTTCATCCCAAACTATATACAGTGCGACTGATATAGGGGGCTACTATCTGGGCCATAATTTGTAAGCGTACTATGTAGGGAATTGAGTAGCAAGATGTCTTTACACTTTAACTTCTGCATGTCAGTACAGTCATGGAAGTAGGAACTCGCTTCTACATTATTTGAATGAGATTTCAGAAATTGTAATATGAATTTCACGTGAAATTCCCCGTATTTTTAAGATGATTATATCCAAAAACTATGAAAATCGATGAGGTAGAAAATTGTTATGTAAGAAAATAGAATTTGAAGAACATGCGTGTATGCTTATGTAAGACATAGGAGAGTCACAAGGAAGGCAATTCAACAGTTGCAAAAAACGTGTACATATGTTATTTTTACGTAATTTATTTTTAGGCGAATAGTTATTTTTATATTAAAAAAATTATGAAAAATCTTAAATGAAAACCATACTCAGAAAAACTGTATATATGTTATGTTTATTTTGTTATTTCTTTTGCGTTAGTCACATTAAAAATTCAGAGTTACTTCCCTTGTTCATGGTTTTGTTTCATTTTATAAAAACAAGATGGCGGCAATTTTTTACCTGCTAACACGATTAAAGTTGTTTTTTTCTAATAATTCAGTAATATTCAGATAATTTCGACTGAATAACTTGGAAGCTATTGTTGTAACTTAGGTATTAGATTAACAAAAAAAAATCAGTTGAAACCATTGTCTTTTTTTATCTGAAAACTTCATTTATGTACTACAAAATTTCGTTTCAATTCTGTAGAAGCACCAAATATTCATATTTATGAAAAATACTCTTCTGCTTCTTTTTATTAGTTGATGATGATGATGACAACAACTTAAGAGAGAGAGAGAGAGAGAGAGGGGGGGAGAGTAACGTAGAAGAAAGACTCGTTTCCGGTATCGATGTTGATGACGCATGCGCCGACAACGAAGCCATTCTCCTGTTTTGTTAACAACGATAACAATAAAAAAATAAATAACCAACAGAATAACAAGCAAAAGTAAATTGTAACAATTGTGTTTTGTTTACAATAAATAATAATAAACTTAATTCTGTCCTTTTAAAGCGAAAAAGTAAAATGCAAACCTTGGCTTAACACATCAACGAATGTTCCATCAAACCAGTCAAAGAATATTTAATAAATGTAAGATCGGTAAAAGTCAATTTTTTTAAAATGTCAAAGTTAAGTTAGTAATCAATTAGATTAACGTGAAAAAAAGTGTAAATGTGAAATTTAGGCGTGTGTGTGTGGGGGGGGGGGATAATTTCCTAAACGTCCGCCGTAAAATTTACTGATAATAATATAATATTTGGGTTCATTTGAAAATAAATGTAAATATTGGTATTTTTTATATTAGGTCCACCGGCCCACCACCGCCATAATTCTCTTCAAAATGATACCTTTTATGGATTTTCGACTATGCTGAATAAGAAAATCTCATTTAAATCTGACAGAGATAAGTAGTTTTCGACATATAAAGACGTATTATGCACTATAATTCACTGCCCACCATGTTTGTATGTGCATGCGAAAAACAAGTCTACTTCTGTGCAACCGACATTGCCACTGAACGAAAACAAATCCACTTTTTTTTCACAGCTGAGAAATTAGTAATGCGCATGCATGTAAAACAAAACAATTACGACTTTTTTCACGTCCTTGAGTAATTTCATTTAAGTACAGCTTTCGGAATAAACACCCCCAACCTCCTCATGTTAAGAATGGCTTTCGGAATAAACATCCCATTTGGGGGTGGGGATATTTGCCCAGAATTTAATTATGATATTTGTTGTCAGCATACCCACCCACAAATACTATTTAAAAAAATGGGGGTGGGCAGTGTCAGTCGCAGAAAAGTATATTTGTTTATTGCACGTGCATACAAACATGGCGACCAGTGAATGACAGTGCATAATACAGATCTCATATCTCGAAAATTACTTGTCTCTGCAAAATTTAAATGAGCTTTTCTTATTCAGTATAGTCAAAAACCTTATAAAGTCGTCATTTTAAAGAAAATTGTGAAGATAGAATTAATGTAAAAATTTTCGGTAAATATCCAGATCCGCTACTACAGAACACCGACCACTCTAATTTGTTTTTTTATAGGTAATTGAGGTCGCTGACAACGAATCTGATAGTCAAACTTGGGGCAAATTTACCGTTTGCATGGTATTAACCCCTGAACCCACGAATAACTTTCCATCATTTTGCAGCTTCCGTTTACGCTACGCGCACACGCTGCAGCATGAACGACAGCTTGCTTCACCTAGCAAACTGCCTTCTCACATGGCGTACCAATCAAAATATTACGGACTGACATTTTTTTAATGACTTACAGTCAAAGAAAAGTACAACAAATTGGGGGACTTTTTTTTTTTTTTTTTTGTCTCACGTAGTTTTTAATGTGGTTTACAAAAACGTAAGCACCAAACGTCTTTATGTTTTTCATTCTTTTTTTGCGAGAGGGTGATTCAATTAAAGAACTTATGTGGCTTAATAGGTGCTTTTGCAGTTTAGTTAAACGTTTTTCCGTAAGTAACGCACCGACATTTACCAATTAGAACACCATTTAACATTTTCCGAAGATTTTACTGTTTACAGTGGGGGCGCGAGCGGGGGAGGGGATGTGATGTTGGGGCGCGCGTGAAGAAGTTAATTTATTTATTTATTTATTATCCCTAAAAATCGTAAAATTTGTTTTTTCTTCAAAAAAAAAAAAAAGTACTTCGCTTATTAAAGTCTGTTTTCAGACGAACTAAAAAAAACAAAAAAACTAGTGTTTTCCACATTCTCATTGGAGGTCATCCTCTAGTGTTTCTGCCATTACTTTAGATATATGTTCGTTTGTTTTCCTGTCTTTATAAAAGAAGTCAATTTATTTATTTATTATCCCTAGAAATCGTAAAATTTGATTTTCTTAAAAAATAAATAAAAAAGTACTTGATTGATAAAATATTTGATGGTCTGCATGATCTGCCCTTGTTGACCCATACTTCCGCCAGGGGTTGTTAGTGGCGTTATCTCTCAAACAAGGTGGCGCATGGCTTTTTCTTCTATGGATCGCCCGATAATATTTGATTTTCTTAAATAAAAATTTAAAAAAACTACTTGATCGATTTACGTGATTTTTGGAATATGACATCTTCATGCAGTGACAAGTACGTACATTATAAAGATTTTTTCCAGATTTTTATTGTAAAAAAGATTTGTTGTGGCCCATTTATAGACTTACACCAAATTAATATTGAAAACAAACGAGTGAAAATTGTTACAGACGGGTACAACAATCATCCAGTAGTCAGTGAAGACTACTAGTCACTGTGTTGTTTGACTTTTCAGTCTTCATAGCTGAAGAGTATGAGTTAAACTGCCAAATTCGCAAAATGAATTTAATCTCTTTGAAGATTTTGGGCGAATTCTGTAGATTATAGCGAAAAATTAAATGTATGTTACAACGTTAAAAAACGACCCTGGTGTCTAACTCTGTCCCGTGGGGAGGCATTGTAAATAGGTACAATTAGACTACAAAGTCACAAAAAAAAAAAAAAAAAAAAAAAAGGGAGATAATTGCATATTCGCTATAGTAAATAGCATAACAATAAGGTGCTTATGCAGAGAAGGTACCGTGCTATATTTTGATAATATTTTCAAGTTAAATTCAAGTTTTACAATGTCTTTTGTTTATCAAATTGCTAGGTGAAAGTACAGAATAGTTACAAAACACCCTCCTCATGTAAAAAATAGGTTTCTAAATGATAACATTATTTCAGCACAGTACGTTCTGTGTAAAAATAGCAAAATTAATAAAAAATAGTAATTTTATTAAATAACGAACATTTCAGTTCTAACGTGTTTTCAGTGAACCTCTGACAATACCAAAATATGCAATTATCTCCCCTGTTATTTTTTATTTATTTATTTATTTATTTTGGACTCTAGTCTAATTGTAAACAAAAGCTAAAAATTATTTCCATATTGAAACAATATTTTCAAATAAGAGAACACAAGAAATCCAATTTATCATCGAGCAAATTTATTTCTTATGCGAGTTATTTTTTTCCAATTTCATAACAAAGTTATTACACCAAAATATTGGTGTTTTTGTTGTTTTTTTTTTGTTTGTTTTTTACAACATACCACAACGTCATTTAACCGTTTAAAAAAAAAAACTACTTTTTTTTTTTTTTTTTTTTTTTTTTTTGCTCAAGACAAACTTTTAAAAAAAAATACTGGGGTTGATATGTCTCGTTGAACGCTATGAGGCCAAGAAGTGAATGCTCAATGTTAAATGTTAAATAAATGAATAGTGAGCCCCATTCTAAAATGTTAAATTTTATATTTTTCAAAATTTCTTCTTTTCATATTATTCTTAAAGACCGTTTAAACGTATTAGGTAAAAAAAAAAAATAAAAAAAAAGAAGTAGATTTCCTTTTTTTTTAGGGATTAAACGACGCTGGGTTATGTTGTAAAAAATTTACAAAATATTTAATTACAATTTTTTTTATTATTATTATTGTATTTACGACTCGTCTAAACGCCCTATACCGTCTGCTTCTTCACAGTGGGTGTTAAGATCAACGAACACCATTGCATGAAAGGACAAACAAAATCTTTTTATAGTAACAATGAAGTGTTTATTCAATTAGAACGTACTTTGGGCTACTGAGAATATGTGAGCAGTTATCTTCAGGAATAGACTGTTGCTGATTGGGCATCTAATGGGCAGGGATAGGAGAGAATGGCGTTTTTTTTTTGTTGCGTTTAGGGATCTCTGCTGACCAAAGGTAATTACCAAAGGGGTTGAAGGAGTTCTTCAAGGAACAAATGAACTCAATGATATCTGTAAGCTAATTGGTCTATATTTAGCTAAATCAACCAGCAGTAATATCTTCCCCATGAAAGAAAATAAATCTTTTATTATAACTATTATGTGCTTAGACGGAAAACTATCAGAGAAAAAAGTAGTCTTTTGTTAAATATAGCAGTTGTAAAGAACAAAAATAAATTGTGAGATTTTTCTGTGTAATGAAACAAAGACCAACGAGAGAAACAAAAGGACAGGTTTTGATTGACACCAGTTTTACCTTGACCTTCACATACATACATGCCCTCTGTTGTAGGGAAAATTGTAATGTGCCTGATTAATCTGATTAACCGACATCGAGCTGACAAAAAGAACTGCAGAAATTTTAAACTGCTGAGACCCTCTTGCCACAGGAGATTCCTGTGTGACCGTGGCAAATCCTAGCCACTGAAATGCACCAGATTGTAAAGTACCAACAACAAAGAATAGTCTCCAATTCAAGAAATGCTGGCTTTTTATATTGTAAAACCTGACCACATCTCAATTTGCTTAAGACACGTTTTTGTCTTGTATGGGTCAGATTTCAAGTCTAAGATTTTTTTCTTTCTTTTTTAAGCTTAAGAAAAGAAAGAAAAAAGTCTTAAACTCGAAACCTTACAGACATGAGACAAAAACGTGTTTTATTCTGCCAGTTTGTATATCATAAATCATATAAATAGGCAAAAATTTATAGATGCTAGAACTCATTGTAAGAGAGAAATAGCCACACTAAAAAAGACATGCTGAAATAATCAGCAAACCCATAGAATCGCAGAGGATAGAAACTTCTGATTTCTGGAAAGTTTATAATAGTGTTGTGAATAAAGGACAATCAGTAATTTCTCCACTATCCAACAACCAGGTCACATGCACGGCAACCGAGAAAGCAGAACTGCTGGCTCGTGATTCACCTTCAACTCCACCTTAGAGCCAACAAATAACTCGCTGTTTCCAATATGACGGTATCGGACACCTAGCCGAAAACTATGCAGGAAATGTATTAGGGGACAGGATGTCAGTGCCGTTCTGCTTCCCAGACAAGATGTAAGTGAGGCGCAACTAATGACTATACATAAACCAAGTTCCCAGCTCAATTCTCCTTGACTCAGGCTGCTCACATACCACAGTGAGTGCCAGATTGTGTCGAACCTGGAATAAGAACATCAAAGTCACCACAATAGGCAGCAAGACGCAAGCATGCTGTGGAACCGGAACCATGAAAATCCATATGGATTTTAGTGTGGCTACTGAAATCAATGTGTTGGAGATGCAAGGGGATTTGCTGGGGTTCGACTTATTGCTAGGCTATGATGCCATCAAGGCACTGGGGAATTGTCATTGAATGAAATGGGAACATGCACTTTTTGAAAACCCCAGTGTGTGCCGCAGTCCACATTGATCAACCTAAATTCAAGTTGGACTACAATCATTGCCAGAAGGCTTGGACTACATCATGGAAGTTAACTGAGAGTAGAGCACCAACTGAAGAATGGCATTGCAGATTACCCCATACATGATGAGACTCATAATGAATACGAACAAGAGCTTGAGGTGTGGATCTGTGATGGATGGTTGATTCTCTACCCAGACGACAAGTTTGGACCTCCCAAAGGTCTAATATCCCTACTGGCATTGATTCAGCATAATAAGTATAAAGTGAGGGCGGTGCTGGACTATCGTGAACAAGCATATTGAGGCTTACGCTGCTGATGTGTGTGCAAGCAAACTGAGAGAATGGCATCAGAAAGGCTTCAATGTGTCAATATTAAATTTGCAGAAGGCCTATTTACAGGTGCACGTGGATGAGACATTGTGGTGGTTCCGGGGTCAGAGATACTGCTTGAAATGACTTGGCTTTGGTCTGAATGTGGCACTACAGATCATGAAGACTGTTTTGAATGCGGTGCTGTCTCAGGAAAAGACAATTGGGGACGTAACATAAGCCTACATTGATATGTCAAAGTCAATAAGCCTACATTGATATGTCAATGAGGATGTATATTCTGCATCATGTGTCAGAGAAAAATTAACTCAGTTTAGCCTAAATTGCAAGGATCCTGAACATCTAAAAGATGGAGCATGCATATTGGGGTTGGATATTTGTGAGGATAGAGGCACTCTGCGATGGAGGCGTAGCAATGGGGTTCCAAGCATCCCTGTTGTTATTACACGGCGGACCCTTTTTTTTCTTGTGTAGGAAGCTTGTTAGGCACTTACCAGCCTGTAGTTGGCTCTGTCCAGCTTTGGGTGTTATTAAATGTAGAGCGAATTCAGTGACTACAGGTTGAGATGATGTATCTGATGATGCCCTCCTGATAATAACGAAAGCTCTGGAGAAAGAGTGATTGAGAAGGACTCTGCTCATGGAGAGAGGTGCATTGATGGTGACGACATGTGTCAGTCGATGCCAGTTCATTGAAGTTGGGAGTCTGATTAGAGCAAAAAGAAAACATCTTTGAAGACGCATGTTGGCTGCGACCCATAAGTGATGCTCAACACATCAATCAGGCGGAATTGAATGCTATTGTAAAAGATATAAATCTGGCGCTGCAATGGCAGTTAAAAATTGCACCTGTACACAGATTTACTCTCTGTCTACCACTGGGTGTCTGACACACTTTTGGGATGAACAAGAATCCTAACCAAAGCAGCCAGTGAAATGTTAATCCGGTGAAGACTAGACATGCTGAAGAGTCTGGTCTCTGAGTACGAGCTATTAGTGGGTGTAACGCTGGTAGTATCACATTGTAATCATGCTGACCAATTAGTCTGCCTGTGTCACAAATGGTATGAAACCATGAAAATGGACGTAGAGCACACTGTTTGATGTTGTGCAGTTGCAATTGGCGTAATTAGCCCATGCCAAACAAAAAAGATTCATGCACAGAGAGGACATCCAGGTATCAAGAAGATCCAGTATTTTGTGAGGCATGTGAACCCGGTAGTGACAAGGGCAGATGACAGGCCGATCCTCAAGCACTGTCAGGCATGTCAGTCTGTTGATCCTGCAGCAGAGCAATGGCAGAAAGGGCGATTGGAACTTAAGGACATATGGCAATGGGTGGCAATGGATATTACCCATTATAGTGGTAAGCCCTTTTCAACTCTTCTTGATTGCGGCCCTACGCGTTTTGCAGTGTAGTGACAAAATGACCAGGCCTGACTTGGCAAATGTTGTTTGCCAATTATCATTCATCTTTTCTGGGCGAGTCATGCCGAAAAAGGTTTGACAGACATTGATGCCGCTTTTTGCATCCAACAAGTCTGGCAGTTCTTGGACGAATGGAGCGCCCGACTACAATTGTGATGTGCTCATGTGCCATCAGGAAATGGCATTGTTCAGAGAAGCCATCGCAGCATAAAGAGTATTGTTGCCAGAAAGCAATGCACCATTACAGAGGCTATGTATTGGTATTACATCACGGCAAAGGATAGGAAGTCACACACGGCAGAGTAAAGGAATTGACACTACAGGGCCAGTCGATGAGGAGATACACAACAGATATGGGTTAGGGGATCCAGTCTGGGTGAGTGTATTGTGGTAAGTAAATAAAGACGTAAAGCAAAACATCTTCCCAAGGTTTTATTGAACAAAATTCACAGCTACTAAATCAAGAGAGAAAGAACTCAGGCTTTTAAAGAAAAAGGAACACGTGCAAAATCATGTGGCAAGAAACTGAATTTGCATATCTATTTTCTATTTTTTTTTAATTAGTAAGAACAAAACAATTTAAATGAAAATATTTTAAACAGTAAGAACAAAACAATTTAAATGAAAATATAACAATCTCCCCCACTTGTAAAAGAGATTGTAAATAGTTTTTTGTTTTATAAATCCAGTTGCTGGACTGGTCTGTGAATTCTGTTAGATCGGCATGGAGGTAATTCGCTATTCGGAGGACCGGCGGTCCTCTGGGAAGGTTGATTCTCAGGGTTCTGACTATTATAGTCAAATTCATTTTCTGTATTAGGCGTAGTACTAACAGGACTTGTTTCAATTGTGACAAGCATGCGCAAAAGCGCACAAAAAGTATGAGTTGTGCGTGCCTACATCGGGGAGCGAACCTGGAGCCGTTAGATTACAAAGAAAAACGTTTGTGAGTGATACTCGCATAACCGCGTCAACGGCTATAAAAAGTCAAGCCGAAACAAAGATTGCAAGTCGTTTCTTCTTTTTTTGGTCGGTCAACAGTTGAAAAGAACTTGCTAATGAATAGTGCGACTTTTGTGAGAAGAAAGAAGTCGAAAGAACTGATCTGTTCAACTTTGAAAAGAATTTCTGGCGTGTAAATTGCTTAACACAAATTGCTTAGCTTGTCGCAGCACAAGGAAGGAGAAAGCTATCTCAGCTATTATGGCTTTCGATCCAAAACTTATACCTATATTTGATGGCAGTGAATCTGGACAGTCAATAGTGGAGTGGTTGGAGAAAGCTGGACTAATATGTGCATTGAATGTGTAATTCCAATGCGTTTGTCAGGCGGCACCTATGCAGTGTACCAGCAATTAAGTGAAGAAAAGCAGGCTGATTTTTGGTGTATAAAGAAAACCCTGTACACAGCGCTTGCTTTGGATCTGTTTGCTGCATGGAAGCAGTTCGCAGCTTGTCGTCTCCAACCAGGTGAAACAGTGGACGCTTTTTCGGCGAAGTTGCGTAGGCTAGCAGTCCTGTTTGGCGGCATATCGGATCAATGCTTGCAATGTGCATTCATTACTGGTTTGCCGGAACATGCGGAAAACTTGTTGTGGGCATCATCCCAGATGGATAACTTGGATCTATCTCATGTGCTGGCGCGCGCTCGTGCTATTTTAATGACTAACCCGACAGTTCCAGAGCAAGCTGCATTAGCTGCACGATCGACACCAGTTAACCCCAAGGAGACATACTTCACGGAGGTGTTACAAGTATAATGGAATGAATTATAGGGCAAGCAATTGCCTATTGGATAGTGAAACAGGAGATGTCGGGATCAGGTCTTGAAACCCTATCACGTGTTATCAATGTCGGTGGCGAGGGCACATTGCTCGATTTTGTCTGTGGAAATGAGCAAGGGGGTGAGAAGTGAGCGCCAATCTCATCCCCAAACTGGTGTAAATGGCGCCTTGCCGATTGTCACGGTTCTCAGCAATGGATTACCATGCACAGCTCTGTTGGATGCCGGATGCACACAGTCACTAGTCCGCAAGTCATGTTGCAAGGAATGGATGAGGAAAGTAATCCTAATGCCCACAGCAGATAGAAGCACACTAAGCTGCTGTGGAGTAGGAATGGTTGAGCTTGATGCAACATGGAGCATTAGCATAGAAGTCCTAGTTGTGGATGGATACTTACTGGGATTTGATTTATTGCTTGGACTGAACGCAATCAAGCAACTGGGAGGAGTAACTGTGTCTAGCGCAGGAGAGGTGACCTTTCCACATTTTAGCAATGCCAATTTTGCTGCTATCACTATTACCGAGCCTGACTCCTCTGTCAAATATGACCAAGATACTCAGAAGTGGATTACATCGTGGAAATGGGCTGGCGACCAACCTCCACTTACATTGAGAAATAGACTTGCAGAGTATCCAGCGCCAACACCGATTCGTGATGAATACGATTGGGAATTGCAGGTGTGGATTGATAAGGGTTGGTTACTGCCATATCCCGAGGACGAGCCTGGCCCTCCAAAAGGTCTAATCCCTCTCATGGCTGTTATACAGGAGAATAAAAAGAAAGTGTGTCCTGTTATGGATTATCGGGAGTTGAATGAGTACGTGGATGTGCATTCTGCCAACGCAGATGTTTGCCTATAGAAATTGAGGGAGTGGCGATAACAGGCGCCAAACATTGCAGTGTTGGACCTACGCCGAGCCTATTTACAAGTGCATGTTGACAAATCTCTTTGGCCGTTCCAAACAGTAAAAATTAAGGGACAGCGATATTGCCTTACCCGCCTCGGATTTGGGCTGAACATTGCCCCTCTAATAATGCGGGCCATTGTTAATACTGTCCTCAGTCAGGATAAGAATATAAATGAGGCTACATCCTCATATATTGATGACATTTTTGTGAAGGAAAACATATGTTCAGTAACACGTGTAAAGAAACATTTGGAGAAGTTTGGCCTGGAAAGCAAGGCCCCAGAACAATTGAGACTGGGCTCACATGTATTGGGATTATGTGTCCAAGAGGAGAACAGAAAATTGTTATGGTGGCGTGGCAGTGACCTTCTGACAGTACCTAATAGTCTTACTCACCGTATTGTGTTTTCAGTGTGTGGGAAACTGACTGGTCATTTCCCAGTGTGTGGCTGGTTGTGTGTCACTACAGCATTTGTGAAACAAAGGGCGAATATGATCACAACTGGATGGGATGACGAAGTGTGAGACCCTATTCTAGCACAGATGATCAAAGACATTTGTTCGAGGGCATTCCAGGAAGATCCAGTAAGAGGTGACTGGTGTATCTGTGGAGAAGAAGTCACAGCATGGGTGGATGCCAGTTCTATTGCTACAGGCATGATCGTGGAAAGCAACAGTTCTGTGGCGGAGGACACAAGCTGGCTCCGCGCAGTGCATGAAAACAAACACATAAATTTAACTGAGCTTGATGCTGTGCTGTGAGGCGTCAACCTTGCATTACAGTGGAAAACTAAAACTATACATTTGCAAACTGACTCTGCCTGTGTCTATCGGTGGATAACTGACACCTTGTCTGGACAGACAAGAGTACACACCAAAGCAGCCTCGGAAATGTTAATCAGGCGTCGCCTTTCCACACTTCAAGATTTGGTCTCGGAATATGAACTAACAATCGACATGAGGCTCATCAAGTCTCACAATAACAGAACTGACCAACTTACTCGAGTACTGCAGTGGTGGATAGATGAGATCCGTAAGGCAACAGAACCCAGAGAACTTGTGTGTGCTGTGGCCGCAGAACACGAACACAACTCTCAGATCCAGATAATTCATCAATCCAGTGGACATCCTGGTGTGAAAAGGACATGGTACTTTGTAATGTTGGTCAATCAAATAATAACTGAAACTCAAGTGCGATCAGGGGTTGGGGATTGTAAAGATTGCCAATCCATAGATCCACCTCCGGTGCATTGGAAGCCAGATAGGCTTAATGTTACGAACACTTGGAGTAGGGTTGCTAAGGATATAATCCATTTCGGTATTCAGGTGTACTTGACATTGATAGATTGTGGTCCCAGTCGTTTTGCTATTTGGAGACAGGATTCGGCTAGCGTCATTAAGGAGTTTCAGAGTATATTTTGCGAAAGGAGGCCGCTGACCGAATTGCTCACAGATAATGGTGCAGCATTTTGCGGAAAGACAATTTCTGATTTTACACAAATGTAGGGTATGCACATTCGATTTTGGTGTGCCCACGTACCCTCCGGAAACGGTATAATTGAGCGATCCCATCGCACTATAAAGTGCATTGCGGCAAGAATAGGGTGCATAATCTTGGAGGCAGTGTACTGGTATGTCATGCTTAAAGGTGACAAGACAGCCATGACAGCACCTGCGAATATGCTATACAATTATAGGATCCGTATCAAAGGTATTGATGAAGTGAGGGTGTCACAGACCACAGTGGCTAATCTGTACAAGGAAGGGGATGCGGTTTGGGTGAAGAATCCGTGGGGAAAATGCAACGCAGTTCGGTACAGAGACAGTGACAAAAATAAACAGTCAACACTCAATATCAGTTGATGGAACACCACACCACATAAAAGATGTGCGCCCAACATGCTGACATTACGTTATAATCAATGATGAACTCAATTCATCATATGACAAAGACCCACTGCTGTACGAATGGCCAGATGACAAAAGCTCTTCAGAAGATGATGAGAATCCAGAGCAGGACGATTTTAATGATCCAGCAAATGAAGGAACCACTGAGGAAGTTCCTGAATCTGTACCATTAAGGTGAATTACCCGGATAAAACGGCCTGCCCAGCATTGTCATGTATGAGATCTCAAGATCAGGGAGGAGGGTGATAAGCATGCACAAAATGTATGAGTTGTGCATGCCTGCATTGGGAAGCGAACTTGGGACCGTTAGATTACAAAGAAAAACGTTTGTGAGCGATACTCGCATAACCGTGACAATTGGGTTCGCCTGACGGCTATAAAAAGTCAAGCCGAAACAAAGATTGCGAGTCGTTTCTTTTTTTTTTTTTGGTCGGTCGATGGCTGAAAAGAACTTGCTGGTGAAGAGTACAACGTTTGCGAGAAGAAAGAAGTCGAAAGAACTGATTCATTCAACTTTGAAAAGAATTTCTGGTGTGTCTATCGCTTAACACAAATTACTTAGCTTTCTCCTCCCTCGTGTTGCAACATCGATCAACTGGGTCGGATCTGCATTTGCAATGTCCGTTGAATACTTTTAGCATGATTTTGAGGTCTATCAGAGCATGAAAAGCAAGCTAGATATCTCAGCGCTACTGAATCTTCCTAGCCATCATTATATCGTATTCTTGCATGTGTAGGGTTAGCTTCGAGGAGTTCTACTACCTCGACAATCGGGTCATATTTGCTCCTGTTACCAAACTGTTTTAATAATACCGCCCCAGGGTCACAGAGCAAAACAGGTAAAGCAATACCAGTAGAAGAGCACCTTTGAAAGTTGAATATGCATTCGTGAGGAGTTGCATTTGTAGTAGTGCACAGCAGGGAGCGAATAGCATTTAAAACATCCCGTAGAACATCCTGTCAAGTGCTAAGGGGTAATCGTCTAGATTCCAGAGCTTATAACAGAGTGTTCCAAATAATGCTGTTGTAGCACTCACGTTGACTGTTGCCTCTTAGGTTGTATGCAGTATTGTAATCCTCCTCTCCTGTTTCCTCCATGCTTCATCAGTTGAATGTGGGTAATGTGGTAACGTTGATCTTGTCCTACCAAAGAGTCTTTGTGCTGGGCTGGTGCTTAGTCCTTCAGTTAGTGTGTTGCATAGGTCCAACAGTCCCAAGAATGGATCTTATCCTGACACTTTACATTTACGGAAGAGGTGTTTGGCGATTTTTACTGCTGCTTCGGCAGCAACATTTGCTTGGCTGTTGCCTGGCGATATTGTCTTGTGTTTGAATAGCCATTTCCTTGCAAAATTTCTCAATGCGTAAGACGAAAAATGAGGACCATTGTCAGATGTCAGTACTTCTGGAATTCCATGGCGTGCGAAATGTGCTTTCATGCATTCAATCCTGGCTTCTGATGTGGGTGTATTCAGTTTGTTAATTTCAAAGAAATTGCTATGTCTGTCTGCTATGATCAGATAGTTGTTCCCTCCCCATGATAGGAGGTCTGCTGCTACTTGTTGCCAAGGTCTTTCCAGCACTGGTGCTATGATCTGTGCTTCTGCTGGCTGGCGGTCTGCATAGCAACCTAGGTGCCACAGGCTTCGATGTATTGTCTAATCTCTTTAGACATTCCTGGCCAAAATATGAGGTCCCTCGCTCTTCGCAGACATGTATTTATGCCGTATAGTATAAAGAGGGCATTTTTCGCCCACAGCGAGGTCGACCTTTGAACACCATGGCGTAAACATCAACATCGACCCGTCTGCATTTGGACGTTAAACACGCGCGCGCCATGACATTTAATTCCTCCACGTGGATACAGGCTTGCAACCCTAAGGGACTTCCCCCCCCCCTTTTGTATCTCTCCGCTAAGTAAGTGGTGGACTTTTAATTCTTCGTAAAAAGACTGGTCGGTGTGAAAAGACAGAATCTTAGTTTTTATTCCTGTAGAATTTGCGTGAGTGTAAAAAGGTGAATGTGCACATAGCTGAAACGTGCTTTACACAGCCGTGTATGCAACTGGGTTTTACGTTTGGGGAGCAAAAACGTGCTGCATGCCATTATTCTGGTTGAGTAGCCCTCGCCGTTATTTGTCAGGATGACAGTGAGGCTACAATACTGTTATAATTTCATAATGTTATCAAAATACTTCTTCGATTGGAAGCCAACCGAATATATGAAAACAGGAAAAAAAATTCTACTTGCAATAATAGGCAATAAACATTTTAACTGGAAGCTGAACAAATAATTACAAATATTTATCCTACATGAATACCCAAAACATACCAAGGTATTTATTTCAATTTTTTCAACCCAACACGTATGAATTTTATTTTTCTGTATTGACTGCCATTTTAAATCTTCTGTTCAATAATATCTACGATGTCTCATAACAATAATATTGGAATTATTAAGGAGTCACTAACAGGGTGCCCTGTGATTGGATAAAAAAACAACCAATCGCAGTCCTCCCTTTTTAGATTCCTCCTAACCCCTCAAGAGCTGTTATTTCGAATTCTCTTCCTCTTTTGTTTGTTGAAGCCTAGAAGAAAACGTGTTTTTAGTCTTCTCCGCCATTCATACCGGACACGTGGGAGAAGTTTCGACAGCAATTGCAGCACCAAATAATTCAAAGCTTCCCTCTTTTTACTTCAAATTCCACAGGAAACAAACAATGTTAAAAGGACGAACAATAGAGAAGTTACGCAAAAGCGACTGTTTTTGCAAAGAAACATTCTTTCTTCCTTCTCGTTCCTATCAGTACAAGTTTTCTTATGACAACTTCATGTAGGGGAATAAATAAGAGCACCGGATTACCGGTGTAGGGTAAGGAGTGAGGTCTCTTGAGAAAAGAGAGGAGAGTCCGTACACATGAGGCACGGACGCAAAAAGTTCTTCTCCTAAAAGACAATGTTGGACAGGCAGAGTACAACTCTAGAATACAGTCCTCACTCCTCCCGTAAACCCCACTATTGAAGTGAGTAATCTTTTTACCTTAATGTTCTGAATTGCAGTGTTGTCATGTTTTCATGTTTGTTAATAAATTCTTGTCGTTTATACTTGTTGTACGTTTAGTAATTATTAAAGCTGGTCGGTAGTTTTGGGACTTGGAAGAACCTAATCCCGTACCAACAGTGGTGACCCCAACTAGCAACATAGAATACGCAAAGCAACGTTTTTTTTATGTTTTAATAACAAAAGGAAAATGCGTAAAATTAAAGTTTATTTTTAAATAAAAATGATCCATAACATTAATCCTGGCGTCAGAGTGGTTAAAAATAAATGAACAAAACATTTACGCACGTAAGTTAAAAATAAAAAAATAATGACTAGTTACATTTTTGTGCCGAAATTTATTTTATACAAGTATCGTTACCCTTTCATCGGGATATTCACATTTTTCTCACACAACAAATATGGCCGACCGCGTCTTCTTCAATTTGCACGCGGCGCCAGTCTCGTGATTGGCTGATGTGAACACTATGTGACACTTCGTCTTCCTCTTGCTCTGTCCCTACCATTACTACTATACGGTGTCATCTAGCTAACTGTCGCTATAAATAAATAAATAAGATAAAAATAAATAATAAAAATAATAATAAAAATCATAAATAAATGTGAAATGGCGTCGCCCACATTCAGTCTGATTCCAACGGATGTACGGAATGACCCTGCTTTGTTTTTCGCACAGCTAGATTTATATTTTCGGCAGAAAACGATATCAGGACAGACTGAAAAGTTTTGCCATGTGGCGACTATATTACCTCAGGATGTTATCGTCGAGGTGAGAGATCTAATTATATCTCCTCCCACGGAGAAACCATATGACACCCTACGAGAAAGAGTGACAACTGCTGTGTCAGTTTCAGCACACAGGCGAATCTCACAATTATTAGAACAGGAAACGATGGGGGATAGCACGCCATCACAGTTTCTAAAGCGCCTGCAGAAGTTAGCTGAAGGGACAATGGACAATAATATTGTCAAACACATCTTCCTACAGCGAATACCAACCGAGTATAAGGTGGTAATAGCTGCACAAGATGAATCTATGCCAGTGGAACGAGTGGCTGAGATAGTCGACCATATTGCCGATATAATGTTGACACGGTCGTCAACGGTGGCTGGCGTTCAGACATCGGAGAAAGACGAGCTACTCTCCAAACTAATGGAGGGACAGACCAGATTGGAAGCTCGCATGAACAAAATGGCGGAGGACATCGTGAGACTTACCCTCGAGAATAAGCAAAGGCCGGAAGGGGGGTGCGCAGCCACTCCAGAGAATGGAGGCAGGATAGGACCATTTACTGGAAGCACAAGAGATTTGAGGAGAAGGCAAATTCCTGTATCCCACCGTGTAGTTACAAGAGTTCGGGAAAAGTTTAAACCGACAGAAGAATGCGGCATCAACTGTCGGTGCATCTCGTTCAGACCGCCTATTTTATGTGGTGGACAAAAACTCAGGTACGTCCTTTTTGGTGGACAGCGGGGCACAGGTGTCTCTCATTCCTGCGACTGCAGCCGACAAGAAATCCCCTCCCTGTAAATTCACACTACGAGCTGTGAATGGCTCGTTAATACACACATATGGGGAGAAGTGTATAGACCTTAATTTAGGCCTGCATAGAACATTTACCCACATTTTTATAGTGGCGGATGTAGACAGTGCTATTTTAGGTACCGATTTTTTACAGGCGTTCGGTTTGGTGGTGGATATAACAGGCCAGTGTCTGAAAGATCCAGAAACGCATCTCACAGCGTGTGGGGTAGTTAGGACTGGTACTCCATTGTGTCCAGCAGTGGCACATGCAAACCAGGATAACGATTTTCTGAGTCTCTTGAAGGAATACCCTTCAATTTCAGTGCCTTCTTTCCATAAGGACGTTTTGCCACACTCCACCACACACTATATCGAAACAAATGGTCCGCCCGTTCATAGCAAAGCTAGGCGCTTAGCACCAGAAAAGGTAACAGCGGCGAAGGCTGAATTTCAGCAAATGATGAAGTTAGGCATAGTTCGCCCTTCAAAGAGTGAATGGGCTTCACCTCTTCATCTTATCTAAAAAGGTGTTAACACATGGCGGGCATGTGGGGACTACAGAGCACTGAATGTAGTCACTAAACCAGATAGATACCCAGTACCACATGTCCAGGACGTGACAGCAGTGGCTCAAAATAACCGTTTTTTTTACAAAATTGGATTTAATTCGAGCATATCACCAAATACCGGTGGAGCCCAAACACATTCCTAAAACGGCTATCATCACCCCATTCGGGATGTTCGAGTTCATGCGAGTTCTTTTTGGGTTGCGGAATGCAGCACAAACATTCCAACGGTTCATAGACCAGGTGTTGTCAGATTTGCCATTCGTCTGTGCATATATTGACGATGTACTTATTGCTCGTCAAACTAGAAAGGAACACATCGGTCATGTGCAACAGGTCTTCGAACGTTTGAAGTAATATGGGATAGTCCTAAACCCATTAAAATGTGCTTTTGGTCAATCCGAAGTAATTTTTTTAGGGCACCATATTTCAGAGGGGGGAATATCCCCATCACCAGAGATGGTCAAGTCCATTCAAAATTTCCCTATCCCTGCCACAATGAGGCAGCTGCGTCAATTCTTGGGGCTGATAAACTTTTATCGTAGGTCCTTACCTCACTGTGCACAAGTACTTTTACCATTGACAAGTTTGTTGACAAATGTGAGGAAGTGTGACATTGTATTTTCAGAGCACGCGGTAGAAGCATTCAACAAGATCAAGGCTATGTTGCAGGAGACTGCAAAATTGTCTCACATCCAACCCAACCAGGAGCTGTGCCTAGCAGTGGATGCATCCGCAATTGGAATTGGAGTGGTCCTACAACAAAAATGTGATGCGGACTGGAAACCCATTTCCTTTTTCTCAAAAAAATTAACAGAGACTGAGAAACGCTATAGTACATTTTCCAGAGAGCTGTTAGCTGCATTCTCCGCGATACGCCATTTCCAGCAGCTCTTGGAAGGTCAGCAGTTCCATATCCTCACGGACCACAAACCCCTGTTAGGCACTTTACAGTCTTCCTCGGACAAATATTCTCCCAGAGAGATTCGCCAGATGGATTATATCCTTCAACTGACATCGGATATCCGGCACATCAAGGGAGCAGACAACATTCCAGCAGACACCTTATCGCGGGGAATTAATTCCTTCCTGTTGCAGCCGGCAATTGACGTCGACACCTTGTCTAAAGAACAACAGAAGGATGAACATTTACAAAATCTCCTGCAGAATAATCCAACTTCATTGAACCTAGTGACAATTACCAACCCTACCAGCCACACAAAAGTTGTGTGTGACACAAGCACAAACAAACTGCAACCATATGTTCCAGCATCGCTACGCAAAGACATATTTAAGGCAGTACACGGTCTATCGCATCCAGGGGCCAATGCCTCTGTAAGGCTACTAACAGACCGATATGTCTGGCCGCGAATAAAAGCTGATACAAGAGCGTGGGCGAAAACGTGTGTGGAGTGTCAAAAAGCCAAGGTCGGTCGTCACACGCGGGTTCCTCTAGGCACGTTTCCAGTTCCAGATGAGAGATTTCAGCACATTCATATCGACATCACCAGACCATTTCCGACATGTGAAGGTCAGTGCTATCTGCTGACATGTATCGACAGATTCTCACGATGGTTTGAAGCTCTACTGATGCCAGACATGACGGCATACACAACTGCCAGGACATTCCTTGCTGGCTGGGTGGCCAGATTCGGTGTACCACAAAATGTTACATCAGACAGAGGTCGACAGTTTGAGTCAGACCTTTTTCATAAATTTGCAAAACTTTTGGGCACCAAGAGTATACACACCACGGCTTATCACCCCCAGGCAAACGGCATGGTCGAGCGACTACATCGCAGTCTGAAAGCCTTCTTACGGGCACAGCTTACGGACAATACAAGGTGGTTAGAACATCTGCCACTAATATTGTTGGGACTGCGGACAATGGTGAAAAGAGATAAGGAGTGCTCAGCAACAGAGGCTCTATATGGAACCACATTGCGGTTGCCAGCACAATATTTTTTTGAAGCACCAAAAAAAGTTATGGACATGACAGCGTTTGTCGACCGGCTAACAACAAAAATGGCCAAGATGGCATATTCTCCCTCAGGCTCGAATAGGAACATGGTCTCATATGTACCTAAGGGTTTAGAGACTTGCATGCACGTCTTTATCCGTGATACGGAAAGGAGGCATTCCCTGCAACCGCCGTATCGTGGCCTCTTTAAGGTTGTGGAGAGACAAAATAAGTGTTTCAAGGTGCTTATCAAGAATGAGGAACAAAACATTTCGGTAGACAGGTTAAAACCCGCAGCACTGAAAGAGACATATCTGAAAGTATCACCCTCAAACGCCATGCCGGTAGATATGACGCTTCAGAAAGTAGAAAAGAAAAAGACACGGTCAGGTAGACATTTCAGATGGCCAGCACATTTAAAAAATTTTGTGACGGTTTAAATAAAATTAAAAATGTTGCCCATTTATTTCAGGTACCTGGTGTAGGATAAGGAGTGAGGTCCCTTGAGAAAAGAGAGGAGAGTCCGTACACATGAAGCACGGACGCAAAAAGTTCTTCTCCTAAAAGACAATGTTGGACAGGCAGAGTACAACTCTAGAATACAGTCCTCACTCCTCCCGTAAACCCCACTATTGAAGTGAGTAATCTTTTTTCCCTTAATGTTCTGAATTGCAGTGTTGTCATATTTTCATGTTTGTTAATAAATTCTTGTCGTTTATACTTGTTGTACGTTTAGTAATTATTAAAGCTGGTCGGTAGTTTTGGGACTTGGAAGAACCTAAACCCGTACCAACATTCATTTGTGTTGCCTTCTTTCCTTCTTGTCGACGTCACATTATTTTTGTTACCGTCTATAGTTGGGATAATCTCAACAATATTATACTGGGACACTCCTAATCCCGCAGAAACTTTTTAATTTTTTAAGCAATATTTGTAACTGTATTTTATTATCAACAAAATAAAAACAAAACAGCAGGTAAAAAATATACTGTTGCAAAGTGGTAATTAAGGACTTAAAAGATTTAAAACATGGTCTTTAATGGAAGAAGAAAAACGTTCTTCTGAAATTATTTCCCATAGATTAACTGAACAGCTAGAAACAAAAGAAAACTTCAGAGTTAATCGGTTAAAACTAATGTCTTATAAACAGAGACATGTAGAGTCGTTAGATGATTTTGAAAATAGGTGTAGACTACTCACACAGAGATGTTCGCTATCTGATACTGAGCAACAACAGAGAATAATTGAACTCATTATTTCTAGAACTCCAATTCCAGATTTTCAAAAAGAGTTGATAAGAAAAGACAACACTCTCACACTGGAAGAAACTGTTCATATTGGCAAAAACATACGAAGCTTCTAACATACATTTAAAACAACTTAGTCTCATGCTGAACAATAACGCGGATGGACACACCGATATTCAAGCCATAAGAATGCCAACAACACGTTCTAAGAAATTTAATAATTGTCTCAATTGTAGTAGTCACGAATTTTTCCATGAAGCCTATAGGACAGACCGCAATGAAGTATACATCACTCGAGACATTGCAAGTTTCAAACAGTCAGCATAATCAGAGGTGGTTGTGAGTATGGACCTGTCGACCGTGAAAAATTCACCTGAAAGGCGAAGAATAGTTCCAAAAACCATTTCTGCTGGTGTAGCATTTAGATCTTCTTTCACAATGACCTGAGTCCAAGAAGAATGAGCAGCAAGTTTTCACTCCAGTGATGTGGTTCGGTCTGAGCAGCTAGTGCAGCTTTTAGTCAATGGTGAAAGCGCTCTACAAGCCTGTTAGCAGAAGGATGATAGGTGGTAGTCGCAATGTGAGTAATTCTAAAGGACTGGTGAGGGAGTATTATAGGAACAGACTTTTTTAATCTAACATGCATTTAAGCAAACCGTACACACATCCATGCATACACCTTTTAAACAACACATCGGTTGTCACCTTTGTGGTAACCCCCGCTTTGTCCAACAGGTGGCGCTCTCCATTTCCTCTTCTGCTTTCTCTTCCCACTCGAGACATGGAGCTGACAAGATGTATTTTCCTTCAATTCAAACTTCCAATGTGAATGGCACCCGAATCACATCCACACCTCGACAAGGTGTTACCTACTTAAGATAAATTCTTGCACACACAAGGAACTTTCAACGTATACTACGAACTCTCGTATTATACACGCACACACACACACACTTCCATGAACATTCTGACTTTCATACATGTGCATGTCATACTTACAACAGTTAACTTCATGCATGATATATACATTCACATACATGCGTGTACACAGAACACTCTCTTAATGTTCTCACCCTCTCTAGTTAAATAAAACATCTTGTATGTATATATGTATCTCGACTCTTACATTATCCTTCTTAACGTTATTCTTTTTAATGTCTTCTTAAATGTACTTGTAAACATGCTTTTGATAGTTGATTGTTTTTATTATGCTGTCCTAGCAACGATGACCTCTAACCATCCAACTTATTGAACATGCAGCCTAATCCAGTAACTGCTTCATACAAGCAGCCTACAGGAGGGGATCCAGCTATACAACTGGTATATAAAACTGCACTCGGCTCCCCCACAAGCCTGCCCAGCATTTGGATCAGAATACAACACATGTGGTAAAGCTGTCCACTGAGCTGTTGTAAGTAAAACAAATACTGTATACCCTTTAAATAAGGTTTTTATTAGCACAAAAGAACGATACATCAGGTCCGACGTCAACACAATAAAGTAACATGGCAGACACTACTGGAGTAGTATACAGAGCTAGCGCTTCGTAAGGAAGAGTGCTATTGGGAAGTTTTGTATCCATATGAAACACAATACAACATTCTCCCCTCCATTAAATTAGAAAGTTCCTGCTGTGGGCGGAAAGTTCATTCAAGTATTAGTGTATGAAGGTGGATTGATCACAACCAATGCAAGGAATGTAGTTTAATAGTTCAGGTACACAATGTTAAAACTCACTAATTCAGCCAGCACAAGGGGTGAAATTTAATAGTTCTGATGCGCAAAATAAATTTAATCAAGATTCACTAAACTCTAGAATCACAAATTCAACTTATCTGGTGGTCTTCTACTACGTTCTGACCGTCGCAAAACAGGTGGTTCTACTGGCGGGGGTGAATTTTCCTCTTGCTGATCTGCTGGTGTATCATTCCAGTTTTCTGAGTCATGTGGTTGGTCGATGAATTGGAAGTCACGTGTAGATACAGTCATTTGCCTACCCTCGTTAGATGGAACAAAGGCATAATGGGGGTTAGCATCTAGAAGTTCAACCTTATCAACTAGAGGTTCATATTTAGTTAACCAGTTGTGTCTCCGAATTAAAACAAAACCAGATTCGGTCATCCAAGCCACACCGCTGTCCCGAACACTGATCTTCTTGGGTGTTTAAACAGGTGCTCATGAGGTGTCTCATTTGTGGCTGTGGATATTAAAGACCGAATGGAATGGAGGGAATCTGCTAAAACCTCTTTCCAGGGTTCAGTTGGCAAACCTTTGTCTTCCAATGCTAATGAAATAGTTTTCCACACTGTTTCATTCATTCGCTCCACTTGACCATTCCCCTGTGGGTGATATGGAGTGCTCTAGCTGGTGGAGATCCCTTTGCCGTGCATATGATTCTTATACTCAGCACTCTTGAAACAACTCCCGTTATCTGAATGAATTTGGCTGGGCATGCCAAATATAGAAAACAGGTGGGAGCAAGATTGCAGTACACTCTGGGTACTTGTGTCTTTACAAGGGTATACAATGGGAGGCGGCTGTATTCATTAACTAATACCAACATATACTTATTTGGGGTAGATAAAGGTAGGGGTCCTTTAAAATCGAGGTTCAACCTCTCGAAAGGTTGAGTTGATTTGATTAAATGCACATCAATAGGGCGGAAAAATCTTGGTTTGCACTTGTTGCAAACAATACAGTCCTTTGTCATCTGCTGAATATCCTCAAGAGAGTAAGGGAGGTTTCTACTCCTTATGAAGACCATCATCCTTGTAATCCCAGGATGGCACAAGGATCGATGCAAATTGAGAAGGTTGTTGCTACTATTCACAGTAGCGCAAGAAACATGTGTGAATGCGTCAGCTACAAGATTATTCTCACCAGGGCGATAGATAATGTCAAAATTGAAGCATGAAAGCTCCAATCTCCAACGGAGCAATTTATCGTTTTTTATTCAACTACAGTGATTTTAGTCGTAAACAAATTTTACTGATTTCTGATCAGTAATAAGTTTGAAGTGCTTTCCAAAGAGGTAATGGCGCCAATATCTAACTGCTTATATAATGACAGCCACTTCATTTTCAACAGCTGGATGGTTTAGTTCAGAGCTGTGTAGAGTTCGTGAGAAAAACCAACTGGTCTACCATTTTGGTTGAGGA
This sequence comes from Euprymna scolopes, assembly GCF_053919585.1. Classification (NCBI taxonomy): domain Eukaryota; kingdom Metazoa; phylum Mollusca; class Cephalopoda; order Sepiida; family Sepiolidae; genus Euprymna; species Euprymna scolopes. The sequence continues at coordinate 254,651 of NC_136492.1, read as the reverse complement.
CTCCAGAAAGAGCACAATCAGAGGCATCAGTCTCCAACTCAAAGGGAGCATTCTCGTCGATAGTTTTTATTACAGCTGATTCAATATCTAGCTTTAGACTGTTAAATGCATTTCGAGCTCCCTGATTAAGGGGAAATAAATTGGTCTTAATAAGAGGCTGAATCTTATCAGAATACCTATGGATCAACTTTGAATAATACGAGAGAAAAATCCAGGGCTCGCTTGAGTGATTTGCTGTCAGTTGGATAAGGGAGTTCTTTTAAAGGCTTCAACCTCTCGTGGTCGGGTTTAATTTGACCGTTGGGTCCATTTGTACGAGCCTTTTTCAAGTCTCACACAAAACACATTCATATTTCAAGCTGTCATATACATACGCGCACACAAACATACGCGCTCACGTCCACACATGTACACTTATTCACGTTCGCGTACATACACTCACATTCACGTATATATACACACACACACTTACGTACACACATGTACTCACACACGCGAACACGATCACGCACATGGACGACGTCACTTCCGCTTTCTAAGGAAATACACATGCGCAAAATACACTCTGGAAACGAGTATAAAAACAAGGCGATAAGCTGTTTCTTTCTCTTTGGAACCAACTCTCAACTAGAGAGGTTGGGCGAACAAGCCGCGCGCCGTTTCGGCGCGCGCGCACGCGCACCTCACGCACACTTCCTACTATGTATGGGGCACGAGCTAAAGGCTGTATGTATACATTCTCACCCTTTCTCTTTCCACCTACTACTGGCCACTAAAAACCCCTTCGCGTCGCTGACTACTAACTGATGACAACTCTGATATCCTCTCCTTTGTCTACACGCTGTAGTCGCTGGACTACCATTCTCAATTTTCCTACAACATTTATTTCTCTTCCCACGCGCGGACATGTTATAACTAAAATGTTCATTTCTTTTAACAGCAAATAAACGACATTTATCTTATCCATTAATTGTGTCTTTGTTTCCTTCAATTCCCATTCGTTTCATTATTATTTTGTAACGGGATTGGGGTATTTATATATCCTAGTCCCCTACAAATTTAGTGACCCCGTTATTTAAATGAAATGGATGAGGTTGAATGAAGCACTCATACACACACAGACTCTTTCTCTACAAAGATAAACTTTCCCTCTTCACCACTTAACGAGAGACGCACGCCAAGGTATAAACTTTTCCTCTTCACCACTTAACGAGAGACGCACGCCAAGCTATAAACTTTCTTTCTCACCAGCTTACAGCGAAAGACGCACGCAAAACTAACCACGTGTGGTACCCTTTCTTTTACTTGTTTCTTTCACCAAAGACATTCCTGTTCGTTTAATTCAATTTAACATGTCGTTCGTTTCTTCCTCGAGACAATTCATTTTCCCTCGGAACGCGAGAGGAGCACGCATTTCCTCCTATGCCACAAGTCCACAACAAACTGGCGCCCGACTGACTTGGAACGAACAAGCATGGCGACCCTACCGTTTTGAGATTAATTGTTTTGAGCGAGACGCGCGTTTTATTTGATAAAAAAAAAAACGAACTTCTCAACAAAGAAAACCAAGCGAACCAAACCACTACCCACAGGAATAGCTACTACCAACTACAATGACGAACCCTCGTCAGACTCTGCAAAAAAAAAAAAAAAAAAAAAAAAAAAAAAAAAAAAAAAACCCGAACACGGAGCTGTCGACTTTCATATCGAATTTCAAAACAAATTCGAGCTTAACAAACATTTTCACGGTTTCCTGACATTACCCTGCAACAAACGCGAGGAGCAAAATCACATAGGCCTATGCAATTCCCTCCCGCACAGCAGACGCAGCAACAAAGAAACAGGACATCCCTATCAACACATAGGAAGAAGTTGAATCAACAATACGAGTTGAGATGCACGACGCACGCGGATAAACTCAAAACTTGGAAGTTTCGTTGACAACCGGCAACCACGAACGACTACACAAACGCCCGTACAGACAATGTACACACATTACCGCAAACGCACTTGCGAAGACAACAGTAACCAGACCCCGTTCAACAAGAACAAACGCGCGACTAGCGCCCGTCCAAACGATGCACACATTACCGCAGAACCATGCGAAGCTACCGTCAACTGGACACACACACGACACCGTCAACACAAAAAAAAAAAAAAAAAATTTCCTTCCAAACGGAACAATTCACTTCTTTGTCCAAGCAACTCTTTGCACATGTCAACACACAACAGAAACCAAACCAACAAATGTCAGCCAAAAAAAAGAGTAAACGCATTTTCCACGCGTAAGTAAATACTTTTTTTTTACGAACAAACTCCGTTTTTGACATTCCGTTCCTTTGTGACGTTTTTTTCAAACAACCACACCAACAGCAAAAAAAAAAAAAAAAAAAAAAAAAAAAAACAGAACAAAAAAATCAACTGCCGAAAACATTACTCACAAAAAAAAAAAAATATATATATATATACATAAATATATACACTGCATGTATATTTTTTTTCCTAGGAAGGGGAGTATTTGTACGAGCCTTTTTCAAGTCTCACACAAAACACATTCATATTTCAAGCTGTCATATACATACGCGCACACAAACATACGCGCTCACGTCCACACATGTACACTTATTCACGTTCGCGTACATACACTCACATTCACGTATATATACACACACACACTTACGTACACACATGTACTCACACACGCGAACACGATCACGCACATGGACGACGTCACTTCCGCTTTCTAAGGAAATACACATGCGCAAAATACACTCTGGAAACGAGTATAAAAACAAGGCGATAAGCTGTTTCTTTCTCTTTGGAACCAACTCTCAACTAGAGAGGTTGGGCGAACAAGCCGCGCGCCGTTTCGGCGCGCGCGCACGCGCACCTCACGCACACTTCCTACTATGTATGGGGCACGAGCTAAAGGCTGTATGTATACATTCTCACCCTTTCTCTTTCCACCTACTACTGGCCACTAAAAACCCCTTCGCGTCGCTGACTACTAACTGATGACAACTCTGATATCCTCTCCTTTGTCTACACGCTGTAGTCGCTGGACTACCATTCTCAATTTTCCTACAACATTTATTTCTCTTCCCACGCGCGGACATGTTATAACTAAAATGTTCATTTCTTTTAACAGCAAATAAACGACATTTATCTTATCCATTAATTGTGTCTTTGTTTCCTTCAATTCCCATTCGTTTCATTATTATTTTGTAACGGGATTGGGGTATTTATATATCCTAGTCCCCTACACAATCATAAAACCCATGGAGCTCAGTTTATTCACAGAAAACACACACTTTTCTTTATTGTACATAATTTTCCGTTTTTCTGTTACTTTGATAAGTTTCGCCAGATACTCATCGTGTTGCTCCTGATCCTTCCCACCGATGAAAATATTGTCCAGGTATCCAAAAGTGTCGTATAAGTCCTCAGAACTACTAATTTCATCAATAATTCGCTGAAAACAAGCAACTTCGTTTGTAACCCCAAAGGGTATTCAGGTGAACTGATACAAACCAAAGTTAGCTTCAAAAGCAGTGAAAGGTTTGTCATTCTCATTGATGGGGATCTGATGATACACATTTTCCAGGTCGATTGTGCTGAATATATTATACTGAGCAACCTTATTCACTACGTCATCCAGCCGGGGCAGGGGGTAGGCGTCAAGGCTTGTGTTCTTATTCACAGTCTCAGAATAATCAATGACCATTCTCTTTTTCTGATTATCGGATTTAACCACGACCATTTGTGCCCTCCAGGGTAAGTTTGAGGTTTCGATGATCCCCTCCTTTAAAAGGCGCTTAACTTCTGAATCAATGAACTTGTTATCACTTGACCTATAACGTCTAGACTTGGTGGCAACCGGTTTGCAGTTCTTTTTTATATTAGCAAAAGTTCAGGCGGTTCCACCAAAGCCACAGCGAGTCTGTAAATCTCAATAGGAGTTGAATTCCCACCGTTCTTGAAGGTAACGCTTTCATGTTTACTTTGAATATCCAGTCCTAGAATCACATCACAACAAAGGTTATTTAAAACTGACAGTTTCTGGTTGGGATACAGACGTTTCTTAAACAGTATGTTAGGGAAACAAGCACCTACCACTGTGGATGAGAGGTCAGAAGATGCCATTGAAACTCTCAAGTCTGAATCTGTTATTTTTAAATCAAGATTCTCAGCTACTTTGGTATGAATAAAGCTGTCAGAGCTACCACTGTCCATTAGTGCTCTTAATGGCCGACCCAAAATGTGGATTTCTATGGTGGATCTCTGTAGGGACGATGGAACTGCCGAACTCGAACTTATGGAGGCTAAGTTTGGATAATGGACAGAGGCAGAAGTTGATTGAGTAGTATTATTTGATTTGCAGCATTTTGCAAAATGCCTGATCCGTTTACATCGATGACAAACACTCGATTTCGCTAGACATTGTGATTTTGGGTGTTTATAATTTCCAGTTCCAACATTTAATTTCTGATTTAGCAGCATTTAGGTTTATTTGATTAAAATCCAAGTCCGATGTCTCTTCCTTCCCATGGGCTGCAGCGGTTGGTTCCCGGTATCGTGCTGGTGAATACGATTCCATATTCCTCGTTACATTGTCCAGCGCTCGGGCCTGGTCAAACAGTGTCCAGGTCGAGCGTTTTATTCTCCAACAAATGCTGGCAAATGGTATGGGACTGAATTCCAGCAATAAAGGCATCCTGAATCGATTCATTAGTGTATATCACTGCGCTGACGTCCCTAATATTGCAGTCCTTGCTAAGGACTCGTAATGCCCGAAGTTACTCGTCCAGACTTTCTCACGGTTGCTGATGCCTCATGGCGAGTAGTGCCGTGCGTATATCTCGTTTTTTTGGTTTGATAAAGAGTTCCTCCAGGTTGAGATAGGCTTCTTCATAATTTCCGCAATCGCTGACATATTCGAAAATATCCGGTGAAATAAAATTTATCAGGACTGACAACTTGTTGAGATTTTCCTGGGGTAGTGCCTCTAAAACATATTTGAACGTAGCAAGCCAGTGCTTAAACTCTTGGTTGGCAATAGGTAATTAGGGTTTACATCCAACCGAGAAGCCCCAGGGCACGAACCATTTTTAAAATCTTTTACTTTTTTTTTACCCTTTTGTGCTAATAAAATTGTTGTAAGTAAAACAAATACTGTATACCCTTTAAATAAGATTTTTATTAGCACGAAAGAATGATACGTCGGGTCTGACGTCAACACTATAAATCGCACAGTCCCATCTCTTCCGATAACCACTCCCCCCAGTGCCTTAATAGCATCATATCCCAGCAGTACATCGAATCCCAGCAAATCCCCTCGCATCACCAGCACATCAATGTCTGCGGCTACACCAGAGTCTGTGTGGACTTTGACAGTTCCGGCTCCACAGCAAGCTTGCATATTGCCACCTATTGTGGTTACTTTGATGTTCTGCTTTGTCCAGTTTCGACACAACTTGGCACTCATGATGGTGTGTGAGCACCCGGAGTCGAGAAGAGCTGAACAAGGCACTTGGTCCACGTACACATTTATTGTCGGTTGCGCCTCAATTAAATCTTGTCCGGGGAACAGGGCGGCGCTGACGTCCGGCCCCCTGATGCATTTCCCGCACAATTTTGGGATAAATGTCCATAACTACCACATTGGAAACAGCGCAGGCGCCCCCGCCCCTTGTTAGTACAATTTCTTGCGAAATGGCCTCACTGGCCACAGCAGAAACATCTCCCATTGTTCGTGGGTCTCAAACTGGGACTCTTTTCAGCATTAGTCTTGGCTGCCTGCGCCATCATTACAACCGGTTCCCTCAGGTCCTCCTCATCTCTGATAATGGCTCGAGCGCGTTCTAACAAATGTTCCATGGGCGTTACAGATATGCTGGTGGAAGCCCTCAACAGTTGCTTAACATGGGTAGGAAGGCCGGCCACAAACACATACGCCAGTGTTTGCTCTGACACTCCATTGCCAAATAGAACTGCAAGTTTCTTCAGCTCTGCGAAGAAGACGTCCACGGTTTCTCCTGGCATGAGCTTCCTAGGGGCAAATGTTTCGTAGGCCGTGCAGGGATCCATGGCAAATGCCTTGTATAAAGCATTTTTTATACAGGTAACATCAGAGGTTGCAGGTCAGCTCAACCCTTTCGACCCAGTCGACAACAGAAGTGGATCCGTCGAATTCGGGTATCAGTTTTAAATGAAACTTTGCCCCAGCCATAGTTGTCCAGGAAAAGAGACAAAACGAAATTGCCGAAATAGCTTATGACCTTCACCTTCACTGAGGTACAAGACTTATATGATCTTCACTGAGGTGCACGACTTGACACACAAAAAAAAACAGCCTCTTAATCACTTGCTAACACACGCGTCACTGTAACATCCAATGACAACAACAACCTTCTCACTCGACCTGCCTTTTATACCACTATCTCAATCCCTTCTCTTGCGCATGCGCCTGTAGATTCCTGACAACCTCGAGACTTCCGCTTATAAAAACCCAAGTTTTGTTGTCGCGCATGCCTATACAAGTGGGCGTTTGTTTTGTTGGTAAGTACTACATCTCCCCTTCAGAAAACGACCTTACCTGCCAGACAATAGGAGGCTTGCTTTGTTTCATTTGAAACACCTCAATAAGTTAGACAAGGACTCAAAATTCAAGGAGGACTATATCGAATTCATGAAGAATGTCTTTAAAGATGGTGATGCTGAAAGGATTGTGACTAAGCAACAAAAACCAGGAGCTGTGTGGTACATACCACATCAAGGTGTTTATCATACAAAAAAAACTGATAAAATCAGGGTTGTTTTTGAGGTGTCTGCGAAGTTTGAAGGAACTGCTTTAAACGTCCACCTGCTAACGGGGCCTGAGCTTACAAACGGTTTAACTGGGGTTCTCCTCAGGTTCCGTAAGCATCACATTGTTGTTATGTGCGACGTTGAAAGAATGTTCCACAGATTTCATGTCGATGAGAATGACAGAGATTAACTGCGATTCTTATGGTGGGAGAATGGAAACACTGACTCACAACCAACAGAATACCGAATGAAGGTCCACCTCTTTGGAGCATCGTCGTCGCCAGGGTGCACCAATTATGGTATGAAGTACCTTGCTGACCAAAATGAGAGACAATACCCAGCTTTATTAGAAGGGACTTTTATGTGGACGACGGTCTCATTAGCTTGGAATCTGTCGGTGAAGCAGTCCAGTTGGTGAAGGAAGCTCAGGCCTTGTATGCCAAAGGAAGGTTACGTCTTCATAAATTCATTTCAAATGATAGACGAGTGCTGGAACCTATTGATGCAAAGGACCACGCTGCTGGAGTAAAAAATGTAGACTTTGACCACGATGATCTTCCAGTACAGGGGGCCTTAGGAGTAAGGTGGAACGTGGAAAGAGATATTCTCTGTTTCAAGGTATCACTCAACAATAAGCCAGCTACTAGCCATGGTGTCTTGTCTACAGTGGCCTCTATATATGATACACTGGGCTTCCTGGCCCCATTTGTTTTACAAGGTAAAAGGGTGTTACAAGAGATGTGCCAGAGAGGTGTCAGTTGGGATGAACCTCTCCCAAATGAATTGGAGCCAAGGTGAGACAGCTGGGTGAACGACTTGACAAATCTTGAGAAAATCCAGATCCCGAGGTCCTTCACACCAACCGACTTTGGGAAGATACAGAGAGCTGAACTGTATCACTTCTCAGATGCTAGCAGTCAAGGATATGGTCAGTGCTCTTACATTAGATCTATAGGCAAGCATCAGGTATACTGCACCTTGATAATAAGTAAAGCTAGAGTCGCACCACAAAAATAGTTACAAAGCCAAGACTGGAACTAACCGCAGCCACAGTTTCCGCTACAATCAGCGGTATGCTGAAGGAAGAACTAGAACTCAAGATCAACAGAGAATACTTCTGGACAGATTCTCGTGTTGTTCTTGGCTATATAAAAAATGGCACTCGATGTCTTTGTGGCTAACCGTGTCCAGAGAATCCGTGAGGCCACTGATCCCAAGCAATGGCACTACATCATACATCAGAGAACCCTGCGGACCTTGCATCCAGAGGCCTTAGTGTGAAGGAACTCATGAAATCAAACTGGTTCCTGGGACTCTTCTTGTGGGAGAGAGAAATAGTCACCAGACAGGAGACTGTGGAACTGTTAGTAGGAGATTCTGAGGTCAAGTCCATCCAGGTGTTCAAAACTGACTCCACTGGACGGATCGACATCCTGGAATGATTCAAGGCCTTTCCTAAGTGGACCACAGCAGTGAAGGCAATCGTTCGGATTCAACAATTGGCTGGAAGATCAAAGTCCATTGACCCCCTAAGTGCAGAAGAAAGAAGGAAGGCCGCACTTACTTTGATCAGATTTACACAACAGGACGCCTTTACGAATGAGCTGAGTCTGCTCAGCCAGAGATCTGGAAGTCTACCTTGCAATCACAATCTGTACCAACTCAATCCCATCGTACAGGATGGCATACTAAGAGTGGGAGGAAGACTGAGAAGATAACCTGGACCTATGGATTTCAGACATTCAATGATTCTCCCAAAAGGGAGCATTGTTACCCACATTATTCTCGCACACTATCATGAAAAAGTAAAACACCAAGGCCGTGGACAGACACTGAACGAGCTCAGAGCCAATGGGTACTGGATAATTGGTGGTAATAGAGTAGTTGCACAGTACATAAGGCAGTGTGTCCCATGCAGAAGAACCCGAAGACCAACCGAGGAACAACAGATGGCAGAGCTCCTGGTGGATCGCGTCACTCCCTTGCCACCATTCACTTACTGTGGCATGGACTGTTTTGGCCCATTTTATAGCAAGCAAGGTCGCAAGGAACATAAACGGTACGGTCTCCTGACGTGTTTGTGTTCCAGAGCAGTTCACGTTGTTATGCTGGATGATATGACAACAGATGCCTTCGTCAACGCCCTTCGATGTTTTATTGCCATCCGAGGAACAGTGAGACATATTTGGTCAGACCGGGGATCAAATTTTGTTGAGGCGAAGAATGAATTAGGAAGGCCATTGAAGGAGATGAATAAAGAAAGAATAATTACATACCTAACAGACAGAGAGTGTGAATTCGTTATGAATGCACCAAGCTCAAGTCATGCCGGAGGCATATCAGAATGACAAATCAGGACAGTAAGAAACGTTATAGACTCGGTTCTCAGACACAGTGGTGGAAGGATGGATAATTCTTCCTTGAGGACTTTTCTTTATGAGGCCATGGCTATTGTGAATAGTCGTCCTCTCATTGTAAGCGATATTAATGATCCCACCAGTATGGAGCCATTGACACCCAACCATCTGCTCACTATGAAGTCCTCCATTCCCCTGCCCCCACCTGGTGAATTTATCAAGGAAGATCTGTATATCAGAAAGCATTGGCGATGGGTGCAATAGTTGGTTGAACAGTTCTGGAGTTGGTGGAGGAAGGAATATCTTGCCAACATCACCCTCCGACAGTGGTGGCACACTCCAAGGCGAAATATACAAGCTGGTGATGTGGTGGTTGTCAAGGAAGAAGAAGTCTCTCGGAATGAATGGCGACTAGCTAGAATCCTCGAAGCATACCATGATGACGATGGCCTTGTACGAAGAGTCAAACTCCAGATCGGAGAGCGAAGAACAAAGAAACAAGAAGAATGTTCGATTGGCCCATCTATTGTTGAACGACACATACAAAAGTTGGTCACTTTTGTGGAAAACAGCTACAGAATTCCGTGAGGGTGATGACAGCACTGTGGAAATCGCCACTGTTATCTAAGACATTATTATGAGATCACAATGGCGATTTGGGGGGAGTGTAACTGCCAGCAGCTACTGCTCAGGGGCGAGCCACATTCAAAAAATAAAATGTGAATGGTAATTCAAAGAATAAGGGGGGGGGGTCCCTTCCTGGAAAAAAATATCACTTATTTTATTTTTGCTTCTTAGTTGAAACATAGGTTAGAAATGAGTTGAACAAACCGTGTTTTAAATTGAACGGCCACGTGACCAACCTGCTTTCTGTGGGATCGGTCTGGGAGGAGAAGGTGCAATCCTTAATAGCGGACATGATGGCGACTGGGTGAATGGGAGAAAACCGCAAAGTTTAAATTGACACAGCCAGGCAGGCGAACTAGGGTAAATACTCTCTTTATAATTATTATCAATGAACGATGAAAGAATTTAATCGATTTCTCTTAATTTTCCTTGTGTATTGCTCAAACATCGTTACTTCCCTTCATTGATCGTTGTCTGATTCTCTTGTTTGTTTCTGCTCTCTGTTACAGTTTTTACAGTGAATTAAGGATGTTAATTGCGAAATAAAATTCCTTATCACATCAGTATGAAAGCCTCAAGCCTTGTCCTTTTTTTTACCCACGGCCGAGTACAGTTACAATTATAATTTCGACACTCTGCTAAGATTATGTTTAACCTAATAAAAAAAAAGGCATTTTCTACTAATAGTATTATAATTAAGTAAATCATCAGTTACATTTAGTTATTCCCCTTGATTCTTGTCTATTTTCATCGTGTTCACTACAGAAAACAGCGCTGATTTCAATAAATTAATCATTAGTTATGTTACAAGATGAGATCTTGCCCTGATGCGAGAAACGGAAGTTGTTGTCATCTCGAGTGCGGAGAAAAAGGGATTTTTGAACATCTGCGGGGCAGTCCGATCAGACTTCCGGCAAAAAGAAAAAAAAAAGAAAAACGTGCAGCACATGGCCGACCGGAAAATCGCAACCGCTACGAGATTCTCAATTCACAAGTGAACAGTATTTATTTGTGTGCTTTTGTGGTTATTCCATATTTACTGTATCACACGTCATCTCCACAACGTTACGATCAGACAAGCCATGCCTATACCCCGCATCATCGAAACAACCACGTCTTTACAAACAAGTCATCTCTAAACCCGGCTCTTGCCGCTAGACGACCCTTACAACCCGACAAGACTTTATTGTGACTATTACGGATGCCGGGAAATGATCCAAACAATACCTCATCTGCTTTGTGGTAAATAAATATATGTTTAACTTACACAGTTATCATATTCTTGTTTTTGCAACCATACGCATTTTCTCGCCCACAATATATAGAATATAACAGTTACATATAGTTATTTCCCTTGATTCTTGTTTATTTTGATCTTGTTTAATAAATAAAACAGCGTTGATTACAATAAGTTAATTATTAGTTACATCTAGTAATTTCTTTTGATTCTTGTGTACTTATATCTTGTTTAATAGAAAAAACAACATTGATTTCCACAAGTCTATCATTCATGACATCTAGTTGTTATGATGTTATGATTTAGATCTCGTTTTGACTTGGGGACGCCGTCATACTGTCTGCCACGTGTCACCGTGACGACCACCACTCAAGTTTCATGATTCCTGACCGCTTTGGGGAGAAACTGACTACGTAGGGATTCACGCTACGATCGCTACCATGGCACCAAAGTCGAGGCACATGATCATGGTTACCTCCACAAAATTACGGGCAAAACGCTTAGATGCCTTACACACCGTAGCGAAAACAACAACCCAAAAGAAACACAGTTTTCTCGACATGGAGGCAATTTCTTCATCACTAACCGTTTGTCTACAACTACGTCCGCGTGCTTGCTATATTTAGCGAAGCCAAGGAAAAGACAGCAGAAGGACCACCAGCCTCGCCATCACCACAACGCTACGGCTGTCGCGACCAATGCTACTACTACTACAACGAAGGCTTCGTCGCGCCTTCTAACAACAACAACTATCGCTATTGACACACGATTATAACCAGCACTGCTGCTACTACCATTACCAACGAAGGCTTCGTCGCGCCTTCTAACAACAACAACTATCGCTATTGACACACGATTATAACCAGCACTGCTGCTACTACCATTACCAACGAAGGCTTCGTCGCGCCTTCTAACAACAACAACTATCGCTATTGACACACGATTATAACCAGCACTGCTGCTACTACCATTACCAACGAAGGCTACGTCGCGCCTTCTAACAACAACAACTATCGCTATTGACACACGATTATAACCAGCACTGCTGCTACTACCATTACCAACGAAGGCTTCGTCGCGCCTTCTAACAACAACAACTATCGCTATTGACACACGATTATAACCAGCACTGCTGCTACTACCATTACCAACGAAGGCTTCGTCGCGCCTTCTAACAACAACAACTATCGCTATTGACACACGATTATAACCAGCACTGCTGCTACTACCATTACCAACGAAGGCTTCGTCGCGCCTTCTAACAACAACAACTATCGCTATTGACACACGATTATAACCAGCACTGCTGCTACTACCATTACCAACGAAGGCTTCGTCGCGCCTTCTAACAACAACAACTATCGCTATTGACACACGATTATAACCAGCACTGCTGCTACTACCATTACCAACGAAGGCTACGTCGCGCCTTCTAACAACAACAACTATCGCTATTGACACACGATTATAACCAGCACTGCTGCTACTACCATTACCAACGAAGGCTTCGTCGCGCCTTCTAACAACAACAACTATCGCTATTGACACACGATTATAACCAGACCAGCACTGCCGCTACTACTATTACAAACGAAGGTTTCGTCGTGCCTTATAACCACAATAACAACAACTAACAACAATCTGCCATCTTCACCCCAAGGACTGCTCGTTATTATTCTGTGTTATTTATTAGAAAATAAATTGTTGAGTTCGTTCAAATCTTAATCCTGTGTTGTCTATTCTTTTGCTTGTCACCATACGCTTCATAACATAACAACTGGTGTCAGAAGCGTGCGACAGGTAGAATGGACTACTCAGGGTGCACCCGTAACGAACTTCTCAGTTTTATCAGAGACCAGAAATCGGCACTCCTCCAGCTAAAATCGAGTAAATCACGACCAGACGAGGCCCTTATCCTCGAAATAAAAGCGGACCTAGAGATTATGCTCTCCACCCTCAAATCGACCACCTTAAACGACACGCCCAAAGCCGATAATAACGACTACAATCTGATGATCAGATTACAGGCCATACACGATTCGGTAAAGGACATAAAAAAGTTCAACCCCGGGAACGATGTTAACCGCTTCATCACGGATGTAAACAAAACATACATGATACATGTCAAGCCGGAAATCAGTACACACCCTAGTATCGAAAAAGAGTTTGTCAGAATCTGCAAACAGCTTCTGAACGAAGGGATATTCCAGCAAATGACGGACTCCCAACACGACACATCTACCTTCGAGCAACTCAAAGCATACCTCATAACGACCCACGGCAGCCAAATGACAAACTTCCAGCACCTCAGCCGGGCTTGGGATTTGCAGCGTCGAGATGGGGAGAGATTGACAGATTTCGCTGGCCGACTGGAAAACACGATTAGAGAGGCTGCAGTACACATAAAGGCAAAATTTAAGTCGGATCACTCACGGGAAATACCTGCAGATACTGTCTTCTCTCTCATGGGTGCAATGCTAATGAGTGAGAAGGTGAAAGCCTGGACACCGAGCTTATACCCACACATCGTCAAAACAATGGATAAGCATTATACGGCGGGTGGGATAGCTAGTGATGTACAGCGGTACATCGACTGTGGTGTCAAAACGGACGATGAAATCAATGATAGTCCCATCGCGTACTACGCAAACAGGCCACAACGATCTGATCAAAGGACCAGGCGAACTGAACACAATGTGAACAGGCAAACTCTCCGCCCACAGGCAAGGAAAGATACCACAACACTGCGCAACACCAAACCCACTGGCACTCGCGGCCATTTTCAGATGCGCAGGGATGATGAACACAATCAGGATGCTGAGATCTGCCAAAACTACATGAAAGGCTATGCATGCTTCCATGGACGCAACTGTCGGTACCGGTACCCACCTCGTGCCCAGGCATATATCGCAACAGACGACAAGGATATGCCACCGGAAGATACTCTCCCCACTACCATGGCCGAGGATTTTCGATACGGACCAGGCGAGATGTGATGGCTCACCCCGTGGTCCAACAGACTCACCATCACATATTTAACTTTCATCAACACTCGGCGCAGAAGTCACCTTTCGTCAACACACATTTCATGATCGAGGGAGCTACGTTCTCGGACATATCTATGTTGGACTCAGGCTGCTCCACTTGCATTATGCCAGTGTCTCGAATACCTGAAGAGGTCAGACGTCGAATAACGCCATCCAACGTGCATGTGAGAGGCATAAACGGCAGCATCCATATCCTTGGCGAACTTAATTGTGGCATCGCCATCGGCAACCACGATTCACCCAGGTTCGACGGGATCAACATGCTGATAACATCCGCTATATCTCCAATCCTGATCGGCCAAAGCATCCTTGGTCACAGCACACTAGACTCCTACACAATCGACCACCAAAAATCAACGATCGAATTCAGACGCACGCTCGCGTCCACTCCGATAACTCACACGGCAGCAATACTGCCAGCTCTTACACAGAAGATACCAGCTGATGATACCACATTTGGAGCCCACACCATCGATCATTCCACTAGACTCACACAGCCCAGCCCCAAGACACTAAATGAAAAACTACACTGGCTACAGAGTAATGTGGGTGTGGCATTGCCCAACCATCCAAACCACGACGAACTGGAGGCCACAGCAGACTTAATCATCCGCTTCGCCGACATCATGGGTACCGAAAAGGGAGAAAAGGGTACCTTCATCAGACCAGTTCGAATACCAACCAATGGCCAATCCCGCTGTCAGAAGCAACACCCAATCGCCCAGGTTCTCGAGGCTGACGTCGATGCTGAAATCATGCACATGGCCGCCAGAGAGATCATCGAACCATGCAAGGACCCCAAGGGTTTTAATAGCCCTGTATTTGCCGTTCGCAAGAAGAACGGGGCAATCCGGGTAGTTGCCAACTTCAAAGCAACACTCAACAAGGTCCTAGTCGATCTCGACCCCTACCCCATACCTACGATTGACCACCTGTTCCACAGAATCGGCGAAGGAAATAAATATTTTGCATCCCTTGATCTTCGCAGTGGCTATTGGCAGATCGCTATCGACGAGCGTGATCGACACAAAACTGCATTCACATGGAAGGGCAAATGCTACCAATACACACGACTCGCCTTTGGTCTCACATCTGCCGGACAAATCTTCTCCCGCTGCATAGCTGAAGCCTTGGCCACTGTTACATCTCGCACCAACATATCCTCGTACATTGACGACAACCTAGTCCACGCCAAAACATTTGAAGGATACATACTGGCACTGGAGCAACTATTCACCGCCCTACGTAAATTTGGACTAAAATTGAATCCGGATAAATGTACCTTCCTCGCGAACGAAGCAAAATTCCTCGGTCGCATCGTAAATAGCAAGGGTTTCAAGGCCGACCCCGAATACGTCCGCGCCATCATGGAAATGAAGCCTCCAACAACAAAAAAGGAACTGCAAGGCCTCATAGGTCGTTTAGTGTGGATACGGCAATTCCTGGAGACACGGGTACAGGAACAAATCAGGTCGGACACATTTTCCAGCATCATGACCCCCATCCATGAACTGAATAGGGCTGGCAAACCATTTGCATGGACTGAGCAGGCGGACAAGGCCTTTAATAAGATAAAGAAACGACTGTCCTCGCCTCCTGTCATTTCATTCCCTGATTTTGATCAACTCTTCACGCTCACCACTGATGCGAGTGACACCGCATGTGGGGCCATCCTAATGCAAGAAGATGACAGGGGAAAGAAGAAGATCATAGCAGTCGCTTCACACATATTTAACACCACGGAACAAAACTGGTCCACAACTGAACGCGAGGCATACACAATAAAGTGGGCCATAGCAAAATTCGACTACTTCCTACACAGCCGCCCCTTCGTCATCTTCACCGACCACAGATCACTAACCTATCTGGATCAGCGGGTATTCAACAATGCCAAAATCCGCAGATGGCAGGAAGAGATCGCATGCTATAAATTCGTCCTGGAATTTGCGGAGGGCGAATCCAATGTCTGGGCCGACATGCTCAGCAGAAGTCATGGCCAAAGAAAAAATAACACACCAGCTGACGCCAACCCTGCAGGCAAAACATTCCGAATCCAGGGTTCGGACCTACGTATTTACATCCCATCCTGGTGTATGGACGAAATTGATGGATCAATGCTCATCCCCGAAGCACACACACCTCAGAACACCCGCCACCACAAGAATATTGTGGATGCGTTCTTTGCCTATCACTCTTCATCGACCATCCCCACAAAATACAATTGTGACCATATCAATATCGCTGCTGAGCAATGCACAGACAACACACTGTCGAGAATCATCAAAACCCTCCAGACGAATAACTCCAGCAAAAACTGTAACATCGACCCCGATGACCATCGGGCCCCCATACTCAACAAATACATCCACCAGTTCTACCTGGAGCCCGGCACATCTGTCTTGATGATTAGGGACAACATTCATTCCCCAAAACTGGTCGTACCATACAAACTCCGTCCCAAGTACCTGCATCAAACCCATGACTGCATCAATCATTCAGGTATCGCCCGCATGCGCGAACATCTATCCGGCTACTGGTGGGAATGCAAGGACCATGACATCAGGACGTATGTCAACTCCTGCGAAACATGTGCCAAGCGGAAGGGTAACTATGGCAAACGTAAGGTCTGGCCCACCGGGCACTGCAAACGTGGAGAAAGACCGTTCGAAATCATCTACATTGATTTCGTCACGATGCCAATTTCAAAGGGGAAACGCTACATCCTAACCATGCTGGACAGTTTCAGTAGACACCTTACGGCTGTGCCGTGTTCCAGAGATCGTGCGATCGATGCTGCCCGTGGAATTTACAGTTTCTTCCTTCGACACCGGGAAATACCACGCATTGTTTCATCCGATCGCGGAACCCACTTCACGGGGGAGGTATACAGGATCTTTTGCCAACTCACATCAATCACGCAGGAATTACATTGTGGCTGGCGACCACAAAGCTCAGGTAACATTGAACGACAGCATCGCACGATGAAAAACGCCATATACATGCTGTGCGAAGATAGAGACTGTGAGTGGACCGACGTCCTCGAATCCGTCATCTCATCAATGAATGCTACCATCAACAGTGCCACTGGAGCGTCACCACACTATATAATCACTGGTCGGCAGCCCAACATTGGTTTGCCAAGATTACCCGACAACAGTATCACAAACCCCAGCCCCACGGCTTACGGCATGCAGGTCAATGCCCTGTTAAGACAAGTTCATCGACACGTCGCGCTGGCCAACAATGAAGCTGACCACGCCCAAGACCCAAATTTAGACAAGGACATGAATAAGGAACCAATACAAGTCGGTGACAAGGTACTAATCCACCGGCCTCAATCAGCTATTGCTCACGCATCTCACCTACCCTGGATCGGTACCTTCGAAGTGGCCAAGACCAACAGCATGGTGATCCAGATAAAAAATGATGATGGCCAGAGTGAATGGGTTCACCGGGCACATGTCCGCCGATTAATACCACGTCCAAAACATTTGTCCCCCAATCTACCTCCTCTACCCTACCCAACTCGTCAATCTACCGAAGAGACAACGCTTCCACCCAAGGCAGGGGCACACAGAGCGTTGCAGGACCCCATATACGTAGAAACCCCTCGACTACCGTCCGGATACAGATCGGACCTGATTCGGAATCGGTCAACACGAGGCCAGCTTCCTAAACGGTTTAAGGATTTCATCATGGGTTGATTCCATTCACACATGCAACTATGACCGCACTGGACAATTCAAGCCAAAATGAGATCTGGGGGAGCTGTTATGATGTTATGATTTAGATCTCGTTTTGACTTGGGGACGCCGTCATACTGTCTGCCACGTGTCACCGTGACGACCACCACTCAAGTTTCATGATTCCTGACCGCTTTGGGGAGAAACTGACTACGTAGGGATTCACGCTACGATCGCTACCATGGCACCAAAGTCGAGGCACATGATCATGGTTACCTCCACAAAATTACGGGCAAAACGCTTAGATGCCTTACACACCGTAGCGAAAACAACAACCCAAAAGAAACACAGTTTTCTCGACATGGAGGCAATTTCTTCATCACTAACCGTTTGTCTACAACTACGTCCGCGTGCTTGCTATATTTAGCGAAGCCAAGGAAAAGACAGCAGAAGGACTACCAGCCTCGCCATCACCACAACGCTACGGCTGTCGCGACCAATGCTACTACTACTACAACGAAGGCTTCGTCGCGCCTTCTAACAACAACAACTATCGCTATTGACACACGATTATAACCAGCACTGCTGCTACTACCATTACCAACGAAGGCTTCGTCGCGCCTTCTAACAACAACAACTATCGCTATTGACACACGATTATAACCAGCACTGCTGCTACTACCATTACCAACGAAGGCTTCGTCGCGCCTTCTAACAACAACAACTATCGCTATTGACACACGATTATAACCAGCACTGCTGCTACTACCATTACCAACGAAGGCTACGTCGCGCCTTCTAACAACAACTATCGCTATTGACACACGATTATAACCAGCACTGCTGCTACTACCATTACCAACGAAGGCTACGTCGCGCCTTCTAACAACAACAACTATCGCTATTGACACACGATTATAACCAGCACTGCTGCTACTACCATTACCAACGAAGGCTTCGTCGCGCCTTCTAACAACAACAACTATCGCTATTGACACACGATTATAACCAGCACTGCTGCTACTACCATTACCAACGAAGGCTTCGTCGCGCCTTCTAACAACAACAACTATCGCTATTGACACACGATTATAACCAGCACTGCTGCTACTACCATTACCAACGAAGGCTTCGTCGCGCCTTCTAACAACAACAACTATCGCTATTGACACACGATTATAACCAGCACTGCTGCTACTACCATTACCAACGAAGGCTTCGTCGCGCCTTCTAACAACAACAACTATCGCTATTGACACACGATTATAACCAGCACTGCTGCTACTACCATTACTAACGAAGGCTACGTCGCGCCTTCTAACAACAACAACTATCGCTATTGACACACGATTATAACCAGCACTGCTGCTACTACCATTACCAACGAAGGCTTCGTCGCGCCTTCTAACAACAACAACTATCGCTATTGACACACGATTATAACCAGACCAGCACTGCCGCTACTACTATTACAAACGAAGGTTTCGTCGTGCCTTATAACCACAATAACAACAACTAACAACAATCTGCCATCTTCACCCCAAGGACTGCTCGTTATTATTCTGTGTTATTTATTAGAAAATAAATTGTTGAGTTCGTTCAAATCTTAATCCTGTGTTGTCTATTCTTTTTGCTTGTCACCATACGCTTCATAACATAACATAGTTATTTACCTTTATTCCGGTCTAATATTCATCTTATTCAGTAGCAAAAACAGCGGTGACATTAAGTTTATCGTTAGTTAATTCTAGTTATTTCTCTTGACTCTGGTCTATTTTAATCTTATTAAAATCAATTCTGTTTTTAACAAGTTAACCATTAGTTACATCTCGTTATTTCCATCGATACTTGTTTGTTTTAATCTTGTGTAATAGAGAAAACTTCACAAATTTCAAGTTCTATAATTAGTTGCATCAACTTATGTTCCTTTGTTCTTGTTTATTTTTATATTGTTTAATAGAGAAAAAAACGTTTATTTTCAGTAGATAATCATTAGTTACATCTGATTATTTCCAGTTTAATCTTGTTTAATAGTGAAAACAGCGTCGATTACAATAAGTTAATCATTAGTTTCATCCAGTTAGTTTTCTTGATTCTTGTCGATTTTTATCTTGCTTAATCGAGAAAACAGCGATGATTTGAATAAGTTTATAATTAGTTACATCTAGTAATTTCCATTGATTTTTGTTTATCTTCATCTTGACTAATAAAAAAAAAACACATCTTTATATCTATAAATCAATCATTAGTTACATCTAATTATTTCCCTTGATTGTTGTCTGTTTTTATTTTGTTTAATAGATAGGTATGGGTAAGAATGATGGCATAAAGATAGGGGGGATATAGTTTTGTGGTTTATCATAATTCCTTTGTAGGTTTCCAACTACTTTTGGATTGTATTTGAAAGATTTAAAGACTAAAGTTAATTTCCAAAGAGAAGAAATACTTTTGTACTCCTTCAGGAACTACCTGACCTGCCGGCTGCAAAACGTTGGGTTACTGTCTGTCAGCACCTCTTTGGGCGTGCCTCTTTCAAAGAACACTGATGACAGCTGGTGAATAATGTAGGGGAGTACTGGCGCCCAAGTGATCTCTAGACCGCGAAGCACGCATGTCCACAATCAATGAGTGTGAGGAAGGGTGAGGCGTAATGTGTGATATCCATGCCTACTCTCTGCCATGTGTCGCTCACTCCCAATTGCCTTTTTTTTCCACTGAGCCAGGTCGATTGACATGCCTCACAACTTTTCACTGCTCTCTTGACATCTACCTTTCTAACTTCTGGGCCAACCATCTTGGCAAAATATAGTGTCCGCTTAACCTCTGGGTGTCCACATTTCAGATGAATCTCACTGATACGATCTGGATCCATATTACATGAGATGGCTGCACATGGTTGTTGCAGTGTCTCAGAACCTCTCCGAGTATCAGCCAGCAGCCACCATTGTGGTAATCGTGTCAGCGCATCTGCTCTCTTGCTTGCAGACCTGATCAACGTTACGTCTATGGTCAGGTTGTACTCTTTGATTGTATCGACCAGGGTGGTGAGCCACCTTCATATCAACATTTCACTCGCTGCCCGTGTGGTTAACCGTGCTCTTCCAGTCAATGCATTAATTATCCACCAATGAGCGCATGCAGAGTCTATGATAATATGTAGTACTCTGGCTTGCCACTGAATTGCTAGGGTAACTCCCTTCAATGTGGCATCAAGTTCGACCAAGTTTATGTGCCTAAAATCTCCCTGGCTACAGTTTCTGTTAGCATGCTCAGGAGTGTGACATTATGCACTTTATCGTCCCATCCCAATGATACGGATGTGGCACAACATTTTATGGCCGCCACTGCCACCCTGAGCCAACCAAATACAGGGAAGTGGCCCACCAGCTTTTTACAAACAGAAAAAATGCTCTGACGAGTGATGTTGGATGGGACTTCCGGAACATCACCACTTCTCCTCCAGTAGAGCCCCTCTTTGCTACTGCTCACATGCAGGCCAAGTACTTTTACCCTGTTTTGCAGACGCTCCAGTTCCTTGCATGTCAGTCCAAAGTTCTCAAAGTGCTCTTTGACCGACTGGGCAGACATGAGGCTCTCATTTATAAAGATATTGTCAATGTAAGATGATGTTGCCTGGCGCAAAGCCTCATCCTGTTGCTGGATTGTATGCATAA
This sequence comes from Euprymna scolopes, assembly GCF_053919585.1. NCBI lineage: Eukaryota > Metazoa > Mollusca > Cephalopoda > Sepiida > Sepiolidae > Euprymna > Euprymna scolopes. Next base: position 233,219 of record NC_136492.1, on the reverse strand, counting down.
TTGCCGTCATAATACCTGGTGCCACGTTGAAACCGTACTCAAGACTGGTCAGACAATAGCAAGTTCCTTTAACTTCCACAGTTGAAATGGCCACAGCGCCTTTTCAAAGCGTATCTGCAGGTAGGCCTTGTGCAGGTCCAGCATTGTTACGTCCAATCCTTGCTACTGCCACTCCCTTAATTTGAGCACACAAACATCCGCCCCTGTCATGTATGGGTCAACATGTTCATTAAGCTCACGGTAGTTCATAATGGGTCGGACGGTCTGTTTGCTATCTTGTAAGACGGCCATCATGGGAATCAGTCCTCGGGAGAAGGGGAGAGCTCATCCTCCAAGTATGGAAGCAGCCAGCCATTGTTGATTCAAGTCTGCAGTTCTTCTTCATACTGCCCCCGGAACCTCATTGGAGGGCTAATAAGGATATGGGTGGTTGATCGCCAGACCACTTCCAAGATGTTGTCCATGTGTTGGTTTCTCTGTCATACTCCACATGAAAGTTAGGTTCACACAGCACAAACGTGTTTCTTATGTCAGGAGAATTCTATCTTTCCAGTGCAGTCCACAATGATTCCACCCAGCTGTGTAATCAAGTCCATCCCTAGAAGTAGGTCGTACCCAAGCAGTTCCCCCCAACCCAATTTTCCACCCCAACCCAACCCAGAGTATATAAGGCTAATGTCACTTGAAATTTACCAGATTGGTGCAGAATCTCGAGATAATAATATCGCTCCCTGAAGTGACCACCACCCCTCTCCATTTCGCCTGAGTGCCATCACTAAGAAGAGAAGAGAGATTTGAGATTTTAAAAATGTACTAACAACTCATGTGTGTACATATCTGTAAAAAGTTGTAAATTTTGGTGAAATTAATTTTTTAGTAGAATAGAACCCAGTCGTCTGTTTTCTTTCTTGCAAACACAGCTTCATTTTTTCGCTTACAGATGAATTCTACACTGAGGATTCGGGATCAATGTGCCAGCCTCTCAGAGAACCAGACATCACCAGCCAAAGTTTTCTAAAGACGATTAGCGGTCCTTGCGTGACCTCACCAAGAGAGGCGGGTTACACCAGGAAAGTCTTCACAGAAAAAGAAAAAAACTATCCCTTCATCAGAAGATTACCTAACAGACTCGAAGGAGCAGCTTAAATGACAGATCATTTTTGCAAATGATAAGAAGACTCGACTGGGTGCATCAACCTGATAAATTTGCTTTTCATTGTTGTCATATTTCTGCACTTCAGAGTTTGAAATTATGTGAGAAATTTATTCACAGAAAAAAGTATTTTTTTCAATTAGTTAATCATTAGTTACATCTGATTATTTCCACTAAATCATGTCTATTTTTATCTTAATAGATAAAATAGTGATGATTTTGAATAAGATAATCAGCATTTACATATACTTATTCTTCTTGATCTCATTTAATAAAGCAAACAGCGTTGATTTCAATATGGTAATCATTAGTTACATCTAGTTTCTTCCCTTATCTATTTTTATCTCGTTTACTAGAGAAAAACAGTACTGATTTCAATATGTTCATCTTCAGATAAATCTATTTAATCATCTTGATTTTTGTCTATTCTTATCTTGTTTAATAGAGAAACAATGGTATTATGAATAAGTTAATCAAGTTATTTCCTTTGATTCTTGTCTATTTTTACCTTGTTTAAAAAACAGCATTGATTTAAATATGTTCATCTAATATATAAAACGTCTGTATAATCGCCTCCATATTTGCAAACTCTATCACCTCCGAAACCAAAAGTCACAGAGTGGTGCTAGGTCCCTCAAATAATTGGATTTTTATGGGCCATTCTTCTATGGGTCTTTAGCTGGTAAAAATTGTTTTTAAGGAATCAAAAATGGGTTAAAATTGAAACAAATCATTAAACAATTTGTACATTCATATTGGTTTATTTTTCATTTTAATTAGTGTATATGCATCACATTGGTACAGTGGTAATGTAACCAGCTTTAAATGTTAGTTTCAATTCCACCTGATGGCATGTAAATACTTTTTTAATTTTGAAATCACGACTCTATAACAATATATACAAAATCTGGACAAATTAAAATATATTTAAGCGTATTTTAGGCCCGTGCAAAGCCAGGATCCCCCCCTCCGCTAGTCATTACATAAATCTGGTTACTCCTCTGCATTCTTGTCTATTATTTTGTTTAATAGAGAAAACCGCGGTATTATAAATAAGTTAATCATAAGTTACATCTGGTTATTTCCCTTTATTCTTGTCTATTTTTACATTGTTTAATAGAGAAAACAGCACTGATTTCAATAAGTTCATCATTAGTTACATCTAGTTATGTCTCTTAATTCCTCTCTTTTTTATCTTGTTTAATAGAGAAAATAGCGGTATTATAAAGAAGTTAATCATTAGTTACATCTAGTTATTTCACTCTATTTTGTCTATTTTCTTCTTGTTTAATAAATTATTATAAATATGTTAATCATTCATTACATCTAATTTCTCTTTGTTCTTGTCTATTTTTATCTTGTTTACTAAAGAACGCAGCATTGATTTCAATAAGTTAATCTTCAGTTACATCTAGTAATTTTCCTTAATTTTTGCTCTTTTTTCCCCTTGATTATTGTCTTTTTTTTGTTTAATAGAGAAAACGGTGTTGATTTTGATAAGTTGTAGCAACAGCTATATTTGGCTGGAACAAATCTCTGGAAGAGACATTCTAATCGGAATCACCATTTTCAACATGCACACATTTGAAGAGTGCGCAAAGACACAATATTGTGATTTGCCTATTCACATACATGTAATAATCCACATGCAGTAATACAGCAAATAGTCCAGAACATTCTGGAACATGCATGTATAAGCTTTTGCACGCATAAATTAAACCAGTTCAGGATGCAGTTCTATGAATAACATTGCTGCCCTACTCTATCATTGTGGGACATAAAATTACTAACATGACTTCATGCACGTCATACACCTTAATTCTATTGGAAGCACCATATTCAATGAGAATTCTTTTCAACTCATTATTTTGAACTCCTATTTTCATATGTAATGAACACACACACACATATACACATGTCCTGATGACTATTTTCTTTTCCCTCCAAAAAGTACCCACACATGTTCCCTCTCAACATGAAACTTCATTATCATGAACTTTTTCCTTTTCTAGGAAACACTCATTGTCAAAGACTGTCTAATGAACACTTTGTGCAAAAACCCTTGATGTTGAAATGATTTGGATTACTGTTTCTTAAACATGTTAATAAATGTTATTTTATCTCAGTACAGAAATCTAGAATTCTTTGAATGTCATTATATTTCTTAAGTTATTCACGTCTTTTAAATTTATGTGGATGTAGATGTGACTTGGTAGGATCCTTCTGTAAGTCAGAGATCTTGTGAAATTTATCTTTAATGGTCCCAGTGAAACTCTACCACTTTCAACTTACTGATATCCCTAAACCTGCAACCATAATCTCTAATATTTAGATTCAGAATACAAATTGGTAAATGCTGATGCACACAATAGTACATTTTAGCCAGTTGCAAATTCTCTTCAAATCCGCACGTAAATCTAAAATCTCGGAAAAATTTTCCTATTTCAACAAAGCCCTCATATAGTGAATCTTTTTCAATGAACATTTTGTTACTTCTCAAACCATGACACTGGGAACATTTTAAATTACATATTCGTTAAACACTATCAGAACTCCTGCAGTATATAGACTGTGATCGACGAATTACCGAATAATAGCAGTGAACCAGAACACTCACAGCACAAAAATGGAAAACGTCACGGTGTCATTGAACGACTATGCTTCCATTGGTTAAAATCTCACCATTTTGGATTGACGACATTACGCATTGGTTTCTCAACTCAAGGAAGAAAAAAAAGAATAAAGCTTATCTTTTCCAATCACCTAACACGACGTCAGTAAATCAACAACAAACAAATTACCCATGACCCTCCTTATGAAATAACGACATAGGTCCCAATAAATTTACCGATTTTTGCGAATAATCTCTCCAAAATTGAAAATTAAACCAAACATTATTTTCCTACAAATCGAACACTGACAATAGTCAATTGGCGTCAGAAACATGGTCCACCTATGGATTAATGGTTCCGTAGCAAGCACATTGGAAAACTCACCAACAGGATGTTACCTACATAGTTGACAGTAAGTGTTTATAAACACAATAAATTTTCAATGGAGCTTGCGATACAATGCAGATAAATGCTCTCATGCCAAACCATGGCCTAACCAAGCACAATGAAGATACCACCATTTTTTGCATATGTGTGAATTAATAAGCCTCCCCCCCCTATGGACCAACCATTCTTGACCTCTTTTGAATGAGCTTATTGCAAGTACATCGCATTCTTCTGCAATGTCCATTCACCACACGCATGCCAAGCCATTAACAATGCTGATCTACAACAGATCACAGCCAAACCCAAGTAATGACCAAGAATTATCACCTACATTTTGCCTTCACCTACAGTATACTCTAAATGGATACACATGTCCATAATGCAGCTTGCAAACACATGCAGCTCATTTTTTTTCGAAATTACACAATTAAACACACCCAGGCAACTGCGCAACTAAAAAACTGATGATGTCACTTTTCTTATGGACTGCCATCAACTTGCAATTGCTGCTTATATGAACTTTTCGTCCAGCAGGAGAATGACGTAGCTGCAACTATATTTGCTCGGGACAAATCTCCGGAAGAGACATTCTAATAGCAATCACCATTTTTAACATGTACGCATTTGAAGAACACACAATAACACAATGTCATGATTTGCCCATTCGCACACATGTAATAAATAATTATGTTATGCTCCACATGCAGTAATAAAACAAATAGTCAGGAACATTCTGGAACATGTGTATATAGGTTTTTACATGCGTAAAATCAAACCAGTTAAAGATGTAGTCTTAGGAATATTGTAATCTAGTATGTGTTCGCATATGCTGCAACATATTTTGTTTCTGTGTAAAAGAAGAGCCACATATTTCACAAGAATATGGCTTTTCTCTTGTATGTGTTCGCATGTGTTGCACCATATGTTGTTTCTGTGTAAAAGAAGATCCACATACTTCACAAGAATATGGTCTTTCTCCAGAATGTGTTTTCATATGTCGCAACATATGTTGTTTCTGTGTAAAAGAAGAGCCACAAACTTCACAAGAATATGGTTTTTCTCCAGTATGTATTCGCATGTGTTGCAAAATATGTTGTTTTCGTGTAAAAGAAGAGCCACATACTTCACAAGAATATGGTCTTTCTCCAGTATGTGTTTTCATATGTAGCAACATACTTTGTTTCATTGCATAAGAAGAGCAACATATTTCACAAGAATATGGCTTTTCTCCAGTATGTGTTCGCATGTGTTGAAACATGTTTTGTTTCTGTGTAAAAGAAGTGCCACATATTTCACAAGAATATGGCTTTTCTCCAGTATGTGTTTTCATATGTCGCAACATATGTTGTCTCTGTGTAAAAGAAGAGCCACATATTTCACATGAATATGGTTTCTCTCCAGTATGTATTCGTATATGTTGCACCATACTTTGCTTTACTGTAAATGAAGAGCCACATATTTCACAAGAATATGGTTTTTCTCCAGTATGTGTTTTCAGATGTTGCAACATATTTTGTTTTATTGTAAAAGAAGAGTCACATATATCACAAGAATACGGTTTTTCTCCAGTATGTGTTCGCATATGTTGCACCATATGTTGTTTCTGTGTAAAAGAAGAGCCACATATTTCACAAGAATATGGTCTTTCTCCAGAATGTGTTATCATATGTCTCAACAAATATTGTTTCTGTGCAAAAGTAGAGCCACATATTTCACAAGTATATGGTTTTTCTCCAGTATGTGTTCGCATATGCTGCAACATATGTTGTTTCCGTGTAAAAGAAGAGCCACATACTTCACAAGAATATGGTCTTTCTCCAGTATGAGTTCGCATATGTTTCAGCATAGTTGTCTCCATTTTAAATGAAGGACCACATACTTCACAAGAATATTGTTACTCTCGAGTATGTGTTGGCATATGATGCACCATACTTTATTTCATTGTAAATGAAAGGCTACATACTTCACAAGTATGTTTTTTCTCCAGCATGTTTTAACGTCACAAAATATTTTATTTTATTGTAGATGTAGAGCCACATACTTCACAAGAACATGTGTTTTTTTTTCATTTTTCTTTATCCTTTTCTTCTAGGAGTGGGACATCCAAGCAAATGTCTTACATTTACCCCTATTTTAGTGGGTCCACCCAAGCGGTCTTTTTAGGATTCTAACTGTCCCTTTCGGTGCAATCGTTTGTTCCTCACTTGCACTTGGTTCACCGGTTATAAGTACTTTTTTAAGTTTTTTCATAAACCAAGTTTCTCCTATATGATTGGTATAATAATTTTTCTTTAGTATGCATCTGAATGTGGCACCATACTTTGTTTCTGTGTGAATATTTCACAGGAATATTTTTTGCCAGCATATGTTTGCATGTTTCAATACATATTCCTTCCTTTTAAATGAACAGCTACACACTTTACAAGGATATGGTTTCTCCCCATTGTGTTCGCATATGTTGCAGCATATGTTTTTTTCATTGAAAAAGTAGACTCACACACTTCAAAAGTATATACTTTCTCTCTTGGGTGTTTCATTTTACTTTTGTCAAAGTTCTTGGGAATCCAGGGGCTCTTTTCGTGGGGCTAATATTTGAAATCTATATGTGATACATAGATAGGAAAATGTTCCATTAAACTTCTTTTTTACATGTCAAACACTGGTTAAGTAAAGTAGTTGGGAACATAATTATTCTCTCTTTAATTTATCATTTTTATCTGTTATAGTACACACTTCTTGTGGTCTTGTTGTCTTATTGGATTCAGGTAGAATTCATTTTTTCTGCTTGAGTATCCATTTTTTATCCAGTATGCATCTGCATATGAATAGCCACTTAACGTTTATTTAGAAAATAAGCATAAGAATTTATAAGATTATGAATTCTTTCCAGTATTAGATTTACAGCTCATTTTGAAGGCAGAATATTTGAGATATTTTTAGTACAAATTGATTCTCTGTAGAGTATGTAAGAAACTTAATGAATTATGAATCATTCACATTTTTCAATTTTTTATGCATTAGAAATTTTATCATATGTATGAATTTTTGAGTTCATTAATCAGATGCAAGCATATGTACAAAAGACCCGTGAATTTCTGACAAGCATTCCAGCTAGTATTCTACTCATTAAAACTAATAAGAATAAAATACATATACAGTTGACAAGAAAGGTTTTGTCAAATATACCTTCTTAAGGTGAGATTCTATGGAAGAAAAACATTTGTATTGTTCATGGTGGTAGGCAAATGACAAACATTTTTCATTTCAAAACGGGTCAATTTTATATTCCAAATCACCAAAAGAATGTAGATCCATTCAAATCCAATAATAGTTGTTTTTCTCATGAATTAAATTCTGCAAAATTCAAACAAAAGATAAATTTCAAGAAAATATATTAATTTATACAGTCTCCAAAATTAAAACAAAAATGTTTTTATTGCATTGTTATATTTTATAATAAATAAATCTTTATGTATAGTGGTTTAAAAACATAAGGTATAATATCTTCAATTTAATTGCACAATGTATTTTAAAGAAACATTCAGTAATCTATTAAGATGTTTTCTTATTTACAGTTGAAGGAAGACAAAAGCAATTATGGCTGAAAGAAGACTTGAAAGCAATTACGGTGGAAGGAAGACTTGAAAGAAATTATAGCTGTCAGGAAATGTAAAGTAACCAAAGCTGAGTGTTTTTCCTCACAAATATTAAAATGTACCTCAGGAGCATGGTGACAAATTTCACTTAAAACAGATACCAGAGCATAATAGTGCAGACACCATCCAATTCAATATTGGATAGATTGAGGAAACAACGTTCATGTTACCAGATGAACAGATTTGACTGGCTGATACCCATGCATATAACAAGTGATGCGTTCATGGTCTGTCAGCATTAAGTTAGAAAAATTGGATGTTTTGCCTGTATAAAAATGTTCATCAACAGCATGTGCCATTCTAAAGACTGGCAGATGCAGGTCATGCAGACGCATGCTTTTGCTAAGTAAATATATCTGGAAATGTTGAAATGCATTGATTCTGAGAGCTTCTGTACCAAACTGAATAAGGGAATATGTTGGGAAGAAAAAACAAACTCTTCAGATCATTACTTTTGGTAGTAAAATGCAGACGTATAGTTGGGGAATAAAATGATGTTTTATTTTAGGTCTTGATAACTGGTTGAAGACCTGATTAGGTTTTGGTTCCTAATAAAAATAGATGCAATGAAAGCTACCAAGGGAGTATCTACCTTTGTCAGGAAGGTCCAAATTTTTATGATAAACAAAACCATAATTTCCTGAAATGGCTACTCCAGCTGATTGGAGTCAGTATGTACAACTAATCAAAAGTGTGCTGTGTTATTAATTGCTAGGACCTTGATGTTCATGCATATAATTTTGGCACTCATTTTTGCATCAGAAAACTTACAAGGTAATGATGGTGATCAAACACTATGCTGCTAGATCAATGATTTGGTAAGTGTCATATCTGAATAAAATATTTTTGCACACTTATTGCATTTCTGATTATTTGTGTGGTTAAAAATGTTACATCCAACACACTGCTGCCCAAAATATGCTACTCCTAATCTCGATGCTCTGCTATCAAAACTTAACTCCAAATCTTAACACTCTACTGCCAAACTCAACTCTAGAACACGACCCACTGCTGACAACACTTGCTACTCTGATATCCAAATAAAAAATTACTATCTCTAATGAATCAGGATTTTTATATCCAACTGAAAGTATCTCATTTGCATGTCGTGTGAAAGCATTACAAGCATATGAAGAGTAGGTGGCCATTTTTTCTTCATTATCCTTATCTACACAGAACTCCACAGACTGCACACAAACAGGTTTGTACTAATTTTAATCATAATTGGCATGAATTGGGAATCTGGGAATTGGATTGTTTGCAATTTGGAAACAAGCTTGAAGTTTTAAATATTATTAACCAGAGATAGGTATTTTCTCTTGAAAACTAAGCATATGTGTAGAGTAGATGGTTAGAAAGAAAGAAAAAAAGAAAAAAAAATGTACCGGGTATATCTGCATCACTCTTTGGGAAAGAAGAAGGAAAGGATGGCTAGCTCATTTATAGACACAAATGGGCATCTTGGGAAGGCAGAACATGATGGGAGAAGCTTTTTTTTCCTGTCTCTTCCTTTTTTTTCTATATAGGATATAAAAGCTGGGAAAATTGTTTACTGGGGTTCGTTTGAACGTACGGTTAATTTGCGTGTCAGTGGGAAGAAAGAAAGATGGATTTTCTACGAACGTCGAAACTGGAAGAGAAGAAGGATTGCCGTATTTTTTGTGTGCGGAGAGCGTTGCAAGCTAAAGAAGAAAAACCTCTTTTTTGCATGAACATTTAACGGTATTCGGCAGTTAAAAGGAAAACTTTCATTTCAATACTAGAAGATATTTCGGCATATTAAACAGGTTAACATGGTTGACTGGAGACACTCAACTCAGATTTTGAGACCCTTCACTGCGGAGGGTGACCTAATTAAATGGCTGGAAAAATTAAAGATAGTAGCAAGGTTGCAAAATATCGAAGACGTGGTCACCCTGCTGCCACTCTACTTAGAGGGGGAAGCCCTCACTATTTACCAGCAGATGCACGATGAAGATAAGGAAGACCTTGCCTCAGTGGATCAAAGACTGAAATTGGCTTTCGCTTAGAGTCCATTTAAAGCACTCGGCAAGCTTGCAAGTTTGAGGTGGACTAGCGAGTCTGTTGACGTCTTTGCTGTGGAGATCAGGAGACTGGCAAGATTGGCTGGTTACATGGGGAGGAGCCTGAAGTAAACGGCTTCCCAGAAGAAATCTCCGCAAACATGCAGAGAATTACTGAGATCAATACGATGGAAGTGGACGATCTCTTGGTCCACACCAGCGTCCTAGTCAAGAATGTCAAGGGCCCAATTGTGGCTGCAGCTATGAGTGGAAATAAGTGCATGAAGCCCCACTTGAATGACGAGAGACAGGCAGTGAGGCGACAGGAGGGGAAACCTGCCATCAAGTGCTTCCGGTGCCAGGGTCCTCACCTGCTCAAGGACTGCAAAGAGCCAAGACCGGGGCTCACCTGCTACTGATGTGGAAGAGTGGGGCACATTAGCCGCTATTACGTTGCTACACAGGACCAGGGAAACGAGTAAAGGGGGGCCATTGAGCCAGTGGTTCCCCCTTCTATGTGGAAATAGCGCACAACGAAACATTGCCTCAGTTACCGGTAGTAGTCAATGGGAAGAGAGCCATGGCCCTTGTTGACTCAGGCTGCACCACAACATTGGTAACGAAGAATGTCGCTAAATCATGGAGCGGAGCCAGGAGTATTAAGACTGTGGATGGCAGGGAGGTGAAATACCTAGGAGAGACAAAAACGGAAGTACTGGTGCATGGTGTGCCTATTGGACTACGAGCCCTGGTGTTGGATCTTCTGGTTGGTGATGTTGATGTGGTTTTAGGTGTAAGTGCGATCAAGCAACTGGGGGGGGGGGCGCTACGTTGAGAGGGGGCCAAGTAACTTTTGGACGCCTCGGCGCAGTAGGAATGGCAGGAGCGGAAGGTGATAGAAATATCAGAACGCAAAAACTGGAGGCTTGCTGCATTGAGGACGCGGCTTTCCTGGCAAGGTTTGATGGTGAGAGGTAGACGGTGGAATGGAAATGGATCTCCGAGCCTTCAGTACTATGAAACAATGAAAGATGCTACGAGAAAACACTGCGAGGAGACATAAGAAAAGGATTCGAGGAAGAAGTGGCGAGGTGGATAGAGGAGGGAATTCTGAAAGCGTGGACAGGGGAAGAAAAAGGAGTGCTACCATTACTGGCGGTTGTTCAACCCACAAAGAACAAAGTTAGACCGGTACTGGATTTTAGAGAATTAAACAGATACGTAGCCTGCCACACTGGAAAGGGAATTGACATATGCAAAGAGGTTATGAGGAAATGGAGGAGGATGGAGCGGGCCACTAAGATTGTCGACCTGAAGTTAGCTTATCTCCAGAACCATGTAGATGAAAAACTTTGGCAACATCAATTGGTCCGGTACAAGCCAGCTCCCAAAATTATGACTGCCGTGCTGAAGACGGTGCTAAGTAAAGACTGTACAATGGACAAGGCCACTAGTTTGTACATTGACAACATTCTCATGGAGGAAGCAGAGGTGACAGCGGAGAAAGTGAGAGGCCATGTCGCGAGGTATGGGTTGACTGCAAAACCGGAAAAGTCCCTAGATGGAGGAGCGGTGTTGGGGTTGAAACTATGCCGAGATGGCAAAGGAAGCCTTGTCTTTAGACGAGGGAATGTAATACCCAAAATCGGAACCGACTTGACAAAACGAAAATTCTTCTCAGTCTGCAGGAGACTGGTGGTACACTATCCAATTGCCAGCTGGCTCAGCATAGAGTGCAGCTTTATTAAACGACAAAGGGGCACTGATGGCTGGGAGGGCCGTGTGACGAAGGAGGTCAAAACATGCTACAAGAAATCATCACAAGAGTGACGAAAGAAGACCCAGTAAAGGGGGAATGGTACATCAGCAGCGGAGATGTGGGGGTGATTTGGTGCGTTGCCAGCAGTCTGGCATTGGGCACCGTATTAGAGATGGGAGGTGTAACTGTGGAAGATGCGGCGTGGCTAAGAAAGAAAAATGACTATTCCCATATCAACGTAGCTGAACTGGAGGCCACTATGAAAGGAATCAATCCGGCCCTGAAGTTGGGATTGTAAACGATTGAAATCAAATCTGATTCGGCAACGGTAGTTTTATGTATCAGGTCGGCAGTGATTGGCGATAAGAGAGTTAGGACCAGAGGTGCTGCAGAAATGCTGATCAAGCACAGGCTTGGAGCACTTGTAGATTTGATAGCAGAATTCCAGTTGAATGTATCTGTAGTGCTGGTCCCATCAGAAAAGAACAAGGCAGATTTGATGACACGGTTAAAGAAGGCCTGGCTGCAAGAGAGAAAGGAAGTTTATTCAGTATACTGTGCAGGGGAGGAAGTTAAAAAGTTACATGGAATGCACCACTTTGGTCAAGAACGGACATTATTCCTGGCAAGAGAGGTTTACCCGGAAACCACAGAGAAGGAGGTCAGGGAGGTAGTGGAGCACTGTCAGGAGTGCCTATCAACAGACCCCGGACCATCCAGACACAAAGCATGAGAGTTGCACATTGTGGTGGACTGGAAGCGATTGGCCAGTGATGTGACCCATTATCGCCATAAGCTGTATCTGTCGATGGTTGACTGTGGACCAGGGAAGTTTGCTATATGGAGATAGATCAGGGCAGAAGCTGCATGCGTGATTGGAGGGGTCATCGAAGAAATATTTTTGGAGAGAGGGCCGGGTGAGGAACTGTTAATGGACAATGGCCCCGCTTTCTGATCAGAAACCTTTAAAGAGGTGTGTGATAATTGGGAGTAAGGCAATTTTTTAGAGCAGCGTATCGGCCGAGTGGCAATGGGATAGTGGAGAGGAATCATTGCACCATCAAGACTGCTGTGGAAAAAAAGCAATGTTTCACCCATGGAGGCGGTGTTTTGGTACAACATCTCACCGAAAACCAGACAAGATGAGACAACTGTGCCTCATAGAGCCATCTTCGCATATAAGTGGTGGAGTCCGTGCAACAAAACGGTAGGAAGTGAGAGTAAAGAAGCTACCATTAAAGTGGACAAGGAGGTGAAGCCCCCAATGCAAAATGTACCACTCGCTGGGGGAGGGGGGGTCGTAACGGGAATGCAGTCGGAGAACAACATGATGGTGAATGGCGTTCCCCGGCATATCCTAGACCTGCGTTGTGTAACCCTGCTGGTGTGCACTGATGGCAGTGAAGAGGAGGAAGTTGAGAGTCATCAAGAAGCCAACGATGCCCACCAATTCAACTTAGCCCCACATTGTGGTTCTTTACAACCGGACGAGAATGTCTGTAGTGAACCTGAAAATGCCAACTCCCAAGAAGTTGTCTCCCAGAGGCCTCAACGTGAGAGGAGGAGGCATGCTTGGATTAAGGATTATGAAGTGTCTTATTGATCTCGAAGATCGGGGGGGGGGGGGCGTGGGGGGTATATGGTTAGAAAAGAAAAAAAAAATGTACCGGGCGTATCTGCATTGCTCTTTGGGAAAGAAGAAGGAAAGGATGGCTAGCTCATTTATAGACACGAAAGGCATCTTGGGAAGGCAGGGCATGATCTGAGAAGCTATTTTTTTCCTGTCTCTTCCTTTTTTTTTCTAGATAGGATATAAAAGCTGGGAAAATTGTTCACTGGGGTTCTTTCGAACACACGGTTAATTCGCGTGTCAGTGGGAAGAAAGAAAGACGGAGTTTCTATGAACGTTGAAACTGGAAGAGAAAAAGGATTGTCTTTTTTTGGGGGGGTTCAGAGAGCATTGTAAGCTGAAGAAGAAAAACCTCTTTTTTTGCATGAACATTTAACAGTATTCGGCAGTTAAAAGGAAAACTTTAATTTCAATACTAGAGTATGTCACCCCTACAAGTATCTGTCAGCATAATAAGCAAAAGAAGGTGCATTGTCAGAAAAGGTCACTGAGTTGATCATAAGAGAATAGTGAGTAGATTCATGCAAAAGTTGCTGGAGATTATTAGTAGGGGTAGGCTATAGAAACAAAATTTTTCAAATAAATGCCAAAAGTGGCTTATTACCTTCATTTATATGTAAATAGATGGGAACAAGTGATTTTGTTCAAAACAGGTCAAAATTGGAGGGTCGCCGGGGACCAAACGTGATTTGACCGCGTCGACGCGTGAAAATGGCTCAAATTTCGCCCCCGAACACACTTAATCACTTATTGAAAGCCACAGGGTGCATTTTTTGACTATAAATGCATTTGTATCATTAAATCTAACATTCCCATTCGCTATCCCACAAGTATAGGGTTTTTTAGGGTATCTCAGAGTCCAAAATGGGTCAAAATTACCCCAAAATTAGCCAAAAATGGTCGGAAATCACGGATTTTCCAAAATGCATCTCCTATGGGCCCAAAGACACCTCTACATAGCAGAAACTGTTGGGAAATGCTTGAAGCAGGCACTCTCCTAACTTTTGCACTGTTAATGAGGGGTATAAGGACCTTTAAAAGGGGCTAAATATGGCCGATTTAGCCAAAGAGAGTCAAAAAGTCCCTAAGAATCAACATAGGTTGTCAAAAAGGGGCTTAATTTGAGTTATAGATGGAAAATTACCAAATAAGGAAATGTTTTCTTTCTGTAACAATGCAATGGCATCTTTAAATAGACACGATAACATTGCATTGCATTAATTGTGAATTTGATTGAACTTTGCTTTCTTTTTCAGTTAGTAAAATGCAATAAACATGGCTGGTATAGCAGGGCAGATTGACGAAGATTATAATTACGACGATTGGACTTATCTTCTGCTTGATTCTCTTCCAACTGAGGCTGAATATGTTCAAGCTGTGCAACATCATGTTGTCAAATATGGTACCACGACACAGAAAAATCATATTCACCAGTTCTCCTTGCGATTACTACAATTGTGGCAGAAAGCCTTTGGAAGTGATGTTCGTTATGTTACAATACCTGGGATAAAACATAAACTTGATCGATCACTAAAAATTTACGACAAAGATGTCTACAAAGCAAAGGGTTCCAGACGTGTGAATATGATTAAATGGAAACGAGAGCACCATGTCCTTCTCAATATACTTTCAAAAGATGTGAATCCTGATGAATTTGATGTACATGAACGAAGATTCTTTGTCGATCAAAAGTCTCTCTCTCGCAAATGGCTCATTGACACTTTCCACGTCGATATGGAACATGAACGGTTTCTGGCAGAGCAAGAACTGAAGAGCAGAAGACATTGAAAATTCAATTTTTGTCGTGCAATGTCATTACTACATGGAACTTGACAAGATGAAAACCAGTATTTGTGCTAGAGAATAATGATGTGATTGACGAGCTCTTTAATGCATTATATTGATATTTTACTGTTGAATGATTTTAAAGTAATGTGAAGTGAAGCTGTGTCTTGAAATAACAAAATAATTCCTTTGCTAATTACTCATACCTTTTATCAAGTTATTCAATATATTGGTTACAAATCGAGAAATAGCGAATCGAGGGCCATTTTCATCAATTTTGGGGTAACTATGAGAACAATATGAATTCAGACTCTTCTTGGACAGCATTTTATTGACATTCAATGTTCAATTTACAATTAATTACTTTCTGAGAAGTTGATGTAGTAAAGTTACGATGTTTCTAAAAAGTATCATTGATGAATGAACTAATGATTCATATGTTATGTACCGTAAAGCGTAATTTTGTAATTTTTGGATTGTTTTGACCCTTTTTACATCCCCCAAAGATCTCTAAATACCCTAAATACAAATGGATAAGATAACAGGGTGGTTATTTCAGTCTTCCAACTGTAAAAAGCCATACAGGAGTGTTTATAGGAGCCCGATGAGATATAATACCTGCATTTTGGGGATTATCTGTGATTTTTGTTCATTTTTGGCTAATTTTTGGGTAAATTTGACCCATTTTGGACCCTTAAGATACCTTGAAAAGCCCTATATAGGTGGGATAGCCAGTGAGAAGGTTAGATTTAATGATATAGAGCCATTTATGGTAAAAAATTGCACCCTGTGTGGCTTGGGAGATGCATTTTGGAAAATCCATGATTTCCGACCATTTTTGGCTAATTTTGGGGTAATTTTGACCCATTTTGGACTCTGAGATACCCTAAAAAGCCCTATACTTGTGGGATAGCCAATGGGAATGTTAGATTTAATGATACAAATGCATTTATAGTCAAAAATGCACCCTGTGGCTTTCAATAAATGATTAAGTGTGTTCGGGGGCGAAATTTGGGCCATTTTCACGTGTTGACGCGGTCAAATCACGTTTGGGGCCAGCGACCCTCCAATTTTGACCCGTTTTGAACAAAATCACTTGTTCCCATCTATTTACATATAAATGAAGATAATAAGCCACTTTTGGCATTTATTTGAAAAATTTTGTTTCTATAGCCTACCCCTATTATTAGGAGTGAGGCAGACTGTGTTGCAGATACATGTCGCTGCCAGTAACAGCATAAACTGGGTTAAATATAATCAATCCATTGAAACAGTAACCACTTAGGAATGTAATGGACAAGAGACTTCAAGGTGATTACAGATCAATAAACTGCTAATTCTCACTAAGAAGTGATGCACAGCTAAAGATGTAGTTTATGGATACAAAAACATACCAAATTTTGATTTCTGTAGTATAACTACACTAGGTTATGCATTTTAAATATTTATTTTAATTACTAACACTATTTGTTGATCTCTTCTCAAAAAAACTTTCAAAATAATGAAACACCCAGAAATTAAAAAACATTACAAACTTTGTGAACATTTAAAAAAACAAATATAAATATATTCAAAATGATAAAATACACATAGTTTTTCAAATATTCTTTTCATTGCATAAATCCAGAGATTTCATGATTTTATGTAATGGAATACACATTTGAAATTACATGATTTTATACCAATGGATAATTAATGATTGTATATCATTAAATACACACAATTCTGTTACATATTCTCAACAAAAGTAAAACCACAATATTTTTTTTTTTACTTACATTCACTTCTAACAAGGTATATTGCCTCTTGGACATAATGGGATACTATTTGGAGCCATGCCTAGGAAAAAAATGTTGGTTTATGTTACATTTAAATTTATGCATATCAGTAGTCAGGGAAGCAGGTAGCAGGAAGGGAATTCCAAATCTAGCTGTTCGAGGGAAGAAACTATTAGAGTAGGAAGCTTTCTGGCATTTAGGAACTTTAACAGAGGAGCGGTGAAATTTTGTTGCTATACAGGTTTATTGAGGATATGTAAGTCGGGGGAATACAAGTGGAATGAGTTAATCAGAGCATATTCCATTAAAATATTTGTAAAACAGACACAGAGATACACCATTGTGTGATGGGAAAGGGGTTGGAGCTTAGTTGACAAAGTGAGACATATCAGATTGAAAACACTTTTTGGACAATAGTCATATAATCTAAGTCTGCATTTTTTTATTTAGAAATTTAAAATTGCAATGTTGGGTGAAAAAGTAACAGAACTTTTGATATTTTTTTTAATTGTAAAACTAAATAACTGATAATGTAATGTTAATTTTTGCTTGAAAAATTTCAACATAATCATCATCAGTATCTTCCCCTGGATTTCTCCAAAGCACAACAAATGCTTTGCTGAATCTTACTTCGTAAAATATTTTGGTTAACTTAGAAACAATAACAAGGAAAGAATGTGGTGGACATAAGCAGAGTTGGTTTTCAAACCTTGGGAGTTGAGTGTTGAAATACTAAATAATAAATTTGGTCAGAAAACATGACTGAAGGTTATGTGCTACGTCTTTGTGTGGTCGAGTGACATAAGCACAAAGGACTAGTCACATACATACAAGTAGTGTTAGGAGTTAACGGAGAGAGACAGGCACTAAGAGTCGATAGAGAGACAGAGATGGTCTTCAGATTTAATATGACTACTAGTAGAGGCGGTCAGAAATAGTGATAGTCAGAATCAGCGTTGCAACTTTCCAAACGGGGGAAAAAACACTGGAATAAAAAGTTGCCAAAAATAAAATCCAAGGTTCTGTCATTTTCAATGCAGCTTTTCGTTGAAAGAGACCAAAAACGGACGAGATGTGTTCCCAATTGGCCGGATGTTGAAACCCCCAGATAAGTGTTGTCTTATGTGTTGAAAAGGTATTTTATGAATATTCTTGTCCTGTCACAAACAGTAATAAAATGTACATACACACACAATAAAGTATAAATCAGACAATCACAATGCTAGACAGTTATAGATGAACACAGGTATATGCACATGTCATAAAGATGACTGATAGGTATATATAAACGTATATACACTCTGTATACATACATTCATTAGAAGAACATTTAATACAACTAAACGATATATGGATTTAGACACGTATATATAAATAATATACGCTCGTTTATATCTACCCCGACAATACAACATAAAGGTGATCTCAAGCAAATGGATTTGTACACTATTACTAAACAAATATTTATTATATTCAAAATAAGGATCCAGGTTGTCTTTTATGACAATACATCTAAAGAAAATGAAATTAATCCAGATGAGCTGTAGGAGTCAATCTTGGACATTTTATATCCCTGAGCTTAATAAACGACATCCCTGATGCAATTCTATCTAAAATAAGAGAGTTTGCTGATTATACTATGTTTTAATATCGATATGTAGACAAATCGACTGCACACATATTCAACACAATAATTGAATCCTTAAAAAGTAACTTCCAGTTTATAGTGGAATGTGAGCACAAACTGATATTAAGATTTATTGCTACTAAAACAAAACTCCATTTTTAACAGATTTTTTTAACTTAAGAGTCACCACTTATCAAGGCACGAAAGCTATTCAAAGATAAGTATGAATAAATGGAAGTTGGTATTGTATTAATCGTTAATAGTGTAAATTTGACAGAATTTATTAGTTGTGAGGGACAGCTCAACAAGAGCTTGTTTACATTGGATTTGAAGGCTACCATATTGTATTCAACCGGGAAGCAGAACTGGAACAGTATTCCACAGGTGGGCAGTTCTGACAATAAAGCCTTATTTATGGAATCTGAGTTAGTTGATAGATTAAGGGGCAGATAGTGGGGGAAATCGTTCATAATAGTTGTAGTTAGTCGAATGTTTTTGTGAAAGTTTGGCAAGGAGGACTATAGATTAGAGTTCTGTTGAGCATTTGCCATGAAAATAATTATAGAGAGGAGACAGGCTCACATCTCTTCTATGGGAAAACGGTTGCAGGGAAAAGAAAAGTGTATTACCTACTACATTTCGAAGCTGATTTTGATATCTATCAAGATTTGATAGGGAGCGTCGTACAGCTCCTGCTCAAATGTGACAACAGTACTCGACTTTAGGGCATACATAACAGTTATAAGAAACCTTTTCAACCAACAATTTCCATGGCGACATAAGATTCTCTTTTTCAATCTAACATTCGCAGGTAACATGAAGTGAGACAAATAGAAAATATTTCCAAGTTGGCATCAAGGAAGGTTAGCTCCCTCTACAATGAAAAAAAAAACTTTTCAGACCTGCCATTATACTATATCTACAAAGCCACCATTTGATCATGCATTAACAATTTTTTCACATCTGGGCCACTCTTCTGTTTCTTTCTTTGACAGCATCCTAGAAAGAAACCCTTATCTAATAGGTCTCATAATGTCTACAAAGCTTCTGTGCCTGTCGAATTAATGTAGTATTGTTTCCCTGTGCATGATTTACAAATATTTCAAGCAAATGTGGTTTGGCAAACTTGTTAAACTGATGACCCCAAATATCTAGCCAACCAGACAATCATCAAGTTATCACACCTTCACTATAGACGTCCCTATATGCTGTCACTTCACGAGTGAAGAGAGTGCCAGAAAAACAGATATTTACATCACAATTGACGGCACAATCCTGAAGAAATTCATCCATGCAAATTCAGACAATACTAACAAATCGACATGCCACGCAACCAAACAATATCATTGAATCAACACACAACATTCCCAAGCAACACCATTGATGGACACGGCATGCCACTGAACAATATCGCCGAATCAGCATGTCACCAAACTATATCATTGAATCAATACATCACGTTCCCAAGCAACACTGAACAATCTTGTTGAATCGACACGCCATGATACAAAATGCAGTAATGCAAGACATTATCAGAGCAATATATTTTAAAGGCCCCTAAATGACCTATTGCCTTGTTTTTATAGCCGTTGTGCAAAACTCAATCGTCACTCCGGGTAGGATGAATGTAGCTCATTGGTAGACTTTTGATTTGCAATCTAAAGGTCCAGGGTCACTTTTCGCTGCAGATAAACCTGACTCATACCCTGGCACACAACTCTTATGCACTTCCATGCATGCTCATCACACACATCCCTGATATCGAGATCACAGAAATGACAATGATGGACAGGACGTCTCCTCTTAGTACTTTGCCTAAATGGTACAGGCTCCTGAACTTCCTCACTGGTGCCTTCGTCTACTGCATCATTGAACTCTTCCTGCTCTAGATTCTCGGGTGCATCATCTTCTGAGGAGCGTTCTTCATCTGGTTTTTCGTACAGCTTTGTCATCTGATGAGGTAAGTTTGTCACTGATTGCACAATTATGTTGGCACACTGGACGCACATCCTTTAAGTGGCATAGTGTTCCATCAACTGAGATCCAGTGTTGGCTATTTATTTTTGTCACTGTTCCAGTGACGAACTGCGTTGTACATCTTCCTCCTGGATTCTTCACTCAAACTACATCTCCCTTCTTGTATGGATTAGCAACTGTGGTGTCAGGCAACATCACTTCATCGATACCCTTGACACAGATCTTATAATTGTATAGTACATTTGCAGGTGCTGCCATGGCCGTCTTGTCATCCTTAGGCATGGCGTTGTGCCAGTACACTGCATCTAAGATCGTTCACTTTGTCTTTGCCACAGCATGCTTTATTGTGCAATGGGACCTCTCGATTATCTAATTTTTGGAGGGTACATGGGTGCACCAAAATCGAATGTGCACACCCCACATCTGTGTAAAGTCAGCAAATGTTTTTCTACAAAATGTGGCGCCATTACCTATGAGCAATTCGGTCAGTGGCCCCCTTTCGCACATTATACTCTGCAACTGCTTAATGATGCTAGCAGAAACCTGTTGATGCAACTGCCTACAAATGGCAAAACCGCTAGGGCCACAGTCTATCAACATCAAGTACAATTGATTGCCAAAATGGGTTATATCCATAGCAACTCTGCTCAAGGTTTCCAGGACCTGAAGCCTATCTGTCTTCCAATGCGCCAGGGCTGGATCTATGGATTGGCATTCTTTGCAATCCCCAACCACCGACTGCACTTCAGTTTTAGTTATTAGTGGGTTGACTAGCTTCACAAATTACCAGGTCCTTTTCAGACTGGCATGTCCACTAGATCGATTAAGAGTCTGTATCTGAGACATGTGTTCATGTTCTGTGGCTACAGCACACAAGTTCTCAGAGTTTTGTCACTTTACAGATTTTATTTACCCACTGCTGTGGTACTCGAGTAAGCTAGTCAGCTCTGTTACTGTGAGACTTAATGAGCCCTACATCGATTGTTAGTGCATATTTCGAGGCCAAATCTCGGAGCATGGTGAGGCAATGCCTAATTAACATTTATGAGGCTGCTTTGGTGTGCACTCTTGTCTGTCCGGACAAGGTGTCAGTTATCCACCAATATACATAGGCAGAGTCCGTTCATAGATGTATGGTTTTGATTTTCCACTGTAATGCAAGGTTGACACCTCGCAGCACAGCACCAAACTCAGCTAAATTTATGTGCTTGTCTTCATGCACTGCTTTAAACCAGCTTGCTACCTCTGCCATAGAACCATTGCTTTCCACAACCACACCTGTAGCAATGGAACCATTGTCCACACACATTGTAACATCTCCACAGATACACCAGTCACCTTTCACTGGATCATCCTGGGCTGCTCTCAAACAAATGTCTTCAATCATCCGTGCTAAAATAGGATCTTTGTGATCCCATCCAGTTGTCATATTTGCTCTTTGTTTTACAAACACTGTGGCGATGCATAACCAGCCACACACTGGGAAATGAAGTGAAGATGAAGAGCCGCCTGAGTGGCTTACTGTAGGCAGTACATCACTTATTCCTAAAAATGAGGACACCCACATGGCTAGCAAATATAGACCAATCTGCTGCCTCACAACAACCTACAAGCTCCGAACAGGGATAATCGCCGATGCAACATACGACCATCTCATTGCTGGTGATTACCTTGAAAGTGAGCAGAGGGGGTGTACCAGGAAAAAGCTAGGCACAAAAGACCAACTCCTTGTAAACAGAACCATATTAGAAGACTGCAGGAGATGACAAAGAAATCTGTCAATGGCCTGGATTGATTACAAAAAAGGCCTTTGACAGTATACCTCATTCCTGGATACTTCGCTGTTTAGCGTTGTACAATGTGCACACTGGTATTACATCATTCCTTCAAAAACAAATGGCCAGATGGTGCACCTCAATTACCTTACAACACACAGAAGGAAGGATACAGACCCCAAACATAAAGATCAAGCGAGGAATATTCCAGGGAGACAGCCTCTCACCGCTCCTTTTCTGCCTCACAATGGATCCATTAAGTAAGATACTTAAACGATCTGATGCTGGATACAATCTCAGCATGGGTAGAAAGAAGGAAGAAAATAAAAGAGTAAACCATCTACTCTTTATGGACGATTTGAAACTATGCAGAATCCGAGAAACAACTTGTCACTCTGATAGGCATTGTTAAAAATTATACAGAGGACATCTGCATGGAGTTTTGATTCGACAAATGCGCTAAGTGCACCATAAGGAAAGGAAGAAAGACAGGATCAGAACATCTTAATCTTGGCAATGGCTCTATTGAAGACCTTGAAGAGGATGCTGTCTATAAATACCTGGGAGTGGAGGAGAATGAGACACTTGAACATGGAAAGATGAAAGAAAAAGTACAGGGAGAATACTTCAAGCGACTTAAAAAATTCTCTCATCAGAACTATCAGCAAAAAACAAAATTACTGCCATCAATCAACTGGCAATACCTGTTGTCTCTTATGGATTTGGCATAATTAATTGGCCACAAAACTGTATTAATAGCCTTGACGTAAAAACTCGGAAAATGCTGGCACTTCATAAAGTCATTTACAAACATCAGTGCATGGACAGACTGTACTTACCACGGAGAGAAGGTGGTTCAGGCCTCACTGAAATAAACCATGTATACCGAGCTTCAGTGGTAAGCATAGGCCAATACATCAAATGTTCTTCTAACCCCAAAATAAAAATGGTGAATGAACATCACACCAAATGTTTGCCCCAGCAGACGTCAACTACAAAGCTCAAATTTCAGTGGTAACACACTGGACAACACAGTAGAAGAATATGATAACCCAGCAACCCTAATCGCCCAAAAGAAGAGAAAGGAGTACACTAAAAGGGAACTGAAGACAAGACTAGAAGGATGGCAACAACATAAGAGAGCAGGCAGGTTCATGGAAGAACTGAACCAGAGCTACATTGACAAGGAGGCCTCACTACAATGGCTTAAAAGTGACAAATTTCCATTTGATGAAGAACGATTAATTATAGCTGCACAAGACCAAGGCTTGCTCACAAATGGATTTAAGAAAATGGCTGGTC
Source organism: Euprymna scolopes (assembly GCF_053919585.1). NCBI lineage: Eukaryota > Metazoa > Mollusca > Cephalopoda > Sepiida > Sepiolidae > Euprymna > Euprymna scolopes. The sequence continues at coordinate 209,754 of NC_136492.1, read as the reverse complement.
TGCAAAAAACCGACCAATGCAGATTCTGTCACTCAGCTGTTGAAAGTCCAAGCCAAATAATGTCTGGATGCAAGATCCTTCTAGCCCATGGTCATTACACTGCTCGCCATAACAAAGTATGTAGATATTTACATTGGAAGATCTGTGGAGAGATGCAACTAAATAGGTCGTCGAACATCTGGGAACATGAACCACCACCGATAACATCAAATGGAAATGTGACAGAGTTCTACGACAAAGATATACAGGCAGGCAGATACATAAAAGACAAGGCCATCAAGCCAGATATAGTAATATGGAACAAGCCCGAAAGGACTGCACTCATTATCGATGTCACAGTTCCAAACGACTTTGGTCTTAATAGAGCAGAACGGGAAAAGATAACAAAATATCAGGACCTTAAAAATGATCTAAAAGCAACATGGTCTCTGAAAGAAATAAACATCATATCAGTTATGACAGGAGCAACTGGCCTAATAAAAAAGAACCTTAAAAAATACTTAGAAGCAATCCCTGGAAAACCAAGCTGTAAGGAAATACAGATAGCAGCCATAAAGGGAACAGTGTCTATTCTTAAAAGAGCCCTCAGATATAAATTTAAATTATAATAGAATCAAGTGTTAGCCCCAGGAAGGAGCCCCTTGATCTCTTCAAACTAACAAAAGTAAAATAAAATAATAAAAAAAAGGAAATGACTAGTCAATTTATTGCACACTGAAAATACAATTCAGCAAATAAGTCTATCAGGCACTGCTGGAATATCACTTCCACACCGCCATAACAATTTTCGGTTTCCTCCTGGACATGTAATCCCAATACGTGCGAGCCCAGCCTCAGCTGTTCTGGAGTCTTACTTTCCAGACCAAACTTCTCCAAATGTTCCTTTGTTGAATAACTGACATTGTTAAAAGTTAATTAGTTATTATCGATCTATCTGTCTATCTATTCAATGATATTCTTAAAATAGTTTTTATTGGGAGTTATTCATTGTTTATAAAATAAGGTGTAGCAATAGATTTTAGCTGAGATGTTTATATAAATTAGCTAGGGTAACTATAAACAAAATAACCTTAGGCAGGCAGACATTGAAAGGTCATACGTAAGGGATATGTGTGCTTTTGAATGATGACGTAACAGAACTGAGGTCAGAGGTTGGGAAGTTTAGAGTCGAGTAGTTGGAGGTTGATCATCAGATGGAACAGACGACAGAGTTGGAGTCTAGTCACAAGAGTGGATAGTTGGCCAGGAAGCGGGCCGGAAGAATAACCATGTAGACGAAATGCAGATCCTGTGAAACCATTTGAGACAACTGAAATAAATTTATATTATAAAAATATAAAGTGTTGTTCTTGTGGTTTCACAAGTAAAAAAAGAACATATGACTCAATTGGATGGTGCTAGTCATTTCATGGTTCGTTATGGAGCTCAGCAAGAAGATAGAACTTGAAGAAACAAGGTATGAAGCATATATTATTCTTCTTATATATGAACTGTAATATATAACCATGTGATAACTCTGATACAACATGACTCAGTTTATACTTCGATATCATATCCCCTGGCTAAACAGCATACATACGATTTATATGTTTATTATCTGTCTGTTAAAAAAAACAATATCTCACATCCACAATATAACACAACATTTTTTTAATATATCTTGCTATACAACACTTTGACATGAGTTGCAGAACACAAACTTTCATTCACAAATATCAATATACGAAGATGTAGCCACATTTATAGTTTTATCCTGGTTGAGGATAGTATTAATAATGCCCCACATTATTAAAGGGGTAACATTAAGCCCAAATCTGAGGTGGATAAGACAATATAGCTGTCCCTTGATCTCTACTGTTTGGAACAGGCAAAAATTTGTCAACATATACTTGCAAATAGGCTTGGCGTAGATCTACCACTGCAACATTTGGTCCCTATTGCCGCCATTCCCTCAATTTTTGTAAGCAAACATCCACATTCGCCGTATACACATCCACATGCTCATTTAGCTCATGATAAGCCATAACGGGTTGCAATTTCTGTTTGTTTTCCTGCACAACAGCCATGAGGAGGATTAAACTTTTTGGAGGGCCATGTTCGTCCTTGGGATATGGCAGCAGTCAACCATTATCGATCCACACCAGCAGTTCATAATCATATTCCTCACAAATTGGTATTGGGGCTGGATACTCTGCAAGTCTATTTCTCAACATAAGTGGAAGTTGGTCACCAGCCCATTTCCATAATATGGTCCACTTCCAAGTGTTCTCTTCATACTCTGCAGAGATGGCGGCAAAATTGGTCTTGCTGAATGTGGAAAAGGTCACCTCACCTGCACTAGACACAGCTAATCCTCCCAGTCACTTGATTGCATCCAGCCCAAGCAATAAATCAAATCCCAGTAAGTATCCATCCACAACTAAGGCTTCAATGCAATGCTCTGCATGGCAGCAAGGTTCACTTGTATGATTTTTTTTTTTTTTTTTTTAATTTTTTTATTACATTTTCACCCCAAACAAGGCAAATTGCCACTTTGGTGTAGGGGGCTACTATCAGGGGAAACAACTACTGGGGTACTATGTAGGGATTTGGGCAGCAAGGTGTCGGTTCACGTTACACTTGAACTTCTGCACGTCAGTACTGTTGGGGAAGCAGGGACCTGGAATGGAATTCCAGAGTCTTGCGGTTCTGGGGAAGAAACTATTGGAGTAAAAAGATCTTTTACATCTAGGGACCTCTACAGTGTGGGGGTGGGATCTAGTAGCCTGTCGGGTTTGTCGAGGGTGCTCGCGTTGTGGGGGCACAAGTGATTGCAGTTCATCAGAGCATTCACCACTAAAATACTTGTAGAAAAGGCAGAGGGATGCAACATTTCGTCGATGGGACAGAGGCTGAAGCTTAGATGCCAGTTCAGGGCCTATCAGGTTTGCGACTCTCTTTTGAACCTTGTCAAGGAGCGAGAGACTAGTAGCAGATGCACCAGCCCAGATGTGGCAGCAATACTCCATACATGGGCGAATGGTGGCCTTATAGAGGTACAGGATACTTTCGGGTGTTAGTAGTTTTCTAGCACGGTAGAGAGAGCCTACCTTTCTTGCAGCGGCCCTGGCAATGCCTTCAATGTAATTGTTCCAACTCATGTTTCCTGTGAACGTTAGGCCAAGGAGTTTGAAAGATGGACTCTCAGATAAAGAGTCGTTGGCCATTGCTATTGGTGGTAGAGAGGGTTTCTTGTAATTATTGAATGAAACTAGTTTAGTCTTGGCAGCATTGAACGCGACCAACCACTTTTGTCCCCATTCCACTACAGATTGGAGGTCTTCCTCTAGTGTTTCTGCCATTTCTTTAGAAATGTGTTCATTCGTCTTCCTGTCGTGTCTGCCATAGAGTGTAGTGTCATCAGCATATATACCCATCTCAGAGGCAATGTTGTCGGGGAGGTCATTTATGAATATCAGGAACAATAGAGGTCCAAGGATAGAACCCTGGGGCACTCCCGCATTTATATCATATTGTTTAGATGTGCGACCGTCGAGGACTACCTGGATTTTTCTCTTATCTAAGAAGGATTTAATTATGTTAAGTATTCTACCAGTGATACCGTATGATCTGATTTTACTGAGGAGACCCTCATGCCATACCCTGTCAAAAGCCTTAGATATATCTAGAGCTACCGCTCTGCCTTCCCCCGCTTTGTCCAGTGATTGGTATATACGTTCAGAGATCACGGTGAGGATGTCTGCTGTGGAACGGGCTTGTCTAAATCCATATTGTTTGTCAGTCAGTAGTTTAGCATCTGTAAGATGATGGACTAGAGCATGGTTAATTATGGTCTCAAATATTTTGGCAAAAAGTGGGAGGAGGCTAATGGGGCGATAATTTGATGGGTCTGTCCTTTCGCCAGAATTCTTGAATACTGGTACAACAGAAGCAGTTTTCCAACAGCCCGGAAAGCAAGCTTCATTAAGACATTTGTTGTAGAGTTTGGAGAGAACTGGAGCTACTTCGGCTGAGCACTTTTTTAATAGCACAGCTGGGATAAGATCGGGTCCACATGCTTTTGAGGTGTCAAGGTTTTTTATGATAGCATGCACCTGAGCAGGGGTGGTTTTCAGATCGTCTAGTGTGGCGTCTGTCCGCATAGGAAAGTCAGGTAGGGGGTGGTTGGAAGGGTCCAGTGTGGAGTTTGAGGCAAACCGACTGGCAAGCATGTTAGCCTTCTCGGTTGCTGAGGAGACAACCTCGTGATTGTTGGTTAGTGGGGGAATTGTTGATTGCCCATTATTTACTACACTGTTGTAGATTTTCCAGAAGTTTCGAGTTCCTAGTTTTTGTGCTTCGATGCGCTTTTTAGTGGTTTCCATAAATTCTCTCTTAGCTGTCGCTATTTCTTTCTTAACGTTATTTCTAGCTTCTATATACTTCAGTCTGTTTGAACTGGACTTATGTCGGTTAAACCTACGGTATGCATGCTGCTTTTGAGTAATGGCAGTTGCACAAGTCGACGTAAACCATTGGGGAGAGTCGGGCTTACTATAAAATTTCCGCATGGGATGGGAACATGCGCTTCGATTGCAGTTTTGAACCAGTCAGTGGTCTCGTTTGCACACTGTTCAGCAGGGAGAGAGAAAATATTTTTCCATGGAGCATCTCTAATTAGTTCCCTGATGGCTTCCCAGTCAGCCTTATTATAATATCTCGTTGTTTTGAGCACTGGCTCTTCAGTTTTGGGTCTAGAGTTTAGGGCGATTTCAACCATTATCACTGCATGATCAGCGTTCCCGAGTGGGCTGTGGGCCTTCGCTATGGAGTCATCGGGAACTGTGGTCAAAAACAGATCTAGAAGTGATGCGTGTTGTTCTTCCTGGTCAGGGAAACGGGTTGGAAACGTAACAATTTGTGATAGGGAGTGAGATATAGCGAAGCTATGGGTTGTGCTGCCCGCTGCATCTGTGTGAGTAGAGAATCCAAGCCAGTTTTTGTGGTGGACATTAAAGTCACCAAACACATGTATTTGCGCGCTAGTGTGATTCCTATTCCACAGCAGCTAAGTGTGCTTCCATCTGCTGCGTGCACCAGGAACACTTTCCTTGTCTATTCCTTGCAACGCAATTTGCAGACCAGTAACTATGTGTATCCAGTATCCACTAGAGCTGTACATGGTAGTCTGTGTAATAACTGGCAATACAGCATTTACACCAATTTAGGGGATGAGATTCACACTGAATTTTCCTGTCCTTGCTTGTTTCCCGGACAAAATCGAGCAATGTGCTTTCACTGCTAACATCAGTTACATGTGATAGGTTTTCATGGCTTGACACCAGCATGTCTTCCCATTGCACTCTTCAGTAGGCAATCGTTTGCTCTATGATTGAGTCCATTACACTTGTAACACCGCCGTGAAGTGTCCATCTCCTTAGTTGCAACTTGTGTCGACCATGCAGCTAATGCAGCTTGCTCTAGAACTCCCATGTAGTTCTTTAAAATGGCACAAGTGCATGCAAGCACATATAATATATCTAGGTTATCCACCTAGGAAGATGCTTGTAACAAGTCTTCCGCATGTTCTGGTAATCCAGCAATGAATGCAAATTGCAGACATTGACGTAATATGCCACCAAACAGGACTGCAAGCTTGTGTAATTCTGCAAAAAATACATTGACTGTTTCACCTGGTTGGAGGCGGCATGCTGTAAACTGTTTCCATACAGCAAAAAGACCCAAAGCAAATGCTGTATACAGTATTTTCTTTATGCATTCAAAATCGGCCTGCTTTTCCTCATTTAATTGCTAGTACACAGCATATGCATCACCTGATAAGTGCATTGGAATGATTGCTTCAACTGACTCAGTTGACATATTAGTTCAGCTTTCTCCAACCACTCCACTATTTACTATCCAGATTCACTGCCATCAAATATAGGCATGAGCTTTGGATCAAAGACCATGATAGCCGAAATAGCTTATCGCTTCACGAAGGAAGAGAGAGCACAAAAAAATATATATTTATATCACAAGTGATGGCATGGTCCTGAACATATTCGTCCATGCAATCCCAAACAATACAACTGAATCGACATGCCACCAAACAATATTGATGAATTGACATGCCACGTTCCCAAGCAACACCGTCGACTGACACAACATGACACCGAACAATATCGTTGAATCAACATGCCATGTTCCTGAGCAACATGATAGACCAACACGCCACGCCACTGAACACTCTGGTTAAATCAATATGCCACTGAATAATATCGTTGTATAGATATGCCACATTCATGAGCAACCCTGAACAATCTTGTTGAATCGACATTCAATGCAGTACAATACAGTAGAATGCGAAATGCAGTAATGCAAGACACATTATCAGAGCAATAGTTTTCAATGGTCCCTGAATGACTTATCAGCTTGTTTTTTAAAGCCATTGGGCGAAACTCAATTGTCACTCTAGGTAGGACGGATGTAGCTCATTCGTAAACTTTTGATTGCAATCTAAAGGTCCCAGGTTCGCTTTTTGCCACAGGTAGGCCTGACTCATACTCTGCCACACAATTCTTGCGCGCTTCCACACCTGCTCGTCCCTATATATCAAAAGGCTTTTTACTTTAATAGATTCTTTTCTGGAACTGCTAGTCATTAGAATTCTTTTTCTGTTCCCCGTTTTTCTGACTAGAGCAACATACAGAAATACAAATGTAATGTGAACAAAATCTAAATCTAATTCCATATTTTGAATACTCTGTATAGATATGGCCTTTAATTAACATAGGTTGACACCATTCTGACTTGTCAAAAAAAGGAAAAATGTTAATAAAAATATAAAAAATTAAATAGCATTTGAAATGCTTAATTTCAGAAGTGATCTTAAGAGTTTGCACTAGCTAAGATTTGTATAAACGAAAACGATCTTTTCAAAAACTAAATTATTGAATTTTATTATGAAATGACAAATGCATTCTCCAATTCAAAACTATTCTCCCTTATTTCACCGTATCACTTACAATATTGATATGGGGTCATTTTCTTACTGAGATACTATATCAGTGTATCTGTTAGTTTAGTATTTTATTTGCAATATAGTACTGGGTATTCAGTTGTAAAAGTACACTTCTTTGGAGGTGTAAAGTTCAATTCTCAGGACGTGCGACCCAAAATACAATTGTGAATGACTTGTGACGTCTATCTACTCATGGCTGATAGAACAAGTGCATGCTATCCTTGAACACACGAGCATGCTACTAACAAAAGTCAGGCAAACAGAAAGAATTACTACCCACTTACACACACACAAACAGAACAAGGTAACTGAACGCACATACTTACACAGTGCAATGCTGTAAAATATTTACAGACCTATATTACTTACATATGCATATTATTCACTCTATGGACATTTTGATTTGTGATTACTCACCCAATTTCCATTACTCAAACACAAGTTTGCATAAATGCACATTTTAATGATAAAAGAGTAACTTTTATATTCTTATATAAAATGTTTTGTTCTAAAACTTTGCTTTCTCAAATTTTCATTATAAAAACAGAATTTTACTATCATCATATTTGGTTCATCATCTGTTTTACATGTTAGCATATCTCAAATTGATAACAACCTATTTTTTATCTCTGAATCTTCTCTGGGTATTATAAGTATTTTGTTAATTGTATACAATTAACAAAATACTTATAATACCCAGAGAAGATTCAGAGATAAAAAATAGGTTGTCATGTTGACATAAAATATCAACAGGAAATTTAACTAGTGTCTAAAATTTTGAAATCAAAAGTGATTAAGCATAACCCACAATTTTAAATGTAATATATGTAGTGATCATTTTACACAGAAGACGTTTGTGGAAGAATTTTTACATAAGCTCTTTAGCACTAAATACTTCTGAACATTGGATGTATAAGTGGCTGCAGGTCCATCAAACTGAATTCAAACTTACAACTTAACAATGTTTGACTCGATGCAATATACGATCAAATGGTGTCCACATTGATCTGTGCAAGGTTAAATAAATAAAAATGTTATCCAGTCTATTGAATACCACTGACCTGCAGAGGGTGCTGAGCATCATCACATATATGGCATTCTTAATCCTGCACATGTCAGATCTCACATAATTGAGAGCCCATATTGTTTGGATTCATCAGATTACTGTTCTCATCTTGAGTGTGATTTTCACAATGTTTTAGTCGATGTAACCTCTGACCTTCTTCAGGTATATACTGTCAAACTCAGAAATGTTTATGTCAAACTCGAGAATTTGGACAGAATTTTGAACGGAACTCTTTATTTACTTCACAGGGGTAGCATGCTCTTGTTCCATCAGTTGTGACTGAATAGAAGTCCTAAGTAATTTTTGTTTGCTCACAGAGAATTGAATCTCCAGCTTTCAGGAAAATATTTCTTTGACAACTGATTTTTCCAAGTACTCTAATCAGTGTGCCATGGATCCTTGCAGACAATTCAAGTATTGTCTCGGTCCAGAAAGATTTTTCTTTCACTGAACATGGACAGGAGAGATCAGCATCATAAATTCTCAATTATTATACCTGTTTTTATGTAGGGGAAATCCTGCTCCCCACAAAATGTTTTGTAAATAATATAACCTGTTTTTTTTTTTAATACTAATCCAGACGGCCTCATCTTGGGGAGTTTGCTCTACCCAAAATGAAAGACCGTGGATTAGAACTGCAAGTTTTTCCTTGTTTAAAACAATGAAATGCATACCATTAAAGTTTTATATAAATACTGTTATTAAAACATTTGTAAAGATATTAAAAATGCACTCTACTAAAATAAAATCCGTGAAAACAAACACAAAAATCTAAATAAATTGGTTATTCTATATATTTTCCTTTACTCATGTTCATCCCAAACAAGGCTTGGATGTAAAGGGCTAAGAGAAAATGAACAAGATGTTGGTTTACATTACATTAAAACTTCTACATATCAGTAAAGCCAGGCAAGCAAATAGCAGGAAGGGAATTCCAAATCTAACTGTTTGAGAAAAACAAACTATTAGAGCAGAAGAAATCTTTTTGGCATTTAGGGACCATAATAGTGAAGGAGTGTGATTTTATTGCTTAGCAGGCTTGTTAGGAATATGCATGTCGAGGGAGCATAAGTGCCATGAATTTATCAGAGTACATTTCATTAAAATGCTAGTAAAAGTCACAGGAATGTAAGATTGCAGTGATGGGACATTGGGTGGGATCTTAGTTGACCAAACGGAATCTATTAGATTGAAGACTCTTTTCTAGACCCTATCCAAGAGGGATAGACTAGTGGTAAATGAACAAGTCCAGATGTTACACCAATATTCCATTAATGGACAAATGGTGACTTTGTAGAGGTACAGCACACTCTCAGGTGTGAGTAGTCTTTTAGCACAATGAAGGGAACCCAACTTCTTTGCAGCAGCCTTTGCAATGTCATCAATGTATTTGTTCCAGTTCATATTGCCTGTGAATATTAAGCTGAGGCGTTTGAAGGAAGAATTCTCAGGTAGGGTGTTGTCATGGATATCAGTGGTAGGGAAGGCTTTTTGTAATTTCTAAAGGAGATCAGCTTGGTGTTACTAGCATTAAATGTTACCAACTATTTATAGCCTCAATTCACTACAGTCTGGAGGTCATTTTTTAAGGATTCTGCCATTGTCTTAGATTTGTGTAAATCCGTTCTTCCCTCATGCATGTTATAGTTTTGTATTATCAGCAAATATACTCATCTCGGACACAATATTATGGAGGTCATTACTGAATATCAGGAATAGTAATGGACCAAGGAGCGACCCCTGAGGCACTCGCACATTAATGTTATGCTGTTTGGATTTATGTTCGTCAATGACAACTTAGATGTGTCTATTGTCTTAGACAGATCTAATTATATTTAGTATCCGTCCAGTTATACCATACAATTTGATTTTCATTAGCAACCCTTCAGACCAGACTTTATCAAAGGTCTTGGATATATCAAGGGCTACAGCCCTGGTTTCACCCACCCCATACAATGCATGGTATATGCATTCAGATAACCATTAAAATATCTGCAATAGAACGATATAACCTAATTATTTATTATTGAAATATTTTTAGATGAGTAATTTGTAGATTTATTTATTTTGCGCACTGTTATTCTCATCTACATATTTATTGTTTCACAACGGTTCAGCATTCCCATCCCATCATGGTTAACCACCTGATGAAGGCCATAGGAATAGTTGGCCAAAACGTTGTGAAACAAGTGTGTAGATGAGGATAATAGTCTGCACTATGAATTAATAGACATTGCCTAAATTCATACTGTTAGAGAGAACAATAATTTTAGCAATGAGAGAGAGAGGAGGCTAAGAGGACAGTCCTTTCATCAGAATTTTTCTACCCAGGTACCACAGAGGCCATCTTCCTGCTATTAGGGAAGCAAGACTCAACAAGGCATTTGTAGAGTTTAGAAAGTACAAGAGCTAGGTCAGCTTATATAGTTTCTTATTTAATATCGCAGGGATGAGATCAGGCCCACATGCCTTGGAGGTGTCCAAGTTTTTATGATATTGTGAACATGGGATTGGATGATTTTCAGGTAATCAAGTGTGGGTTTAGTCCACATAAGGGAATTTAGGAGAGAGTTGTTTGTTGGGTCCAAGGTGGAGTTGGAGGTGAATTGCTGGGCAAGCAGTTCCACCTTCTCAGTTGCAATGCATGTGACCTTCTGGTTGTTGAATAGTAGATAAATTACTGATTGTCCTTTATTCACTACTAGTGGGGGTACCGGCAGTACCTGGGTGTTTGGAGGGGTAAAAGAAAAAGTGTTAGTAGGCAAGTAGGCTCAAACCCGTGATGAACCGATGACGCAAAGGCGGAAAAGGAAGTGAAAGAAAACGTGACATCTTACCGCTATGCTATGAAGCCATAGGAAGTGAAGAGCATTCAAATTTAGCGATGTCAATCTAAACGTCGACTTGTTAAGTGAATGAGCAGAAATGAAGGTTGGCTAAAAGCCAGTTCAGCTTTCCACCGTTTCATTAATTTGTTTTCCAATAATGTTGGAAAAAACCAGCTCTCCACAAAAAGGGAGTGCCCAAATGAATAGCAATAGTCTGATATGAAGGCTTTCCCCCCCCCATTGATCAAAGTTAATTGCTTTCAAGACGTCCAGGCATGAAAGGCTGTTGATGGCTTCGCATCAGTGAGTTGTAATTTTATTTATACTGAGAGACGCTCAAGGGTACAAAAATAAGAATTGTCCCAGTCGTGAAGGATTTCTCCTCCACCGAAAGAGAACAAGAAATGGAAGTGCGGCATCCGAAGAACAGATGCTGCACTTTGATCCTGACCAAAAGGCCAAGAGTAGCGGTGAACCCGTGGAAAAAGAAAGGGAAAACAGGCAGCTGTAAACGACGAAAAGAAGAGAAAAAAAAAGATAACATCGTAGCTTATGGTGGAAGAATGTGATGACGTTAAATTGGCCATGACAGCCCGTGGGTGGCGAGGATACCAATGAAATTCCGATCTACAGGGGCAAACAGTCGCCGAACGGCGGGGCGACACGTGACCCTATTGAACAGGCGCGTGGCCTTTGTGGAATCGGATTCAGCGGTTTTTATGTCCTCTCAAAAATAATTAAGTTAGGCATTTCTGTTTTTATGTCCTGTCAAATTCCATTAGGGAACAACCGAATGCCAACAGAGAAAGAAAGACAGCTCCTTTTTTGGGTATGGGTCGCCTGGCGAAGATTTGACGGACAGTGATCCCTTAATTCTGATTGGCCAACGACCTGAAACGGGAAGAGACCCAGTCCACGCCCCCACAATATAAGCAGCGAGCCTTGAGAGATTGACAGTCAGAGAGTAAGAGAGTAAGAGAGAGAGCCTTGCTTCCCTGGGTCCGACGAACGTAGATTCCCCCATCGACTGTCCCTGTCACGTAGATAATTGAGTTGTCTGTCGGAGAGAGAGAGGAGAAAACCTCGCAGTTAACAAGTGGCCAGTCCCTAACTAAACAGCTAACTGCGATTGTACCCTGATTGAATACAAAGAAGTTTAAACAAAAAGAAACGCTTATTGACTTGGTCTCTTCCATTGTTTTTGCATGACAAGTCTGTTTTAGGAAACCGGCCGTGACATCATCGCTGAGGAAACATCAAAACCGACAACCGGGGTCATTCCACCACTGGACGACGCGCGGGCGACGTAAGTGTCACATGACTGGTGTCGATGACCTGTGATACCTCGTTTCGGTAGGAAACGTGCGAACGAATTTCCACGGGCACATAATTTTTTTTTCTTTCTCTCTCGAGGGCATAAGATCTCCCTGTGAGAGTGGGAATGGAAAGTTGAAAGATTGAAAAAAAAAGAAAAAGAAAACGAACTAAACAAGGAGGGAGAAAAAGAGAGAAAGCCAAAATTGAAAAAAAAAGAAAAAAGGAAAGAAAGTAAACTCGAAACCCAAGCGCATTTTGAAAAAAAAGAAAAAAGAAGAAGGAAAAAAAAAAAAAACGCCACGAGTGAAGCCAGACGACGAACTTTAATCAACTGATTATAAAGTCTGAACAGCTCGTTGGTCATTCTCATCCACCAGCCAGAAGAACACAAGTGCATCAGACCGGGTAAGTCCATTTTTTTTTGCTAGTTCCCTCTTTTGTATGCTTTGCTTTCAGCGGCTGTCTGTGTTTTGTGTTGGGCGCTGTTACACCTTGTAGGGGGCGAGTGAAAAAAAAAATAGATAATAACATAATGTATTCTCAGGGAGGATTCGGGGCGGGTCAGTCGATGGGGGAAGGGTCAGAGCAGACTGTTGAGCTGCAGATGACCAAGGAGCGGCCACTGTGGGGAACCAGCGTATCCGCATATGGGGGAGACCCGAGGGGAGTCAAGGAGTGGTTGGCGGTAATAGAAAAAAAAAGATTAGTATATGGGTTGACCGATAGAGAAATGGTGCTGCTTGCCTGTGACGGAGCAGTCGCAGCGGCCTCAGAATACATATGCAAATGCCTGGAAAGTAACCCGGGCATAGCCTGGTCTGATTCTCGCGATCAGGTGAAGAGGAAATTCGCCGGCGAAAAGACCACGGTGCAGGCGGTGCGCGAGCTGTCTCGAATAGAGATGGCCAACGGGGAGAGCGTGGATGAACTGGTCGACCGCATGCAGGAACTGGCGGTCCTGGCGTATCCAGTGTCCGAACACCGCGAGATGCCCACAACCCAAGCAATGCTAGTTGACACGATGGTGGATGCATTGCGGGACGAAGCGACCAAGATAGAGGTGCTAAAGAGTTGCCCAGACACTCTAGAAGAAGCACGCAAAATAGCTAAGAACTATGCGTGGTTGCAGAAAAGAATAATGGGAGAGGAGTCGCGAAATAGGAGCGGGGAACTGGGGAACAGAATGAGATATGGGGCCGGAGGACGCGCCCGGGGCCAGCCTGGATTGGTGTGCTGGAACTGTGGCGGCAAGGGCCACAGGTCGAGAGAGTGCCCCACTGTCCACGAGAAGACACCCCGACATAATGGGGGAGCAAGAGTGGGCATCGTAAAGACCGTACTGAACGCGTGTCAGAGAGGAGGTAAAATTGACCGTTTCTCCTACAGCCACCAGTCCCACAGGTGTTGGTGGTGTGGAGACCTGAGACATATTAGGAGGGACTGTCCTGACCGAGGAAAAAGCCACCCGAGGGCGAAAGATCCTCTGGAGAGAGGGAATCAGAACCAAACCCCACCCCCTCGGCGAATCTGTAGAGAAAGAGAGGTAGGGCAGACAGGTAGGGTTGGAAAGAAACCACTGTCACAAGTTGCGATGCTCACGGGAGCGGGGTACCAGGAGAGAACCCTGAAACAGGAAAAGAGGAGAGCCCAGGTGTTCCCTCCACTCACAAAAAAGGGAGAACTCACCTGTAATGTGACGATAGGAGCCACGCAGGTGAAGGCTCTGGTTGACACCGGAGCGATAATATCCCTAATAGACGCGGACGTCTGTCGGACTGTGGCAGGGAGGAGAAGGTTGTACCCGTCGGATGTGGGGCCCAGTCAGGCCGACGGTAGCTGGATGTCGGTGACAGGGAAGGTATGGCTACCCGTTCGAGTGGCCGGAAAGAAAGAGAATTTCCCCCTGTATGTGGTACCCGGGCTATGCAACGAAATGATTCTGGGAGAGGATTGGCTCCGAGCGAGGGGAGCCACTCTGAGTTTTAGTCCAGACGCGCTAACGGTGAGAGGGGTGAAGATACCAATAGGTGACACAAGGTCTGTCCCTCTCCCTATGGGAGCTGACAGCAACAGGAGGTTTTCCCCAAGAACGGTCGGGGCCTGTATGGGCAAGGTGGATAGCACCAAGGAACAGGGAGGAAAATTATCCCAAGTCAAACGGGTAGCGACGTATAGGGTTAATAAGAAGGGAGCAACTCCTACAGATCCAGTAGTCCGAGAATCAGGGACGGTCCTCAAGGCGACGGCCGATAAGACCAATAGGACCAGGAAGGTCAAGAAGAAAAAAAAGGCAGCGTTTACTGGACAGTTAAGACAGGGTGACCAAGTTTGGATGAGGGAGACGGGCAAAAAAATAAAGAATCCCGGGGGTAGTCAAACGCGAGATGAGGACAGAGTTCCTGACGACTATAGGGACGACACCGAGCGACGGTTTAAGACAAGAGAGACGACCTCCATAGAGCCTAGAAATATAGAGACGGACGGAAGGTTGGAACGGGAAATTTCAGGGTTCCACTCCACCAGCTATAGGAGGTCACGAAGAGTAGGCGCGGCTCGTGAAGAAAAGAGAGTGGAATGGCAGTTGACCGCAGAGTCCGCTGAGGAGTCGAACGAAGGGGATGAAGAGTGTCCAATGCCCATCTCCTGGCTCCAGCAAATGGGGAGAGGTGAACCGAGGCTGCCGTTGAGGGGAGCAGGGGATTCCCTGTCCCAGGAGTAGCGTGACGTCCTTCCACCAAGGACCAGTGGGGGTCAGTAGGACAGAGACGGGAGGTTGGAGCGACATCTCCAGGTTTAAATGTGGTGCAGCTGTTTTCTCTGTGGATGCATGGAGGGCCCCCATGTGTTCGCACTGTTGGCAGATTGTGTCGCGGACTGACCTTGGAGATAGCTAGGGACTAAAACGGAAGGCTTCAGGGGGAGGGGTGCCGTAAATAGCAGAAAAGAACTATAAGTAATTGAGAAGTATCTCGCAGTGAGTAAATTGGCCAACGTGGAGAGTAACTTAGCACGAGAAAGTCGCGTATTGAGCGAGGGTGTCTTTGGGGAACTTAAACTGTCGAGTAGAATATCTTAAAGAAACAGACGGTGCTGATATTGTTCTGTTTTGAAAAAAAAGAAATTTAGAAATGCTCAGTCGAGAAGGATTTCTCCCTCACGGGACGGGAATTGAATATTGTTAGTGTAGCATTGAAACAGTTGTTGCACTTGGTCTCTGACCAAAATGGCGCTGCTGGGACAAATTATGGAACTGAAGGGCAGGATTGCCTCGGTCAGGGAGGATCTCTCCTTCACTGGATGAGAATAGTGCATGTTGAGTGTGGCGTTAGGGCAGATGCTGTACCTTGTTCCGAGTGAGAGAATGCTTATGGGACAAGTGAAGTTAAAAAAAAAAAAAAAAAAAAAAAAAAAAAGGTGGGGGAGGGAAAGGAAAAAGAAAGAAAGATGGATATGTGGATAGGACTTGTTCAATGAGGTGTGAGAAAAGAAAATCTGGAGAGTGTTTTTAATTTGCAGATAGCTGGATAAGGATGTGAGGGGGGAGCTCCGGTGGGTCTCGTGGCTCTGGGGGGAATAGCACTGGGGGTCTGGGAAAGGCGCTGGAGAGGGATGCGCACCACTGAAGCACAGGCGGCCGAGCAGCTGAGCGAAAGGAGGGGGCCGGCCGGTGCAACCCCGGTTGTGACGGGCGTGGTGGAACGAGCGCAGGACGAGTCCGTTCGGGGGCCGCCTAAAATGGCCCTTAAAATTGTAAGAAAGTAGCGGGAGAATCAGTGAGGAAGAGAAAACACACACACACGCACACAGCAAGCAAGAAAACAAAAAAAAAAATAGTATTTTTTGCAGGACACTTCCATCTTACACCTGCAGACCAAAGATAAACAGAAGAGAAAACACACACACATGCACACAGCAAGCAAGAAAAGAAAAAAAATAGTATTTTTTGCAGGACACTTCCATCTTACACCTGCAGACCAAAGATAAGCAAAAGAGAAAACACACACACACGCACACAGCAAGCAAAAAAAAAAAAAAAAAAAAAAAAAAATAGTATCTTTGCATGACACTCCCATCTTACACCTGTAAATCTAAGACAAACCAAAGACAGAAGAGGAGGGAACACACACACCCACACTCTCCTAACAACCAAGACGTTTTTTTTTTCTTCCCCTCCTTTCATTCCGCCTGTTTCTTGTTTTTTTTGTTGTTTTTTTTTGTTTTTTGTTTTTTTTTTTTACTTTATTTTGTTTTTTTTCTCAGTTTTTTTTTGTGTTTTGTTTCTTACAACTAACCCGAACAATTAAAACTCCAGAGACTTTATCACTTTTCTTTTGGCATGCGATTAATATATTCTCGAAAGAGGGGCTGGCTCACGATTTGCGATTTTTTTTCCCCCTTTTCTTCTCTCTCTCTCATTGAAACGGTCAGTGCAGTTGGCAATCCAGCCATCTGAGAAACAATTCACCTGGCAAAAGGTGTATTTTACGATGTAAAAGACATGTCGATGGGAGGGGAGTGGAATGAGAGACGCTCAAGGGTACAAAAATAAGAATTGTCCCAGTCGTAAAGGATTTCTCCTCCACCGAAAGAGAACAAGAAATGGAAGTGCGGCATCCGAAGAACAGATGCTGCACTTTGATCCTGACCAAAAGGCCAAGAGTAGCGGTGAACCCGTGGAAAAAGAAAGGGAAAACAGGCAGCTGTAAACGACGAAAAGAAGAGAAAAAAAAAGATAACATCGTAGCTTATGGTGGAAGAACGTGATGACGTTAAATTGGCCATGACAGCCCGTGGGTGGCGAGGATACCAATGAAATTCCGATCTACAAGGGCAAACAGTCGCCGAACGGCGGGGCGACACGTGACCCTATTGAACAGGCGCGTGGCCTTTGTGGAATCGGATTCAGCGGTTTTTATGTCCTCTCAAAAATAATTAAGTTAGGCATTTCTGTTTTTATGTCCTGTCAAATTCCATTAGGGAACAACCGAATGCCAACAGAGAAAGAAAGACAGCTCCTTTTTTGGGTATGGGTCGCCTGGCGAAGATTTGACGGACAGTGATCCCTTAATTCTGATTGGCCAACGACCTGAAACGGGAAGAGACCCAGTCCACGCCCCCACAATATAAGCAGCGAGCCTTGAGAGATTGACAGTCAGAGAGTAAGAGAGTAAGAGAGAGAGCCTTGCTTCCCTGGGTCCGACGAACGTAGATTCCCCCATCGACTGTCCCTGTCACGTAGATAATTGAGTTGTCTGTCGGAGAGAGAGAGGAGAAAACCTCGCAGTTAACAAGTGGCCAGTCCCTAACTAAACAGCTAACTGCGATTGTACCCTGATTGAATACAAAGAAGTTTAAACAAAAAGAAACGCTTATTGACTTGGTCTCTTCCATTGTTTTTGCATGACAAGTCTGTTTTAGGAAACCGGCTGTGACATCATCGCTGAGGAAACATCAAAACCGACAACTGGGGTCATTCCACCACTGGACGACGCGCGGGCGACGTAAGTGTCACAATACGAAAAAGACCAACAAACATGTGAAAGGACTGAATAGATGTACACACAACGTTCATTCACAAATCATAGATATTATGATCTAGGGAGTATACAAAAAGTTGTAAAAAATAGTAACCCTCTCGAGAACCCTCATTCCCTGAAAAATGCTTTTCTTGGGCATAAAAAAATGCGCATGCCACTTTTGCCTTTTATATATATATATATAGATTATAAATTTTCCAGACATCACCAGTTCTTATCTCCTGCGATTCTATGCTTTTTTTTATATGTGACTATTTCTCTCTTAGAATAATTTCTAGCATCTATAGATTTTTGCTTATTAATATTTAACTTATGATGTACAAACTGGCAGAATGCATGTTGTCTTTGTGCAATGGCAACTGCACAATCTGTAGTGAACCATGGGAATGAGTGGGATTTGCTATAATACTACCATGTAGGAATATATGCTTCAATGCCCACTTTGCACTATTTGGTTGTGTCATTAGCACACTGTTCAGCAGGAAGAGAAAAGATATTGATCCATGGAACATCTTTTCTGCATTCTCTGATGGTTTCTTGATAGAGGCTGTTTCTTGATAGAGGCTGTTTTTGTCTTGTGTCGGTCGGGTTCAGGTGTAAAACATTTTTCTTTCTTAAGTGAATGACACCCACTCTAATCAGGCACATTACAATGTTCTCTACAACAGAGGTCATGTATGTATGCAAAGGTCAAGATAAAACCGGTGTTAATCAAAATCTGTTCTTTGTTTCTCTCGTTGGCCTACATCAGTTAGGAGTCCTTGTTTCCTTCTTGGTCTGAATATGCTAACAAATTCTCTCAAAATATTGAAACTAAATGCTGAAGTGAAGAGAATAAATAAGGAATTAAAAAATCTTTTTAGACTGGGAGACTCGGAAGATGTAAAAAAAAAGTGACTGCCAAATTTTGATTGAAATCAAATAGTCAACCAGGTTTTTACAGAAAAAAAATATTCCATTCTGGTTATTAAGAAATGCAAATATCATTGAAAGTAGCGTACAGCATGTGTGCTTCGTAAAACTGTAAAAATCTCTGTGGTTGAAGACTTTTGCACAGGATTGAATAATGCACTAAAAGATTTCTATTACCCTCTGCCTAGTTATGAAAAGATTTGTGCAAAACTAACAAAGGGAACCTTTTCCAAGTTTGATTTAAGTGTTGGTTATTTAGAAATATTCGTGGATGAGAAGCACCACTTGGATTTTATTTACCAATGATATTCTACATACCTCCAGTGAAATGAATTCTGATATAGATGCCTTGCCCTCCCATCTATTAATTTTTTGTCCTTACCTGCGGGTATGCTCTACAGCAACTGGTCTGGGATCAGTTGTCACTTGATTTTACATTTTGCAAATATGCATATATACATACCTATGCTCACTTCTCACTATTTAGTTCCACGGATTCATCATAGGGTTGTTTTTGATAGCATAATCAACCTAGCATACCCCAGACACAGTGAAGCTTAGTTCCAATTGTTTTTTCTGATGAAGATGAGATGTAGTATCATTGCATGAACATGTATCTTGCCAAAAATTAAAGGTGTACGAATATATTCCTGCACATCTTGAAACATGCAGCACTCCAGACACTCAGTCCAATCATGTTTATATTGATCTGATTGAAGCATGGCTGGACAGTCAAGGATTCACTCATCTTCTAACCTGTATAAACCACTACAATTACCAATGAATGTGATAATCAGTTTTAATTTAATCTTTTCCAGTAACTTTCACGGATTTTAAGGATTAAATAAAGAGAAACTGTATCCATACACAGGGTAAAAGGGCATTCCTACATACAAAAGCTTGTATTCCTTTTATATACACATTTCATCAATCTAGTTTTACACCAATAAAAGTGCATACACCTCCAAAATGCAATTATATTACCATTACACATAGTTAATAGTGAGTACATTGGCTTCCAAAACTGTGTATGACTCTTTATAAATAGAATGAGTATTTTTGAGTTCTTATAATCTATTGCACAATTTCTGCTTATACCCTACCAAAACAATTTTTCCTAAAATACTTTGCCATGCATAAACATTTTTCCTACAAAAAATACTTTTCACTAAAGAGCGAAAAAATACATTTTTCCCTTAAAATATTGTTTACTGTAAGTATACACATTGTTTCATCACATAGAAAAATCTCTCAATTTTCTTTTGTTCTTTACAAAGGCTATATTTAACAAGAGACTACTTTTTCTCTATTGGTTTTCTGTCTAAGCATGTAAGTAATAGTTCAAATAAAAGACTTAGTTTCTTTCTTGGGGAAGATGTTACTGCAAGTCGATTTAGTTATATACTGACCAATCAGCTTACAGATATCATTGAGTTCATTTGTTCTTTGAAGAACTACTTCAGCCTCTTTGGAAATCACTGTTCGTCAGTAGAGATCCCTGAACACAACAGAAAATAATCCTCTTTCTCTCTCTCTCCTATCCCTGCCCATCAGATGCTCAATCAGCAACAGTCCTTTCCATGAAGTTTTTTTTTATTTTACATGGTAGTCACCACTTATCAAGCCCCTGAAGCCACTCGGGGATAAGTGTTATTGCATGTACAGTAATCAATGGGATAATATTGTGTTAATCGTTAGTAATGGAGATTTGATAAAGTGTCTTACTTAAGGGGGCGGTTTATCAGGAATTTGTTTATGTTGGACTTGAAGACATCCAGGTTGTAGTCAGGTGGGAAACAGGCAAACGGAAGAAAGATCCACAGGCGTGCAGTTCTAAGAAAGAAGCTTTGTTCATGGAATCTACGTTTTGATTTAGGCACAGATAACGAGTGGGGAAAATTATTGACAGTGGTTTCAGCTAGACAGGTGTTTTTTGTGAAAGATTGGCAAGGGAGGACCAGAGATTGGATCTCAGACGAGCACTTGCCATGGAAATAATGATAAACGAAGACAGGCTCGCAAGGTCTCTTCTGTTTGAGAGAGGTTGCAGGGAAGAGAAAAGGGCATACCCCACTAAGACACAAAGTCTATTTTGTACTCTGTCAAGGTAGGATAGGCTGTTTTTAGCAGTACTCTATCCTTGGACGTACTTGGCTTTTATATAGATAGAGAATGGCATCAGTAGTGAGATATCTTCTGGAGCGGTAGAAGGATTCCACCATTTTTCCAACGACCTTAGCAACAGACTTGATATATGTATTCCATTTCAGATCAGGAGTAAAAGTCAATCCCAGAAGCTTGTCAAAACATAGAGCCTCCTGAAGACGAGAGCCATCTATTTCAATTGATGTCAGATGGGAATCAGAGCATTGATAATGTAAAGATAGAAGCTTGATGCATTAAAACTAATCAGCCACCTCTTCCCCCAATGTACCATGCGCTCAAGATCAGAGGAGAGAGAATCAGAGAGAACTTTGTCATAGATGGTCGTGTCATCAGCATAGATGTCAACGAATGATTTAAGTATGTGTTTTCGGAGATCATTGATGTAGATCAGGAAGAGAGTTGGGCCCAGGATGAACCCCTGAACAGCATTAATACTGTGGGCCTCTGATTTCTGCCCATCAACCACTACTCTTATGAGCCTATCAGAGAGAAATGATTTAATAATTGAGAAAACATTTCTAGTTATACCGTAGCTGGAAATCTTGTGAAGTAGGCCTTTGTGCCATACCTTATCGAAGGCCTTTGATATGTCAAGAGCAATTGCCCTAGAAAGGAAGCCTTCGTCGAGAGATTCACTAATCCTGTGAGATATAACCATTAGCACATCTGCTGTAGATCTAGCAGAAGAGAAACCATATTGCATGTCACTAAGAAGGTTATTTCTGCTGAGGTGGTTGACTACTTCTTCATTTAATATGGATTCCAGCAACTTACTCATGACACACAGGAAACTTATTGGTCTGTATAAAGAGGGAGATGAGTTCTTAAATACAAGGCATACTGATGAGGTTTTCCAGGGTGTTGGGAAGCACTCCTCCTTAAGGCAATGCTTAAACAGTTTTGTAAGTATGGGGTCAAGTTCTGGTTGAAGCTTTTTCAATTGGAATGCCGTCTGGGCCAGTTGCTTTACTGGAATCAAGGTTCTTGATTAGCTTGGCGACCTCATGCACAGATATTTGTATGTTGCATAGTGTGTTGTCTGTTATAGGAGGAAATACAAGGAGTTGATGGCCTTCGTCATATAGGGTAGAATTAGCTGCAAAGTTCTTGGCAAATAGTTGGCCTTGTCTGAAGCTGACGAGATGGCCTCAGGTCCATTGATGATGGTTGTGATAGAACGCATGCTTCTATTCAGGATCCTGTTTGCTATTTGCCAAAACTGGTGGGACCCAACCCACTGCTCAGCTACTTTGGATTTAACGGACTGAGCATATAGCTCTCTTGCATTTTTATTACTCTTTTACAGTGGTTGTTGGCAGTCCTGAAAGCAGCTTTAGTCTCAGTACATCTATTACATTGGTAGCTATGGAAAAAGTGATTTCTGAGCGCGATGGCAGCAGCACATTCTGGGGAGAACCAAGGCTGGCTGTTAGGTTTTTGTTGAAATTTTTTGGATGGTATTAATCGGTCTATGCCTCCAATTAACCATTCAGTCAGGTCTGATACTATAGAGGACACATCCTTTTTAAACATGACATGCAGAGGTAGATCAGATAACTGCTCACAAACTCTCAGTAGCTCAAAGCACATTCTAACTGTTCATTTACTCACCCAGACCGTCCAACATTCTTTAGCTTATACCAAACAGTATAGGTAATTAAATAAACACTTCATTGTTGTTATAAAAAGATTTTTTTTTTCCTTTTATGCAATTGTGTTACCCACTGAGAAGAACCATCATCTTTATATAAGTATGCCGGATGGTATAAGGCATTTAGACGATTCGTAAAGTCAAGAAACGATTGCAATTAAATATTTTCTCGAATTAACTTTGTTATGAAATAAAAAAAATCTCTTATATAAGAAATAAATTTACTCGGTGATGAATTGGATTTCTTGTATTCACTTATTTGAAAATATTGTTTCAATGTGGAAATAATTATTGGCGTTTGTTTACAATTAGACTACAGCATCAAAAAATAAAAATAACAAGAGAGATAATTGCATATTTTACTGTTGTCAGAAGTTTATTGAAAACATGTTAGAACTGGAATGTTCATTATTTAATAAAATTACTATTTTTATCTAAATATGATTTTATTGTTCTTAATTTTGGTACTTTTCCAGAGAAGGTACCGTGCTGAAATAATAACGTTATTTAGAAACACATTCTTAACATGGAGAGAGTGTTTTGTAACTATTTTGTACTTTCACCTAGCAATTTGATAATCAAAAGACATTGTAAAACTTGAATTTAACTTGAAAATATTATCAAAATATAGCACGGTACCTTCTCTTCATAAGTATCTTATTATTATGCTATTTACTATGGCGAATATGCAATTATCTCCCTTTTTTCTTTTTTTTTTAATGACGTAGTCTAATTGTAACATATACTTAATTTTTCGCTGTAATCTACAGAATTCGGTACTCCTTGGGCGTTGAGTTCCATGGCGACTAGCAGAATTATTTAATGATCGCTCCCTCCCTTAGTCAGGGCTAATGCGTGCGCACGTAACATTTTTATTTACTTACATTGCCTTTGGCACTTTTACAAACATTATTTACATTGGCTTAACTCTTTTCATGAATAAAAAAAGAACTAAACCATTTATTGATTGTCACTTTAAAAAAAAAGAACTAAATCATTTATTGTCACTTTAAAAAAAAAGAACTAAATCATTTATTGTCACTTTTAAAAAAAAGAACTAAACCATTTATTGATTGTCATTTTTACAAACATTTATTTATTTATTTATTTGCATTGACTTAACTCTTTTCATAAATAATCAAAAAAAAAAAGAACTAAACCATTTATTGATAATTTCTCACTTTTACAAACATTTATAATTTACATGAGTGGATAATTTTTTGGTAAATATTTACATTTAGGTCCACCTCCACAATTTTCTTTTTAAATGATGACTTTTATTGATAAATAAATCTACTTCTCTGCAACAGACACTGAACCCTTCCTTTTTTTTTTTTTAATAGTATTTGCGGGTGGGTATGCTGACAACAAATATCAGTTAAATTTTGCAAATATTTCCCCCCCCCCCCAATGGTGTTTATTCCTAAATCTGTTCTTAACATGGGGAGCTTGGGGGTGTTTATAAGGTGGACTTAATCTAAAAAAAAAAAAAAAAAATACCAATTTTTAAAAATGAATATTAAAATAATTTCTCACTTTTACAAACATTTTTACATGCGCACATGACTATTTTTGGTGTTAATGCAGAGAGTGATCCGTGCTATTTTTTAAAATCGTATTTCCAAGTTTAATTAAAGTTTTATGATATGTTTTTTATTCAATTGTAAGATTAAAGTACAGAATAGGTACAAAACACTCTCCCTTCCCATGTCAAGAATGTCTTTTTAAATAATAACGTTATTATTTCAGCATGGCTCACTCTCTGCATAAGTACCCTATTTTTTATTAACTTTTTTTTTATTTAAAAATTAGTCAATTTCAATGAATAATAAATCATTTATCATTAGTATGTGTTTTTGGTTTTGTGCGTTGAATGAAACTTTTTTTTCATTACAACAATAATGAACCAATTTAAATCTTCCAGCATGCGTTTAAGGGTTATGAAATTATCAATAAATCGTTTAGTTACTAAGCCAACGTCAGTAAATAAAAAATGTTACATGTGCATGCGTTAGCCTTGACTAAGGGGGAAACTAAGGGAGCGATCATTAAATAATTGTGCTGGTCGCCATGGACTCAATGCCCAAGGAGTACCCAGAATTCACCTAAAATCTTCAGAGATTAAATTCATTTTGCGAATTTGTATTCTTCAGTTATGAAGATTGAAAGTCAAACAACGCAGTAACTGGATGATTATTGTACCAGTCTGTAACAGTTCTAACTCGTTTCTTTTCAGTATTGAATTTAAATATAATATTTACATTTATTTTAAATAAACGTAATTATATTATATTATTATAGACACCGCCAAAAATGGCCGAAAAATCAAGTTGTTGTTTTTTAAAACGAAATTACATTATTAAAATCCATTATTTCTGAGTAACTTTTTTTTCCCCGAAAGATAAAACCCTGAATTTTATCATATAGAAAGCAGAATAATGTAAAATTTTTTTCTATTTTTAATTAAATTTTAAATGTTAAAATTTTCCCAAAAGTTAACAATTGACATATTTTTGACTTGCATATAAAAACCTATATAAATAGTTTAAAAAAAAAAAAAAAGAAGGGTTTCTGAAAGAATTAATTTGTTTATTTCTTGTCTAACTAAAATTTAGGGTGATTTCCTAATAGAATATGCAAAAATATTATAATATAAGTACCTGGATTTCAAATAATTCCACTTATTCATATAGGCAACCAGTTACTTTGCGTCGCTTTGAGACAATGTTTACATTTGTACTTGATAAAAATCAAACTACAGAAGACCAAACAGGCCAAAAAAAACTTATTTTTCAGTGACAAAAATTTCAATGTATTATTAACGCTGAGGCTGGCCAGTACCAGATGGGTGACCATTTATATGAGTTTGGTTTTTAATGTATATGTGTGTGGGGGTCAGGTTCCCCAAAATGAGGGGGGGGGAGCAATTTAAAGCAGAATAAAAAAAATTATTTCAGCGCGTTTGGTCCACCGTAGTCGAAAGGTGGCAAACGTTTTCAAACGGGATTGAAAAACTGATGATATTTTTAACACAAAGGGCACAATATTTATAGTTTTTTTTTTGTATCCATTTTTCAAAGCATTCCCTGTTTAATAATGGTCATGCATTATTCAGCTCGCTAAAAAAAATTGTTAATTTATTTATCAAAGATTTTAATATGGCTTTTTTTCGTATAAATATTTAAAAAAAAATTTTTTTTTTGTTTTGCTTAACTTAAATTAATTATTTTACTTAACATATCCACTGAATTTCACACTTCAAAACTCAAAAGCAGAATAATTAAACACAATCGAATTTCTGATATTCAGACGTCAAAATAAGGTATGCAAACAATTTTTTTTTTTTAATCTATTATCCTGTCCCTTACAACAAGACAATGTTTTGTTCAGTTTTAGATGATTATGTTAAGCATATTTGGAACCCTCAAAGAAGGGAAAGCTCACTAACGACCACAAATGTAAGGTGTGCCCCCCCCCTACCCCAATGACCCGGCACAGTAAGGTTAAAATTCGCTTAGCGGCACCTGCATGGTGGTCGAAGAGATCCATTTTCCACCACACCGAAATCTAATTTTTAGCTAAGTACAATTTTTTTTTTTTTTTTGTATTTTCTTTGCACACTTTATCTTCTTATATTTTATTCTATCCTTTTTAAACCAAACAAATCTAACCCTTCTATTTTATTTTATTTTATTTATTTTGTTATTTATTTATTTATTTTTTGTTTTTTCTCGATGTAATTTTTATCTTATTTCTCAGACATCTTGACCCTTCTTGATTCACTTATTTTAAAAACAATTTCCTGACTAATTTCTTTTTTACCATGTCACATCGACGTAGTAATGCGGAGGGGGAATCCCTATTTAGCTTATTTAGATGACAGAAGAACTTTATTTAAGTACAATACTTAATAGTAACAGCCATGGTAAGGTGCAAAAAAAAAAAAAAAAGTGCCACCTAATTTAACTTTTAGTATTCGTTACCTAAATATGCAGTATCTTAGCTGTGATACTAGAGCTGTTCTTCCTGAGTGGATGCTATGCTCTGTGCGTTACTTTAAT
The DNA here is from genome assembly GCF_053919585.1 of Euprymna scolopes. Taxonomy (NCBI): domain Eukaryota; kingdom Metazoa; phylum Mollusca; class Cephalopoda; order Sepiida; family Sepiolidae; genus Euprymna; species Euprymna scolopes. The sequence goes on along the minus strand of NC_136492.1, from coordinate 183,216 downwards.
GTCTTCCTATAAATACGAAATACGGAATTCCGATCCACCATGAACCAGTTCTTGTAACTGGAACAAACACCTAACTGCTAGCTACGGAATCCCAATATACATTTTTACCTCCAAGACGATTACCTGTCTAGCCTGCATGCGCAAAAAAAAAAAAAAAAAAAAAAAAAAATTACCTGCCACTCTAAATCCTAATGTAGATCTGTTTCTTGTAAATTAATAACCCCTATCCCTTGAAGGCTAACAATCTGCTCCTTCCCACCAAACCGCCACTTAACTCCTACATTTCACTCCGTTTTGTACTAATTCGCACCTACTAAAACCAGCCCATATATCTATTTACCAAATTACACATGACTCAAAACTTACTGTTTTACCCGTACTATACTGCACTCGCATCTCATGCCCTGCTATCATCTAAAATATAGTTTTGGCACAACTCGTGGTTCAATTCTTAACACCTACTCACACTTTAATATTATACTAGACCCAAGCTCACATGAAAAAAAAAAAATAAATAAATAAAAATGAAAATAAAAAAGGAAAAAAAATAATAAAAAATATATATAAACAAAAGTGTAAGCCTCAAACCACATTATCTCCTAACAAGCCTCCTTACAATCATAGTTGCTTACACTGCATGAGCTCTACTCAACCCCTTTATCCACTAACAATGAAATAACAATATCCCTAATCCACTTTGAGGAGTGTAACTATTAGCAGATATAACCCCTACAAACTAACCCAATAACATTAACTAACCTCGCGGGGTCGCAGAAATACCTGGATTAGAACCCAGGCGCGGAGCAAACCCTCTCAGTGGTGACGGACCCAGTGAATCTTCCAGATCATCCGTCTAGGAGAAGGAAAACTCTGAAACTAAACCAGAGAGGAGGGAGGCCTCTTCAGTCTTGGATGACAACCTTCCTAGAGCTGGTGACTCAAACAAATTACCGGTTTGCAATACCTAAATTGCTTAAGGAGTAGATAGGTCCTGCCTATCGCCCGGCTTCCATACTCCTTCTTTGCCTATTAGTCAGGCGCAGAGATACTATCACAGTGATTCGACAGAAACACCCATTGGTAGATCTTGTTTCTTGTCTAGGGCAATGAACGCCGTTTCCCCCACTCCCGACACACCCCACCCCTTAAGCTGGGCACTTGAGAATGCTTGAGTACCACATATGCCTGAGCAATTAGATTGGGTTGACCTTCCTCTGATGGGTTGAGGGTACCGGATTGACAGTTACTGGCTGCTGTTTCCGACTGGTAGTACAGGGGCCCTAACTCTTTGGTAGCGCTTAGAGCGGCTGCTCCATCAACAGTTGAATAATATCGGGATGTTTGCAGTGCCATGGCGCGCATGGAAAGGGACCCTGCACTCATCCCCGGTGGGCTTTCCTGAGGCCACAGTCCTAGTTGATGGAGGGTCAGCTGATGGTCTACTTGTGATGCATGTGTGATATTCTGCATAACCTCCTGTTCGGCTTCCCCTAACCCAACTGAAACTCGTTAAAAAACATGATGACAGTACAATCTAAAAACAAGCTTAAACCAGGCTTAGGGACAAACAAATCCAACTTGCCTCCTCCCTTGAGGCTTGCATTCACAAATATCCGTGGGCTTAGAACTAACTTAGCTGATGTTGAAGCATTTCTCCTAACAAATACCCCGGATATCTTAGCACTAAGTGAGACTAACCTACACTCCTCCATCCCCTCTAACTACTTTAACATGCCTGGATATCTCCCACTCTGCCGTAAGGACTCTGACAGACATATGCACGGACTTGGAGTTTACATTCGTAATACCCTTCCCTTGACTAGAGAAACAAACCTAGAAACGGATGATCAAGCTTTTATGTGCTTTAGACTTATCATGCAACACAACATTAGCTACTTTTACTTTCTCTACCGCTCTCCCTCGACCCAAGACTGCACCATAATAAACAAAGTATCTGACAGCATAGACACAGCACTCTCCTTCGACACTAGCGCCCAAGTACATGTATTTGGTGACTTTAATGTCCATCACAAAAATTGGCTTGGATTCTCTACTTATACAGATGCCGCAGGCAGCGCAACTCATAGCTTCTCTGTATCTCACTCCCTATCGCAAATTGTTACTTTCCCAACCCGCTTCCCTGATCAGGAAGAGCAACACGCATCACTATTAGATCTGTTTTTGACCACAGTTCCTGATGATTGTGTAACGAAAGCCGACAGCCCACTTGGGAACGCTGATCATGCGGTAATAATGGTTGAAATCGCCCTAAACTCCAGACCCAAAACTGAAGAGCCAGTGCTCAAAACAACGAGATATTATAAAAAGGCTGACTGGGAAGCTATCAGAGATCTTATCAGAGACGCCCCATGGGGAAATATTTTTTCTCTTCCTGCTGAACAGTGTGCAACTGAGACCACTGAATGGTTCAAAACTGCAATCGAAGCGCATGTTCCCATGCGGAAATTCTATAGCAAGCCCCACTCTCCCCAATGGTTTACTTCGACTTGCGCAACTGCCATTGCTCAAAGGCAGCATGCATTCCGCAGGTTTAACCGACATAAGTCCAGTTCAAACAGACAAAAGTACATAGAAGCTAGAAGTAACGTTAAGAAAGAAATAGCGACAGCTAAGAGGGAATTTACGGAAACCACTAAAAAACGCATCGAAGCACAAAAATTAGGAACTCGTGACTTCTGGAAAATCTACAACAGTGTAGTAAATAATGGGCAATCAACAATTCCCCCACTAACCAACAATCACGAGGTTCTTTGCTCAGCAACCGAGAAGGCTAACATGCTTGCCAGTCGGTTTGCCTCCAACTCTACACTGGACCCTCTAAACCACCCCCTACCTGACTTTCCTATGCGGACAGACGCCACGCTAGACGATCTGGAAATCACCCCTGCTCAGGTGCATGCTATCATAAAAAACCTTGACACTTCCAAAGCATGTGGACCCGACCTCATCCCAGCTGTGCTATTAAAAAAGTGCTCAGCCGAAGTAGCTCCAGTTCTCTCCAAACTCTACAACAAATGCCTTAATGAATCTTGCTTTCCGAGCTGTTGGAAAACTGCTTCTGTTGTACCAGTATTCAAGAATTCTGGTGAAAGAACTGACCCATTAAATTATCGCCCTATTAGCCTCCTCCCACTTTTTGCCAAAATATTTGAGACCTTAATTAACCATGCTCTAGTCCAGCACCTTACAGATGCTAAACTTCTGACCGACCATCAATATGGATTTAGACAAGCCCGTTCCACGGCAGACATCCTCACTGTAATCTCTGAACGCATATACCATTCACTGGACAAAGCGGGAGAGGGCAGAGCGGTAGCTCTAGATATATCTAAGGCTTTTGACAGGGTATGGCATGAGGGTCTCCTCAGGAAGATTAGATCTTACGGTATCACTGGTAGAATACTTAACATAATTAAATCCTTCTTAGATAAGAGAAAAATCCAGGTTGTCCTCGACGGTCGTACGTCTAAACAATATAATATAAATGCGGGAGTGCCCCAGGGATCTATCCTTGGTCCTCTGCTGTTCCTGATATTCATAAATGACCTCCCCGACAAAACTGCCTCTGAGATGGGTATATATGCTGATGACACCACACTCTATAGCAGGCACGACAGGAAAACAAATGAACATATATCTAAAGTAATGGCAGAAACACTAGAGGATGACCTCAAATCAGTAGTGGAATGGGGACAAAAATGGATGGTAACGTTCAATGCCACCAAGACAAAACTGGTTTCATTCAATAATTACAAGAAACCTTCTCTACCACCTATAGCAATGGCCAACAACTCTTTAGCTGAGAGTACGTCTTTCAAGCTCCTTGGCCTAACGTTCACAGGAAACATGAGCTGGAACAATTACATCGAGGGCATTGCCAGGGCCGCTGCGAGGAAGGTGGGCTCTCTCTACCGTGCTAGAAAACTTCTAACACCCGAAAGTATCATGTACCTCTATAAGGCCACTATTCGCCCATGTATGGAGTATTGCTGTCACATTTGGGCCGGTGCATCGGCTACTAGTCTCTCGCTCCTTGACAGGGTTCAAAAGAGAGTCGCAAATCTGATAGGCCCTAAACTGGCATCAAAACTTCAGCCTCTGTCCCATCGTCGAAACGTTGCATCCCTCTGCCTGTTCTACAAGTATTATAATGGTGAATGCTCTGAAGAACTGCAAGCACTTGTGCCCCCACGACGTGAACACCCTCGACAGACCCGACAAGCTACACAATCCCACCCCCACACTGTAGAGATCCCTAGATGTAAAAGATCCTTCTACTCCAGTAGTTTCTTCTCCAGAACTGCTAGACTTTGGAATTCCATTCCAGGTCACTGCTTCCCCAACTGTACTGACATGCATAAGTTCAAGTGCAACGTGAACCAACATCTCGCTGCCCTAATCCCTACATAGTACCCCAGTAGATGTTTCCCTTGATAGTAGCCCCCTACATTAAAGTGGCAATGTGCCTTGTTTGGGGTGAAAATGTAATAAAAAAAAAATAAAAAAAAAAAAAACCCAAAACAAGGTGGGGGGGGGGTGTAAGCAATATATATATATATATAAATATCGTTTATGAAAAATAAGTACACTGTTATAAAGTTCATTCTTCTCTTAATAATCGCTGAAAATTTCGTATTGATTGGATAATTACCTAATTTTTGGTAGATTTTTAAAAAGACGGTCCGTCAAAAAGTACTTACCTGCCCCCCCCCCCCCGCCAGTTTTGGCGGTGCCTATATTATTATGAGTAAATTTTACGGCGGACGTTGGGAAATTGCCCCCCACCTACCCACTTTTCACATTTTTTTTTTTCTTTTTTCGCGTTAATCTCATTGATTACAAACTTAATTTTCAGATTTAAAAAAAAATTGAAAATATTTTTTTTATTTTTTTACAATAGTAAAAAAAAAATAAAATATTTTCAATTTTAAATTCAAGTAACATTATACTTACATTTATGGAATATTCTTTCGCTGACTGGTTTGATGGAAACATTCGTTGATATGTTAAGCTAAAGGTTGCATTTTTTTCTTTTTCGTTTTAAAGGGCAGAATTGTTTGTTACTATTATTTATTGTAAATACAATTATTCTGTTATTGAGCAGGACAAAAGCTTTGTTGTTAAATTAGTAGTCAGCGCATGCGTCATCAACATTGTTGCCGGAAACGAGTTTTTCTCAGGGTTGCCAGACTATAATAAATATTTGAAGCCAAATTTTTCAGGAAAAAAGGCCAAAAAAAAGCCAAATTCAACAGCAAAGCCACATTTTTTAGATAAAAAGGCCCCAAATAGGCCAAATTGAAAATTAAAGAAAAATTGACTTTTAATAGTTTTTTTCTGTATTAGTTTTGTGTTTTTTTGGCAAAAACGGTAGCTATGAAATTGAAACTGAAAAATATGCTTTGCCCCCCTCGAAGCATATTTTTCTGTTTTAATTTAATAGGGGACGGTTTTATTTTTAATATTTAGGCAAATAATTTCATTACAATACATTCTACAGTTTATATATTTTTAACATTATACAAGAAAATGTAAAGAATATTTAATACTATTTTAATATTAAATAATTTAAGGAAAAGTTGGTAAATTTGTAGATGAGAACTCTAAGGTGCTCCCGTCCCCCCAAAATAATAGGTAGATCTACTTTTTTAGACAATTACATTTGAATATCTTGAAAAACTTGGGTAAAACAATTCATTTAGAATTTAGAGTGAGAGATCAGTTTCGCATATAAATTTAACATACGCTGATCACCCATTTCTAACAGGATAGCATTTTAAGAGCATATAACCAGAATTTCTTTTGTGAAAGAAGATAAATTGTGTTTTTTACAAGATTATTAACTTAAATTATTTAAATACTAGCAGGACCCATTAACTAGTGTTGCCCAGTGAAATCATCCCTCCCCCTTTAAAAAATTAAAGTATGATTGTTGTTGTTGTTGTTGTTGTTGTTGGCCAACCCCAACCTCCTCATGTTAAGAACGGTCTTCGGAATAGACACACCCGACCTCCTCATGTTAAGAACGGCTTTCAAAATGGACTCCCCTAACCTCCCAATGTTAAGAACAGATTTCAGAACAACTTCCTCATCTTAAGAACGGCTATCAGAATAGACACCCCATTTTATGTGTGTGTTTGGGGGGGGGGGTAAAAATATTTGCCCCAAAATTTAACCTTGATAATCGTTGCTAGGATACCCACCCGCAAATACTATAAACCAACAAAAAAATTGGGGGTGGCAGTGTCGGTCGGAGAGAATTAAATTTGTTGCTCTTGCGTTCGTACAAATCTGGCGGCCACTAATTTAAAATGCATAATACAAGTCTTTATATTTCGAAAACTACTTGTATCTGCCAATTATAAATAAGAGTTTCCTAATCAACATAGTCGAAACCCTATTAAAGCCGACATTTTAAAGAAAAGTGTGAAGGTGGAGTGGAGCTAGCATAAAAATTTACCTATAGTCAGGAAAAGAGAAGTAAACAAAATACTCCACAGAAAGTATAATTTGTCTAAAATCAAACATAACGACTAACGGTCATTTTGTGAGGATGGTTGTAAGTATTTGCCCCAAATGTAACCTTAATAATATCATATAAGGTTCGATAAGCCGCTAAAAAGAAATCGAAACATAAAAAATGATAGTCGTACATTTTTTTTTTCAGGGTTTGTTTTTGTTTTTTTTGGGGGGGGGATAGTGGCATGTTGTTAATGTGTGCATACTGCGTAGGTAAGTGTAAAGTTATTAGTATTTAATTTTCTGTTTATGAGCATTTATTATGTTTGTATTTGGTTTATTTTTTTTAAAACCGGGGAGATAAGATTTTTGGTGTATATACATATTTTTGCCTAATACGTAATTATACCAAAGAGTTTTCTTGTTAATTTATTTGGAACTGATATTTTCACCTGTGTATTTTTATGAATAAGCACCAGGACAACATTAAGAAGTTTGTAAAATTAAAATTAAATTATATCTATATTCTAAAGTAGATGAGGAAACTCAGCTATCCCTCCTAAAGATGTGATTCTACTTTTTCCAAATAATTACGTGTGAACATCCAGAAAAGGAATACCTTATAATTAATTAGTTTCGCATATAAATTAAACATAAAATGATCCTCCATTTTCGGGCCATCATAACTTTTTAGGGCAGTTAACTTTTTTCTATCTCTAAATCTGACTGGCAAAATCGTAAAACCAGATGAAGCACCTTAAAAAGTAAAAAGCACAGAATTTATCTCCCATAGCAAAAATATGCCCCAATTTAGATTAATTTTTCTTTCACTAACCAAGGACAGACTAAATAAAGTATAATATCAAAACCAGTACTACACTTTAACGTAAGCATTGATTCACGACTGGGACAGATTACAATAAAAGAAATGTTTATAGGCGATATAATTTTTTTTTTTAAGATTATAACATAATTAACCCTTTGGAGTTAGCATCTATTTAGTACTACAAATGAAATCTGAAGAAAACATTAAAATGAATAAATATGCTAGTATAATCAACAGATTTCTAAGATTGTGGTATGATTGAAAGGTAATTGATCATTAGCTGAGACTCCACATCAACTTTAAATATAGATATGATTTTGTGTTCGTTACGACTCTACTTTCAACCGAGTCGTTCTTTGTTTCGTTCACCACACTCTTTTCTTCTACCTCTTCTTTTACTCACGTCCGTTCGTTTTTGTGACTCAAAATCGTCTCTCCTCCCGCTTTTCTCTCCTCGTTATTTGTGGAATCAGGGTACGAGATTCTCCGAGATTCTCCGAGATTCCACAAGACTTTTTTCCACATAAACGTATGCGGGCGCCATCTTGATTCTTAGTTTGTGCTCTGCAGGCACAAATGCGCAGTCTCTTTAACGCTAACCTACTTTTTCCACACTCCCCCCTGATCTCATGATCACAGAGACGACAGAGGGGTGGTGATCGCCGCCGTTGGGTGCTTCTACGAAGGGGGACAGTGCTGCTCTCATCTTTGCGTGCGCTCTCATCCACCGCCTGATGGTCGGGGAAGGCTTCATCTCCGTGGAGGGTACTTATATCAGAGTCACTGCTTGATAGGGATCGTGCAAACCAAAGCGATGGCCCACTCGTCTCAGAGTCAGAATCACTCTCATCATCCACTGGAGGTGGTACATTTGTCGCTGGCCGTAGGTCCCTAACGTGACGGGGTACGCCATCAACCTGGACACACTGCTGACTCACCACATCGGTCACTGTGCCTCGTTTATACTTGTCAGTACATCGGTTTCCTGGCGGCTTCACTCAGACAGCATCCCCTTTGGCATATCGATTCTGTTCTATCTCAGTGGCCACAGTTGTATCGGGGTGGATTCCTTTTTCTCGGACACGGTACTAATAGATTGCGTTTGCAGGCGCCGTTCCTGGAGAGACGCCATCCTTTGGCATGAGATTATACCAGTACACAGCTTCTACGATGGTGCACTGCTTCCTGGCTGCAATTGTTTTGATGCTGTGATGGCTTCTCTCAGCTATACCATTGCCAGAAGGCACATAAGCGCATCTAAGCCGCAGCCGCACACCCCATTCTTGTAAGAACTGCCTTATCTGATGGCTGCAAAAGGCTGGGTCATTGTCCGTCAGCACTTCATCGGGCGCACCTCTTTCACAGAACACGGATGACAGCTGGCGAATAATGTTGCAAGAGTCCTGGCGCCCGAGGAGTCTCCAGACTGCGAAACGTGTAGGCCCACAATCGATGAGGATAAGGAAGTGGTTGCCACCGTAGTGTGTGATGTCCATGCCCACTCTCTGCCACTTACCACTCACTCCTAACTCCCCTTTCTTCCATCGTGCTGGAGCTGGGTCGATGGATTGGCAGGCCTCGCAACTTTCCATCACTCTTCGGATATCTTTTTTTCCTACTCCTGGATCAATCATCTTGACAAAGTACAGTGTCCGCTTGATGCCAGGATGTCCACACTGTCGATGAATGTCCATGATGCGCGCTGCATCCACATTACACACAACTGCTGCACATGTGTTTTGCAGATTATCAGCATCTCTCCGAGCACCAGCCAGAAGCCATCATTGAGGGACTCTTGTCAAAGCATCTGCTCTGTTGAGCGCAGACCTGATCAACACTACGTCCACGGTCAGGTCGTACTCTGTGATGGTGTCGACCAAGGTGGCAAGCCATCTTCGAATTAACATCTTACTCGATGCTCGTGTCGTCAGCCGTGCTCTTCCACTTAATGCATCGGTTATCCACCGATGAGTGTATGCAGAGTCAGTCATGATATGTAGAACCTTGGCGTGCCATTGAAGCGCCAAGTTAACGCCCTTCAATGTGGCATCAAGTTCGGCCAGGTTTATGTGCCTCGAATCATTCTCTGGCCGAAGCCAACAGGCATCTTCAATAATGGAATCATTAACTGCAAGGGCAACTCCAAGGGCCAGTGAACTAGCATCCACCCAGACCGTGAACTCATTCCCGCTGACGCACCACTTTCCCTGAATGGGGTCATTACTGGTCACTCTGGACACAGTCTGTCAACATGCTCCTTAGGGTGACATCGTGTACTGCATCGTCCCATCCCGACGACACGGCTGTTGCATGTCTCTTTATGGCTGCCACGGCCACCCTGAGCCAACCGCACACAGGGAAATGGCCTACCATTTTTCCACAAAGCGAAAAACTGTTCGTCGAGTGATGTCTGCTGGGACCTTGGGAACATGACTTCCTCTTCTCCAGCAAAGTCTCTCCTTGCTATTGCGCACGTGCAGGCCGAGAACTTTTGCTCCATCGCACAGACGCTCTGGTTCCTTACATGTCAGTCCAAAGCTTTCAAAGTGCGTTCTAACCGATTGCACTGACATAAGGTTCTCATTGACGAATATATCATCGATGTATGAGGATGTTGCCTGTTGCACTGCCTCATCTTGCTGCCGGATAGCATGCATGATTGCTGTCATAATGCCTGGGGCCACATTTAGACTGAACCCTAGCCTGGTTAGACAATATCGGGTTCCTCTAATTTCCACAGTCTGAAATGGTCACAATTTCTTCTCAATGCGTATTTGCAGATAAGCCCTGCATAGGTCCAGAGTTGCCACGTTCGATCCCTGCTGTCGCCACTCCCTTAATTTGAGTGCACACACATCAGCCTTTGCTGTATATGGGTCGACATGCTCATTGAGCTCACGGTAGTCTAGGATGGGGCGGACCTTTTGTTTGGTCTCTTGTACGACGGCCATCAAGGGAATCAGCCCTCGCGGGGGGGGGGCCAAGCTCATCCTCTGGGTATGGAAGAAGCCAGCCATTGTAGATCCACGTTTGCAGTTCTTCTTCATACTGTTCCCTTAGCCACATGGGTGGGGGATATTCCGATAACCGGTTTCGCAAGGATATTGGTGGCTGATCGTTTGACCACTTCCAAGACGCCGTCCATGCATTGGTGTTTCTATCATATTCTGCATGAAAGTCAGGCTCGTCAAGAGTTATGGCAGCACAAACATGTTCCTCACATCGGGAGAACTGTACCTTGCCGGTTCTGTCCACGGTAATTCCACCCAGTTGTGTAATCAAGTCCATACCCAAGAGTAGGTCGTACCCGAGAAGCTCTCCCTTCATCACCAGGGCTCGCACGGCTACTGCAGGCTCGTCATTGATGCTTGCGTGGATAATGCTCACCCCACAAGAGGCTAGTGAACCCCCGCCTACAGTTAGTACCGGAGTTCTCTCTGCTTTCCAAGTGGCACAGCATATCTTGCTTACGAGAGGCTGGGTGCACCCAGTGTCCACAAGCGCGAGGCGCTCGCTTCCATTAATGTGTATGCTTACAGTGGGTAGCGCCCTGCTCAATGACGATCTGGGGAGAAGACTGGCGCTGTAGCTTCTTCCCCTTGCCCATTTCCCGGACTGTAGTAGGCCAGGTGTCCGCGTTTTTTGCACTTGTAGCACTGCGGCCCGTCAAGTTTCCGAGTTGGTTGACGTGACGAAAGACAATCACGGGCCAAATGGTTGGGTCCTCCACACTTATAGCAGGCTGTAGCTGCGCCCAGGTCCTACAATCCAACCTGTGATGGTTGTACAGCTGCCACTTGGTCTATAGTGTTAGGGCTTTTCTTTAGTATTGCTTGTGCCCACGCCAATACTTCCGATATGTCCATCTCGTCCACTTGGGATGAGGCATGGAGCAGATCTTCCACACTCTTAGGTAATCCTGCAACAAAGGCGCACACCAAGCCTTTGTCTGATATCCCTCCAAAAAGGACCGATATCTTTTTTAGCTCAGCCAGATACACATCCACCGTTTCCCCGGGATGTAATTTTCGGGCCATGAATTCCTTCCATGCAGTAATTGGATCTAATGCAAATGCTGTAAAAAGGGCGCGCTTAATGCAGGCAAAATCTGTTTTTTCCTCATCAGCCAACTGCTGGCATACTGCATATGCTCCCCCAGTGAGGCGCATTGGGACCACGCATTCTATACGCTTCACCCCACTGAGCTGACATATTAATTCTGCTTTTTCCACCCATTCCTGCACTGAGTGATCATTGCTACTGCCATCAAACAGGGGAATTAGCTTGGGGTCAAATCCTGACGTCATGCCGGAATGTCTTGTGTTCGTTACAGATTTATTTTTAATTTACCAAAGTTCTTAATGTTTTCCCTTTATGCATTGCATCCAAGATTTTCATTAACTTATGAGACTTTTATCTATATCTTCCACTCTTTTTTTTTTTTTCATATTTAACCAATTTTACCATTTTACTAGTGCCAATTTTCCCATGCCATTTTTATTGCTACAGTTTGTACATAAGTTCCTATTTGTCTATCATATTCTTAGAGAAGAATTATTTCAATCGCCACAATACCAAATTTACTCAGGGGGTGGGGGTATCAACTTAAAATATCTCTAAAATATTGATAAATTTAATTTTAGTCATAACTCTAAAAGTAGACTTTGTTTCCAAGAAAATCTATGCATCATTATTACGACAAATGTGCCTATTAATTTAAGATAGTTAGAAAATCTATAATTATTGACTTTTAAAGAAATTTTTGGGACTTACTCAGGAAAAAGTTTATGATTATATTTAAACATTTCTTTTTAAATACAACTTTAAATAGCTATTGCAGAGATGATTTAACAGTTATAAGTTTTCAAATCTCCATAAATTGAAAATAAATTAATTCAATTACTTTCAAAGTACTAGGTTTAAAGAATTTCAAACGAAAAATCCAAACATTAATTATTTCAGTGGAGATATACTCAGTGACCGAGTGACCTGACTGGACAGAGCCAAGGTGCCAGTACTAAAAAAAAAAATGTCTCCAGAACGGTTTCATATTCAACTGTGAACCAGAGGTTCCATATAAACGTTTAGTAAGTAAGTGTGAAACAAATTTAAACATTTAGGTGTAAGATTCCTTTAGTGCGAGCCTTTAGTCTTTAGAAAAAGAATTTTTTCCTGATATGATAAATGTTAGCAGATGTTGATTCCGGGGCTGTTTTTCTCGTGCAAATCCATGAGTCGAGAAAAAAAAAAAAGCCAAAATTAAAAATATCTATAAGTTTCGACATCCGAACTACTTTTTAAATTACTTAATTATGTCTTTTTCTTTAATAATTACTATTAAAACATATTTATATAAAATGATCAGAAAAAGGCCAAATTTGAAGCCAAATTTGAAAACAGGCCAAACAGAAATTTTGAAGGCCAAACTGCTTTAAAAAAGGCCAAATTCGTTAAATTTGGCCTTAAAAAAGCCAAACTGGCAACCCTCTTTCTTCTACGTTATTCTCCCCCCTCCTCTCTCTTGTAAGTGGTAGTTATGATGATGATGATGATGATCATCATCATCATCATGTATTTTTTATAAATATGAATAATTGTGGCAGGATTGGAGATTAGGTGGCAAAACGTTCTCGATCCCTATATCACATAAAAGGAATCAAATTCCCTAATCATCGTTAGGTTACTATGCCAACAACATACAAGTCCACCATTTCGTCCAATGCATAGAGTATTGTTGCCACATCTGGGCTGGTGGTGCAATATTACAATACCACTAGTCTCACCTTCTTGGATAGAGTCCAAAAAAAAAAAAAAAAGAGCTGTCAATCTAATAGGTCCCACTTTGTCAACTAAGCTCCAACGCCTGTCCCATCGCCGCAATGTTACATTTCTGTGCCTGCTTTACAAATATTTTAATGGAATGTGCTCTGCTCGGATGAACTCGTTGCACTTGTACCCCCCCTCGATGTACACATCCCTAACAAATTCGCTTAGCAATAAAATGCCACCCCTTCACTAGGCGTATAAGAATTTTGGGGGAACTTTTGACACCCCTAACACGAAATTGCGAATAAAATATTTAAAAAAACTCGTAATTTCTCATTTAAAAGTAGGTAGTTTATTTTCTTTATGGAATATACTTCCAAAATAAACTATTAAAGTTGTTTAAAAAATAATAGAAATATTATTTTTTTTAAAACAGTGTTTACAAAGTGCCGGCGCGCCTCCATGCAGCCCCTTTTTTACGTAATAAAATCAATTGAATTTTATTGTAAATTAAAACAACAAAAAAAGAAGTGTTTTTGGAAATTTACCTGTAAAGTCCAACATGTAAAACCCTTCTTTTAAAAGACCACGTTGATTTTTTTTTTAATTGGAAGCCTATGTTCTGCTTATATTGTCCAGTAAGTATTGGACGTTGACGACAATTTTCTCTATTTCATTCTATGTTTTCTTTTTTTAGATATTAAAAAAAAATCACTCGATAAAGAAGAATTAAAATATATTAAATCAAAAATTGATGTATTTCTTTGAGAAAAGAAAAAAAATCCTCGACTGTTTTTTTTTAAAGGCAAAAATTTATAAGTAAAATTTGACTAGTTTTTACCTATGGGAACACACATTTCTTTATTCATAAGGCTAGATAGCTAATGCGAACTTCCTTCTTTCCATCCGTAGTTCTAAACAAGAACAAATCAGTACTTCCGGTTTTCGCTAAGAATGTAAAAATGCTTACGTAATGGCGCCTTTTCAAATAATCGTTTAAAAATTCTTTTATTTAAAAAATAAATGGAATTTAAAATATAAATATGGATAAATTCTTAACAATGAAGAATGGAACTGCACATTGAACAGTATTTTTATAGATAAGTGATTTTTTGGAATTTATATCGACTTTTTATAATCGAAGTAAGTAAAATTTTGTTGATTTTCTTCAAATCTTTTTTAAAGAAAACCGATTAAAAAAACAAATATTGCGTAATTTGCTATTAAACCTGTTATCTTTTTTTAATTTGGTTTTTGCTCCTTTAATTGAAAAAAAATTATGGTTTGAATTACATTTTTCAAGTAGTTATAAGCTTGTAAAGATAGGAGGTCGAATTATTCAATTTTTTTCACGCATTCTTAAGGTCGGTTTCTGACACTGCTACCCCTTCACTGTTTAGGTTCCTAAATGGCAGACAGCTTTCTATTCTAATAGTTTCTTCATTCGAACAGCTAGACTTTGGAATTACCTTCCTGCTACCTTCTTCCCTGGCTGTACTGATATACAGAAGGTTAAATGTCACATAAACCAACATGTTGTTAATCTTTCCTAGGCATGGTCCCAAATAATAGCCTCGTATGTTCAAGTGGCAATATGCCTTGTTAGGGGTGAATGTGAGTAAAAAAAAAGTATACAGTAATATCGGTATTTCAGAAATTAACAGATTTGAATAAGCAGGACTGTTTTTTTAAAAAATAAGCAATATAAATACATTTTAAAAAAATTAATAAATATTTTTTTAATTTATTTTAAACAATATATACAGAACTTTTTTTAATTTTAAACATTTTTAAAAGAATGACAGTTTTTATTTAATTTAAACAATATATACAGAACTGTTTTTTAATTTTAAACTTTTTTAAAATGAATTAAAAGATGCATTACCGGGCCACCAATCTATAGGATGAATTTATGGCAAGATCTCCAATTTATTGAATGTATTATCGGGAGCATTAAAGGTAAATTTAACGACGTCGTCAATTAATATGAAGGGTTCACCAACTTACATCCTTAAATAAAGAAATAAAAATAAATTCAGGAAAAGATGACACTCGACAAAGGATACTGAATTGCTGAATTTAGTACTCTGTTCCTAGACTAGAGATAAAGAAAAAACAACTCACTGAGTATAAGGAGCAAATCGTAGTGGATGTCGTATAGTGTGGTTTAGTTGACCCTGTTTGAAGAGTATATCTTGGTTGATTGCAGTCCAAAAGAAAAGTGATGTCAACAACTTTTGTGTTGCATGGTTGCCTGGTGAGATAAATAGTGTAATTTCGAAGGAAATGAATCATCTGTGTTTGAGAGGTACATTATGAACATTCATGCCCATTTGGAGTATACTGAGGAGCTGAGCAGTAGATAAGCAGAATGTCGTAGATTACATAAATCCTTGTCATTCCTTTGATTTGCTGCAATCTGTTGTAGATCCACATCATGAATATGTTGTAAAGTGATGAGTGAGTGCAAGTGGGTCTGCATGATTGTTTGTGTTCTAAGTCTGCAAGTGGGTCTGCATAGTCCAAGAGATGAGTGCAAGTGAGTCTGCACTCCCAAGTACAAGTGGGTTTGTACTGGTATTGGTGTGGGGTATTCAAGTTGATTGGGTTTTTTAGTGTGCAAGGCTAACCCAGGAGTGGGAGCATTATTAAATTTCGCACATGCCAAAAATGGCAATATCTCCAAATGTGGCCACGGTTGATGCTTGAGTATCTGTCTCCATTGTATCGAAAATTTAATATGAGGTGTCAGCGTTAAACAGGCATTGATAATCACCACTGGCAACGATATAGGTAAAATCCTGTTAGTAGGCAAATGTCCAATGTGCTGGTTACGGAACCGCTAATCCCTAGGAGGACCATGGTTGTGGCACTAATTTGCTAGAATCAAGGCTGCCATTTTGTAGGGAGGACCTAGGTTTTGCATGCTGCCAATTCACTGAAGTCGGTGTCCAATTTGTAGGGAAGCTGTGTTTTGTTTAATTTTCGATTGTGAGCAATTATTGGAATAATTCGCTACTTTATTGGGACCAATTTTGCTAGTTTGTAAGGAGGTTCATGGTTGCACATATTGGCATCTTATTGAAGTTAATGTCCTCAGATAGTACTATTTTATTAGATGACTGGAAAAAAAGGATTAGTTTTGTTTCTTTTTCTTTTTTTCTTTTTTTTTACAAAACTCATAATAATAAATCTTACCAGACTCACAGGTAGTGTGTAGGAAGCGCCGAGGTTATGTGTTGTTATTTTATTAGTAATGTTATTTGAAATGTGCTATCTGTATTCCATCTGAGTGTTCATCAGATTCCAAATTTATGGCGAAGTCACTAATTGTGATCTGTGAATTTATATAAAATAATGAACATTTTCTGATATGTTAGAAATATTAAAATAATGGTGTTCAAACATGTGTTTTCTTGTGTTTGGATGTTCATAATGAATGATTATTGTTGTGCAGAATTTGTGAGAGTGGCATAAGGCTTGAAAGTACTGATTTTTATGATAAGTGTGTAGCATGAGGGCTTGGGGTTAATTTGGCTTATTTTTAGTGGAATCAGTCCATAATCCATATAAGCGAATATGTGTGTGTGTGTGTGTGTGTGTGTGTGTGTGTGTGTGTGTGTGTGTGTGAGCGCGTGCGTGTGTGTACTGGTACTGTAAGAACTGTGGTTTGAAAAATGAATCTTTAACAGGAGGTTTGAGTTCTTGCTAGATGTGGTTACTTTCCATGATGGGTACTAGTTATGTCCCTTGGCTCGGTAGCTTTGTTCAATGTTTTATAATGTAAAATCTCGGACATAAATGTGAATAAGTGAGACATGGCCAGTCGGCCATGTTGGTCTGAACGATGATATATCCTTGTCCTGTTGTTATTAATAGAAACGTCACAAAACATGGTGTCAGAAGTGGGATTTGCAAACAAATGTGAGCAAAATACAGGGAAAGACTTATACTAAATACCGAGCCTAAGAGCCGTTAAAAAAAAGTGAAACTCCATAAGAACCCCCTCCCCAAGAATGAATAGCCACATGAGCCCACCAGAACCCTTTCCGTTCGACCAACCCAAGTTATGGGAAAAATGGATACGATGGTTCAACCATTACCGGACAGTGTCCAGCCTTGACGAAAAACCAAGTCCTTGTCAGGTGGACATCTTAATATATTGTATGGGCGATAAAGCCAAAAACATTTTCGCCGCATTCAAACTTGCACCCAAGGAAGCCAAGAACATCAATATAGTGGTAGCAAAGTTCAATGACCATTTCAAAGGCGACATGAACATAATTTACAAACAGACCAGATTCAACCGAAGGTGTCAAGAGGAAGGTGAGTCCATTGATTCATTCATCACTAATCTCCACACACTAGTTAAAACTGCAATTTCCAAGACCTGCACGAGGAATTAATTCATGACAGAATTGTAGTTGGGTGCACAGATCCTAAGCTATCACTAAGTCTGCAAATGATTCCAGACCTCACCTTGGATGGGGCCATCAGACCCGCACGACAGAGTGAAACAATAAAGTCACGACAGCATCTCCTGTGGTCTCTAGAACACATCGTTGGTGAAGATCCAGCTGACAATAATATTGCAGTCCACTACGTTAGTGACAACAGAATTTGTAGACAAGGTCAGGGTAAACACATGACAAGACCTGGGCGAGAATCGCGCTATGAGAATCGACAAAAAAAATGAGCACATGCAGCATGTTACAAGATGAGATCTTGCCCTGATGCGAGAAACCGAAGTTGATGTCATCCCGAGTGCAGAGAAAAAGGGATTTTTGAAGATCTGCAGGGCAGTCTGATCAGACTTCCGGCAAAAAGAAAAAAGAAAAGAAAAGGTGCAACACATGGCCGATTGGAAAATCGCAACCGCTACAAGATTCTCTGTTCACAAGTGAACGGTATTTATTTGTGTGCTTTTGTGGTTATTCCATATTTACTGTATCACGCGTCATCTCCACAACGTTACGACCAGACAAGCCACGCCTATACCCTGCATCATCGAAACAACCACGTCTTAACTGACGAGCCGTCTCTAAACCCTGCTCTCGCCTCTAGACGACCCTTACAACCTGACAAGACTTTATTGTGACTATTACGGATGCCGGCAAATGATCCAAACAATACCTCATCTGATGTGTGGTAAATAAATATATGTTCAATTTACTCAGTTGTCGTATTCTTGTTTTTGCGACCATACGCATTTTCTCGCCCACAATATATAGAATATAACAGGCACCATAGACCAGAGGCTGAGTGCCACCGCTGTGGTAACAAAACCCAACATCAGAGACGCACGTGTCCTGCCATTTCAGCCACCTGCCACAATTGTGGTAGGATTGGCTAATCTGCTCAGTGCTGCTACACGAAATTAAACCTAGCTCGGATGACTATGAAAGCGATCAGAATGCGTACCTTGGTGTTCTGATGATATCAGAGATCAGCATGAGTATACCTTGGCAAACCAATATCGCCATCAATGGAGTGCCACTGAAATTCAAGCTGGACTCTGGGGCAGATGTGACCACGATTCCAGAGCACATATACAAGTCAAGGAGAGACCTACCAGATCTCTCGGATACCCACAAAATTCTTCATGGTCCAAGAGATACTCCACTCAAAGTGACTAGAGTGGTCACTGCAACTGTCTCGCATGAAGAGCTTTCAACAGAACAGCAATATTTATTATCCCCAATCTCGAGGAGCCGTTGTTAGGAAGGCTAGCCATCGAAGCACTTAAGCTCGTAACTGTCCACCAAAACTTGCATACCATCAGCAGCCACAAACGACCATTCGACCCAACAAAAGAAATGCCAGACCTATTCACAGGCCTATGCACATTTGGGGAAGAATGTACCATACTCTTACATCCAGATGCGAGTCCATATTCAGTACTCACACCACGATGCGTACCACTACCCTTAATGGAGAAAACACGGGCAGAGCTCCAGAGAATGGAAAAGTTGGAGATCATAAGCAAGATTGACACACCCACCGAATGGTGTTCCCCCATGGTGGTAGTACCAAAAGCAAATGGAACGATTAGGATATGTGTAGATCTCACACAGCTCAATAAGTGCGTAAAACATAAACTCCACATGCTCCCCATGGTCGGTCACCTTTTGGCTCAGGTAGGGGAAGTAAAATCATGAGCAAATTCGACGCCAACAGCAGATATTGGCAGATTCCACTTTCATCAGAATCCCGTTCGCTTACGACCTTCATAACTCCATTTGGACGATACCAATTCAACTGCCTCCCATTTGGTATTTCATCAGTGAGTGAGATCTACCAGAGGCGCATGTCACAAGTACTAGAGACCGAAATCGGAGCCATATGCAGGCAAGATGACGTTTTAGTATATGGACAAAATTAACAAGAACGTGATGCCCGGCTGAAAAGCACACTACAAAAAATTCAGGCTGCTGGTATTACACTCAATTCCAAAAAATGCGAAATATCCAAGTCATCAGTAAAATTTCTTGGGCATATACTCAGTGCTGATGGCCTTCGATCTGATCCGGAAAGGCTCACTGGTGTCTCCAAATTCCGAACACCAACAAACATGACGGAAACCCGCCGGTTCCTAGGGATGGTGAATCAATTAGGAAAATTCATTTCAAACCTAGCAGACATGACTAAACCATTAAGGGATTTATTGAGTCAGAAATACGCGTTTGTTTGGGACAATGCACAACATTCAGCTCCATCAAGAAAGCATTGTGTTTAGCACCTGTGCTATGCCTGTACAGCTCATCAAATGAGACTGTGGTTTCTAGCAACGCTTCATCTAACAGGTTGGGGGAAGTATTATTACAATGACAGGATGACACAAAATTTCACCCCATTGCCTATGCTTCACGAGCCATGTCAGAAACTGAAACTCGTTATGCTCAAATAGAAAAGGAGGCCCTTACAATAACATAAGCTTATGAACCCTTTTCAGACTATCTTATTGGACTACACTTCACAGTGGAGACAGATCACAAACCACTGGTGCCACTACTAGGTGCCAAGGACCTCAGTGAACTTCTAGCAAGGATACAGAGGTTTCGAATACATTTAATGAGGTATGCATACACAGTTCGTTATGTCCCTGGTAAGGAACTATATACAGCTGATGCTCTGTCAAGAGCAGTATCCGGCAATGGACCCACCAAACAAGATAAGGACCTAGAAGAGTTAGCAACAGAATTCTTCCGCAACATGATGGAATCTTTACCTGCCACAGAAAAACGTCTGAAAGAGTTGGAGGAAGCCACTAAAACTGATGAAATCAGCAACTACATATTACAATATGTAAGAAACGGCTGTCCATCAAAGGAACATGTCATAGCATCAATTAAACCCTATTGTGCCTACCGTGACACCATCATATGCGATAATGGATTATTGATCTATGGCACACGAATCATAATCCCATCACTACTGAGACCAACCATCATCGCCAAATCAATTCCGGTCATTAGGGAATTACTAGGTGCAGACAAAGAGCTTGCCAATCCATATGGTGGCCAGAACTGTCTGACCAAATCAAAAGGACTGTGGAAAACTGCCCAAGATGCGCCGAGCTGAGACATCAACCACCTGAATCCCTCATGACAACTAGGCTTCTGACAAGATCATGACACACTCTAGCCTCTTATCTGTTTGAGTTGAAAGGCAGCAGCTATGTCATAGTTGTCGACTACTTCTCTCGATATGCATAAATCGCCATGCTTACATCAATGACTTCCAGTGCAATAATACAGAGCTTCAAAGCTATTTTGCCAGACATGGAGTACCTGTCATCCTAAGAACAGACCCAGGAAGTCAATACACTTCAAAAGAATTTGCCAAGTTCTCAAACGACTGGGGATTTCAGCATGTTACAAACAGCCCTCCCTATTCCCAAAGCAATGGAGCTGCAGACGCCTGTGTAAAAACAATGAAAAGAATGCTAAAGAAAGCAAAAGACTCATAGCTTTCTTTGCTTGCACACAGAGAAAATCCAATGAATTGTTGGTTTATCCCCAGTGAACTGTTAATAGGCCGACACCTCAAGACAAATGTTCCGACTCACTCGGATCTACTAAACCCCAGATGACCCAATAGATGACCCAAGAGAGTTTTAGACAGAGGGAAAAGAACCAGAAGGCTCAACAACGACTCACACACCGCCTATCACATAAAGCTAAAGAGCTACCACTCGAAAATGGCACACGAGTATGGGTCAGAAGCTCCAACCCTCCAAACCAGGAAGGCATCGTTGTTGGAATGGCAAATACACCACGTTCCTATATTCTACGGACCAAAGAAAAAAGGACAATAATCCAACACAATCGACGATACATCGTACCCAAACCACCAGAAATCGTTGAGGCTCACACATCTGAGTCCCATGAAGACAGTCATCTACCAAGGGAAGAAACAGTCAGAACAACATGCTCCACCCTCACCTCTCAAGAGTATACAACAACCAGATCTGGACGTCAGTCAAGACCACCTATCAAGCTAGACCTATAATATATATATGCATGCATACATACATACATACATATATATATATATATATATATATATATATATATATATATATATATATATATATAAAATAAGTATAATAAATATAATAATAATAAATAATAATAAAAATATAATAAATAAGTATTTCTTCGAAACTCCGCAGATTAAGGATTATCCACTTATTAAATGTTTCCTTTTCATATTTAATATGTTTTTAACTCTTTTTCAAAATGTTTTTTAACTATTTGCTCTAATATATATATATAAATGCTGGAGTCCCTCAGGGGTCAATCCTGGGCCCAACTCTCGTCCTGATCTACATCAATGACCTCCCTAAACACATACTTAAATCATTCGTTTACATCTATGCTGATGACACGACCATCTACGGCAACACATCAAAGGCTGTAAATGACAAAGTTCTCTCTGATTCTCTCTCCTCTGATCTCGAGCGCGTGGTTCAGTGGGGGAAGATGTGGCTGGTTACCTTTAATGCATCCAAAACCAAACTCCTATCCTTACATCATCAACGCTCTGATCCCCAGCTGGCATCAATTGTGATGGATGGCTCTCGTCTGGGTGAGGCCCCGTGTTTTGACAAGCTTCTGGGTTTGACCTTTACTCCTGATCTGAAATGGAACACGTACATCAAGTCTGTTGCCAAGGTCGCTGGAAAGATGGTGGGATCCTTCTACCGCTCCAGAAGATATCTCACTACTGATGCAATTCTCTATCTATATAAAAGCCAAGTACGTCCAAGGATGGAATACTGTTGCCATATCTGGGCAGGAGCGGCCAAAAACAGCCTATCCTGCCTTGACAGAGTACAAAATAGACTTTGTGGCTTAGTGGGGATGCCCTTTTCTCTACCCTGCAACCTTTCTCCCACAGAAGAGACCTTGCGAGCCTATCCTTGTTTTATCGTTATTTTCATGGCAGGTGCTCGTCTGAACTTCAATCTCTGGTCCCCCCTCGCCAATCTTTCACGAAAAACACCCGTCTAGCTGAATCCACTGTGAAAAATTTCCCCCACTCTATATCTGTGCCTAAATCAAAACGCGGATTCCATGAACAAATCTTCTTTCTTAGAACTGCACGCCTGTGGAACTCTGTTCCGTCTGCATGCTTCCCTCCGGACTACAACTTGGATGTCTTCAAGTCCAATGTTAACAAATTCCTAATGAACCGCCCCCTTAATTAAACACTTCATCAAATCTCCACACTAACATAATGTACTTGCAATAACCCTTATCCCTGAGTGGCTTCCGGGCCTTGATAAGTGGTGATCACTGTGTAAATATATATATATATATATATATATATATATATATTTTTTTTTTTTTTTTTTTTTGCTATAATAATTAAATACCTACAGACACTAGTGTTTCATCCTTTCGGGAATCTTCAGTGCAGGGTGTCACGATTAATACCAGTCGAACGATTTGAACCCTGCAACACAAGGCATCTCTGGCTCGATTAGCGGAGACCTAATCCACATATATATATATATATATATATATATATATATATATATATATATATATATATAATAAAAATTACAATTAAATTTACCAAATGATCCAAGATGGTTAAACTAAAGTAGATTATAAATATTAAAGAATTAATATTTATAAAGTAATCTCAACCAGATGTAAAAGCTTGATAAAACCAAGTAGGAGATAGAGCTTATGATAAGAGCAAATAGTTAAATGAACAGTGCTATGCTACGAACTGCGAGTAAACTTTATTTTCGTCTTTCAAATATAAAATTTTTGTGAGAGGATAAAAAAAATTAAATTAAAAGATATATGTGGGGTATATGGTTAGAAAGAAAAAAAACGTACTGGGTATATCTGCATCGCTCTTTGGGAAAGAAGAAGGAAAGGATGGCTAACTCATTTATATACACAAAGGGCATCTTGGGAAGGCAGGGCATGATGGGAGAAGCTATTTTTTTTCTGTCGCTTCTTTTTTTTCTAGATAGGATATAAAAGCTGGGAAAATTGTTCACTCGACGTCGTTCGAACATACGGTTAATTCGCATGTCAGTGGGAAGAAAGAAAGACGGATTTTCTACAAACGTCGAAACTGGAAGAGAAAAAGGATTGCCGTTTTTTTATGTGTACAAGCTGAAGAAGAAAAACCTTTTTTTTTGCATGAACATTTAACAGTATTCGGCAGTTAAAAGGAAAACTTTAATTTCAATACTAGAAGCTATTTCGGCGTATCAAACAAGTTAACATGGCTGACTGGAGACTCTCAACTCAGATGTTGAGACCCTTCACTGAGGAGGGTGACCTAATTAAATGGCTGGAAAAATTAAAGATGGTGGCAAGGTTGCAAAAAATCGAAGATGTGGTCACCCTGCTGCCGCTCTACTTAGAGGGGGAAGCCCTCACTATTTACCAGCAGATGCGTGATGAAGATAAGGGAGACCTTGCCTCAGTGGAGCAAAGACTGAAATTGGCTTTCGCTGAGAGTCCATTTTAAGCTTGCAAGTTTGAGGTAGACTGGCGAATCTGTTGACATCTTTGCTGCAGAGATCAGGAGCCTGGCAGGATTGGCTGGTTATGTAGGGAGGAGCCTGGAGAAGACGGTAAAGCTATACCTAGTGAACGGCTTCCCAGAAGAAATCTCTGCGAACATGCAGAGAATCAGACAAGTACTAACCACATTTTAACAGCCTGTCTGGCTTGTGGTATCCAATAACCTGCCAATCGTATTTTCATTCAATGTTGTTGCCAGTTAAAAACTGAGTATGTGGCAAAATAAAAGGCTTCCCTCTGCCTCCCCGCTAAAGGTCACAAGTAAAGGTTACATTCAGCCAAAAGCTAAACGTTAGGGGTCAAGGTCAAGATAAATGACAAAGGTCAAGGTCTAGGGTCAAGCCGGAATCGTCAAACAAGATGAGATTGTTGACAAAAAAGTCAAAAACTAAGTTCTTGACAACATAAAAGGCTCCCCTGCATCAACTAACCCTAACCCTTACTATTTAAACTATCCAAAAATGGCATAAAATAAAGGGAAATAACTCTATTAACTTGATCTAAGTCTTACTACAGTTCTATATTCTCAATAGTGTCAAAAACAGTGAGATTATTGACAAAAGTCAAAAACATTAAAAAAAAAAAAAGAAGATTATTGACAAAAGTCAAGGCCACGTTAACTTAAAAGTCACAAGTTCCATGTTAAGGTCAAGGACAAAGGTCAATGCCAAAGGTCAGGCCGGAAAGGGCCAGAAACCGTGAGATTTAATACATTTCTTTCGCTTGATTTTATGCCATTTTTGGTTAGTTTAATAGAGAGCATAGAGATTCCAGGTTACTGCTTCCCCAACTGTACTGACATGCATAAGTTCAAGTGCAACGTGAACCAACATCTCGCTGCCCTAATCCCTACATAGTACCCCAGTAGATGCTTCCCCTGATAGTAGCCCCCTACACCAAAGTGGCAATGTGCCTTGTTTGAGGTGAAAATGTAATAAAAAAATAAAAAAAAGATTAAGTTGATACAGTAATTTCCCTTGATTTTATGTTATTTTTAGTTAGTTTAACAGAGAAAATAGAGCTGAATCTAATAAGACTTAGATTAAGTTCATACAGTTATTTCCCTTGATTTTATGCCATTTTTAGTTTATTTAACAGAGAAAATAGCGTTGAATCTAGTAAGACTCAAACTAAGTTCATTCAGTTATTTCCCTTGATTTTATGCCATTTTTGGTTAGTTTAATAGAGAAAATAGATCTGAATTTAGTAAGACATAGATAAGGTTAATACAGTTATTTCCCTTGATTTTATACTATTTAAAGTTAGTTTAATAAAGAAAATATGGCTGAATATTGTAAGACTTAAATTACGTTGATACAGTTATTTCCCTTTATTTTATGCCGTTTTTGATTAGTTTAATAGAAAAACTTTTGCTGAGTCTAGTAATACTTAGATACAGTTCATACAGTTATTTCCCTTGATTTTATACCATTTTTATTAGTTTAATAGAGAATATAGAGCTGAATTTAGTAAGACTCAGATTAAGTTCAAACAGTTATTTCCCTTTATTTTATGCCATTTTTGGTTGGTTTAATACAGAAAGTAAACCTGAATCTAGAAGGACTAAGATTAAGTTCATAAACTTATTCCGTTTGATTTTATACCATTTTTGGTTAGTTTAATAGAGGAAATAGAGCTGATTCTAGTAATACTAAGAATAATTTCATAGAGTTATTTCCTTTGATTTTATGCCACTTTTAGCATATTTAATTGAGAATATAGAGCTGAATCTAGTAAGACTTAGATCAAGTTCATACATTTATTTCACTTTATTTTATGTCATTTTTGGATAGTTTAATAGAGAAAATAGAGCTGAATCTAGTAAGACTAAGATAAAGTCCACACAGTAATTGCTCTTGATTTTATGCCATTTTTGCTTGATTTAAAAGGGAAATAGAGTTGAATCTGGTATAACTTAGATTAAATTCATACAGTTATTTCCTTTAATTTATTGCCATTTATTGGTTAGTTTAATAGAAAAACTAGAGCTGAATCTAGGAAGACTTAGATTTAGTTCATACAGTAATTTCTCCTGAGTTTATGCCATTTTTGGTTAGTTTAATAGAGAAAATAGAGCTGAATTTAGTAAGATTAAAATCATACAGTTATGTCCCTGGATTAGGTGCCATTTTACTCTGTTTAATAGAGAAGATTTTGCTGGGTCTAGAAATACTTAGATGAAGTTCATACAGTAATTTTCCTTGATTTTCTAATATTTTCGGTTAATTCATTAAGGAAAAGAGAGCTGAATCTAATAAGAGTTAGATTTAGTTCTTGCATGTATTTCCCTTTATTTTATGCAATTTTAAGCTCATTTACTAGTGAAAATAGAGCTGAATCTACTAAAACTTAGATTAAATTGATACACATTTTCTCTTGATTTTATGTAATTTCTGGTTTGTTTAATAGAGAAAATTTAGTTGAGACGAGTAAGATGTAGATTAAGTTCATACAGTTATTTCCCTTGATTTTATGCCAGTTTTGGTTATTTTAATTGTGAAAATAAAGCTGAATCTAGTGACTTAGTTTAAGTTCACACAGTAATTTCCCTTGATTTTATGCTATTTTTGTTAGTATAATAGAGAAAATACAGTTAAATCAAGTAAGACTAAGATTAAGTTCATACAGTTTTTCCCTTCATTTTATGCCATTTTTGTTAGTTTAATAAAGAAAATAGTGCTTTATCTAGTAAGATTAAGATTAACTTCATACATTTTCCTCTTAATTTTACGCCATTTTTGGTTAGAGAAAATAGAGCTGAATCTAGTAAGACTTAGATTAAGTTCATACAGTTATTTCCCTTTATTTTATGATAATTTGCGTTAGTATACTAGAGAAAATAGAGCTGAATCTAGTAATACTAAGATTAAGTTCATACAGTTATTTTCCTTTGATTTTATGTTAATTAACGTTAGTTTAATAGAGAAAATAGTGCTGAGTCAAGGTAGACTTTTATTAAGTTCATACAGTAATTTCCTATGATTTTCTAGCATTTTTGATTAGTTTAATAGAGAAAATAAGGCTAAGTCTAGTAAGACTTAGATTACGTTCATAAATAACTTCCTTTTATTTTATTCCATTTTAGAAAAAAGAGAGCTAAATCTAGTGAGACTTTGATTAAGTTTATACAGTAATTTCCCTTGATTTTATGCCATTTTAAGTTAGTTCATTAGAGAAAAGAGAGTTGAATCTAGGAAGACTTAAATTAGGTTCATACAGTTATTTTCATTTCATTATATGCCTCTGTTGATTAGTTTAATAGAGAAAATAGATCTTAATTTAGTAAGAGTTCTATTAGGTTCTTACAGTTTTTTCCCTTCACGTTATGCTCTTTGGTTATTTGATAGAGAAAATAGAGCTGAATCTAGTAAGACTTAATTTATGTTCACACAGTAATTTCCCTTGATTTATGCTATTTTTTTTATTGGTTTAATAGAGGAAATTTAGCTGAATCTGGTAAGACTTAGATAAAGTTCATACAGTTATTTCCTTTTGTTTTATGCCATTTTTGGTCAGTTTAATACAGAAAATTTAGCTGAATCTAATAAGACTTAGATTAACTTCATATAGTAATTTACCTTGATTTTTATGCCGTTTTTGCATAGTTGTATATAGAAAACAAAGATTAATCTAGTAAGACTTAGATTAAGTTAATACAATTATTTCCCTTGGTTTTCTGCCAGTTTTTGTTAGTTTAATAGAGATAATACGGTTGAATCTAGTAAGACATAGATTAAATTAATATAGTTATTTCCTTTGATTTTATTCCATTATTAGTTAGTTTAATAAAGAAAATTTTGCTGGGTCTAGTAATATTAGATTAAGTTCATACAGTTATTTCCCTTTATTTTAGTTAGTTCATTAGAGAAAAGGGAGCTGAATCTAGCAAGACTTAAATTAAGTTCATGCAGGTATTCCCTTTATTTTCTGTCATTTTTATCTCTTTTTATAGAGAAAATAGAGCTGAATCTTCTAAGACTTAGATTAAGTTCATATAGTTATTCCCCTTTATTTTATGTCAATTTTAGTTAGTTTAATAGAGAAAATAGTGCTGAGTCAAGTAAGACTTTGATGAAGTTTCTATGATTTTTTAGTATTTTTGATTAGTTTAATAGAGAAAATAAGGCTATGTCTAGTAAGACTTAGATTAGGTTCATAAATAACCTCCCTTGATTTTATTCCATTTTTAGTTAGTTAATTAGAAAAAAGAGAGCTAAATCTAGTTATACTTTGATTAAGTTCATACAGTAATTTGCCTTTATTTTATGCAATTTTTAGTTAGTTTAATAGGAGGAAAAGGGCTGAGTCTAGTAATACTTAGAGTAAGTTCATACAATTATGCCCCTTGATTTTATGCCAGTTTTTGTTAGTTAATTAGAGAAACTAGAGCTGAATCTAGTAAGACTAAGATTAAGTTAATGCAGGTATTTCCATTGTTTTATGCAATTTTAAGTTAGTTTAATAGAGAAAATAGAGCTGAATAGAGTAAGACATAGATTAAGTTCATACAGTTATTTCCCTTGTTTTTATTCTATTTTTGTTAGTTTAATAGAGAAAATAGAGCTAAATCTAGTAAGACTTAGATTAAGTTCATACAGTTATTTGCCTTTCATATTATGCCTCTGCTGATTAGTTTAATAGAGAAAATAGGGCTGAATCTAGTAAGACTTAGATTAAGTTCATACAGTTATTTCCCTTGTTTTTATGCTATTTTTGTTAGTTTAATAGAGAAAATAGGGCTGAATCTAGTAAGACTTAGATTAAGTTCATACAGTTATTTGCCTTGTTTTATGCTATTTTTGTTAGTTTAATAGAGAAAATAGGGCTGAATCTAGTAAGACATAGATTAAGTTCATACAGTTATTTCCCTTGATTTTATGCTATTTTTGTTAGTTTAATAGAGAAAATAGAGCTGAATCTAGTAAGACTTAGATTAAGTTCATACAGTTATTTCCCTTGTTTTTATTCTATTTTTGTTAGTTTAATAGAGAAAATAGAGCTAAATCTAGTAAGACTTAGATTAAATTCATACAGTTATTTGCCTTTCATATTATGCCTCTGCTGATTAGTTTAATAGAGAAAATAGGGCTGAATCTAGTAAGACTTAGATTAAGTTCATACAGTTATTTGCCTTTCATATTATGCCTCTGTTGCTTAGTTTAATAGAGTAAATAGATCTGAATTTAGTAAGACTTCATACAGTAGGTTATGTTGATACAGTCTTTTCCTTCATATTATGCCCTTTTTGTTTATTTAATAGAGAAAATAGAGCTGAATCTAGTAAGATTATGTTTAAGTTCACACAGTAATTCCCCTTGATTTTATGCCATTTTTGATTAGTTTGAGAGAGAAAATTTAGCTGAATCTGGTAAAACTTAGATAACGTTCATACAGTTATTTCCTTTAATTTTATGCCATTTTTGGTTAGTTTGATACAGAAAATTTAGTTGAATCTAGTAAGACTTAGATTAAGTTCATACCATAATTACCCTTTATTTTATCCCGTTTTTGTTGTTTAATAGAGAGAGAATAGAGCTGAATCTAGTAAGACTTATATTAAGTTAATACAGTTATTTTTATTGGTTTTCTGCCAGATTTTGTTAGTTTAATAGAGACTAGCGGGGGGGGGCGTTTTCCGAGTGTTTGGAGGTGTATGTGCTCGGGCGGGGGTGAGGTGTGTTTGTGGAGAAAGTGGCTTAGCGTTAAAGAGACTGCGCATTTGTGCCTGCAGAGCACAAACTAAGAATCAAGATGGCGCCCGCATGCGTTTATGTGGAAAAAAGTCTCGTGGAATCTCGGAGAATCTCGGAGAATCTCGTACCCTGATTCCATAAATAACGAGGACAGGAAAGCGGGAAGAGGGACGATTTTTAGTCCCGAAAACGAACGGACGTGTGTAAAAGAAGAGGTAGAAGAAAAGAGTATGGTGAACGAAACAAACAACGACTCGGTTGAAAGTAGAGTTGTAACAAACACAAGCTATTCCGGCATGACGTCAGGATTTGACCCCAAGCTAATTCCCTTGTTTGATGGCAGTAGCACTGATCACTCAGTGCAGGAATGGGTGGAAAAAGCAGAATTAATATATCAGCTCAGTGGGGTGAAGCGTATAGAATGTGTGGTCCCAATGCGCCTCACTGGGGGAGCATATGCAGTATACCAGCAGTTGGCTGATGAGGAAAAAACAGATTTTGCCTGCATCAAGCGCGCCCTTTTTACAGCATTTGTATTAGATCCAATTACTGCATGGAAGGAATTCATGGCCCAAAAATTACATCCCGGGGAAACGGTGGATGTGTATCTGGCTGAGCTAAAAAAGATATCGGTCCTTTTTGGAGGGAGATCAGACAAAGGCTTGGTGTGTGCCTTTGTTGCAGGATTACCTAAGAGTGTGGAAGATCTGCTCCATGCCTCATCCCAAGTGGACGAGATGGACATATCGGAAGTATTGGCGTGGGCACGAGCAATACTAAAGAAAAGCCCTAACACTATAGACCCAGTGGCAGCTGTACAACCATCACAGGTTGGATTGCAGGACCTGGGCGCAGCTACAACCTGCTATAAGTTTGGAGGACCCAACCATTTGGCCCGTGATTGTCTTTCGTCACGTCAACCAACTCGGAAACTTGACGGGTCGCAGTGCTACAAGTGCAAAAAACACGGACACCTGGCCCGCACCTGTCCGGGAAACAGGCAAGGGGAAGAAGCTACAGCGCCAGTCTTCTCCCCAGATCGTCATTGAGCAGGGCGCTACCCACTGTAAGCATACACATTAATGGAAGCGAGCGCCTCGCGCTTGTGGACACTGGGTGCACCCAGCCTCTCGTAAGCAAGATATGCTGTGCCACTTGAAAAGCAGAGAGAATTCCGGTACTAACTGTAGGCGGGGGTTCACTAGCCTCTTGTGGGGTGAGCATTATCCGCGCAAGCATCAACGACGGGCCTGCAGTAGCCGTGCGAGCCCTGGTGATGGAGGGAGAGCTTCTCGGGTACGACCTACTCTTGGGTATGGACTTGATTACACAACTGGGTGGAATTACCGTGGACAGAACCGGCAAGGTACAGTTCTCCTGATGTGAGGAACATGTTTGTGCTGCCATAACTCTTGACGAGCCTGACTTTCATGCAGAGTATGATAGAAACACCAATGCATGGACGGCGTCTTGGAAGTGGTCAAACGATCAGCCACCAATATCCTTGTGAAACCGGCTATCGGAATATCCCCCACCCATGTGGCTAAGGGAACAGTATGAAGATGAACTGCAAACGTGGATCGACAATGGCTGGCTTCTTCCATACCCAGAGGATGAGCTTGGCCCCCCGTGAGGGCTGATTCCCTTGATGGCCGTCGTACAAGAGACCAAACAAAAGGTCCGCCCCGTCCTAGACTACCGTGAGCTCAATGAGCATGTCGACCCATATACAGCAAGGGCTGATGAGTGTGCACTCAAATTAAGGGAGTGGCGACAGCAGGGATCGAACGTGGCAACTCTGGACCTACACAGGGCCTATCTGCAAATACGCATTGAGAAGAAATTGTGGCCATTTCAGACTGTGGAAATTAGAGGAACCCGATATTGTCTAACCAGGCTAGGGTTCGGTCTAAATGTGGCCCCAGGCATTATGACAGCAATCATGCATGCTATCCGGCAGCAAGATAAGGCAGTGCAACAGGCAACATCCTCATACATCGATGATATATTCGTCAATGAGAACCTTATGTCAGCGCAATCGGTTAGAACGCACTTTGAAAGCTTTGGACTGACATGTAAGGAACCAGAGTATCTGTGCGATGGAGCAAAAGTTCTCGGCCTGCACGTGCACAATAGCAAGGAGGGACTTTGCTGGAGAAGAGGAAGTCACATTCCCAAGGTCCCAGCAGACATCACTCAACGAACAGTGTTTTCGCTTTGGGGAAAAATGGTAGGCCATTTCCCTGTGTGCGGTTGGCTCAGGGTGGCCGTGGCAGCCATAAAGAGACGTGCAACAGCCGTGTCGTCGGGATGGGACGACGCAGTATATGATGTCATCCTAAGGAGCATGTTGACAGAGACTGTGTCCAGAGTGACCAGTGATGACCCCGTTCAGGGAAAGTGGTGCATCAGCGGGAATGAGTTCACGGTCTGGGTGGATGCTAGTTCACTGGCCCTTGGAGTTGCCCTTGCAGTTAATGATTCCATTATTGAAGATGCCCGTTGGTTTCGGCCAGAGAATAATTCGAGGCACATAAACCTGGCCGAACTTGATGCCACATTGAAGGGCGTTAACTTGGCGCTTCAATGGCATGCCAAGGTTCTACATATCATGACTGACTTGGCATGCACTCATCGGTGGATAACCGATGCATTAAGTGGAAGAGCACGGCTGACGACACGAGCATCAAGTGAGATGTTAATTTGAAGACGGCTTGTCACCTTGGTCGACACCATCACAGAGTACGACCGTGGACGTAGTGTTGATCAGGTCTGCGCTCAACAGAGCAGATGCTTTGACAAGAGTCCCTCAACGATGGCTTCTGGCTGGTGCTCGGAGAGATGCTGATAATCTGCAAAACACATGTGCAGCAGTTGTGTGTAATGTGGATGCAGCACGCATCATGGACATTCATCGACAGTGTGGAAATCCTGGCATCAAGCGGACACTGTACTTTGTCAAGATGATTGATCCAGGAGTAGAAAAAAAAGATATCCGAAGAGTGGTGGAAAGTTGCGAGGCCTGCCAATCCATCGACCCAGCTCCAGCACGATGGAAGAAAGGGGAGTTAGGAGTGAGTGGTAAGTGGCGGAGAGTGGGCATGGACATCACACACTACGGTGGCAACCACTTCCTTACCCTCATCGATTGTGGGCCTACACATTTCGCAGTCTGGAGACTCCTCGGGCGCCAGGACTCTTGCAACATTATTCGCCAGCTGTCATCCGTGTTCTGTGAAAGAGGTGCGCCCGATGAAGTGCTGACGGACAATGACCCAGCCTTTTGCAGCCATCAGATAAGGCAGTTCTTACAAGAATGGGGTGTGCGGCTGCGGCTTAGATGCGCTTATGTGCCTTCTGGCAATGGTATAGCTGAGAGAAGCCATCGCAGCATCAAAACAATTGCAGCCAGGAAGCAGTGCACCATCGCAGAAGCTGTGTACTGGTATAATCTCATGCCAAAGGATGGCGTCTCTCCAGGAACGGCGCCTGCAAACGCAATCTATCAGTACCGTGTCCAAGAAAAAGGAATCCATCCCAATACAACTGTGGCCACTGAGATAGAACGGAATCGATATGCCAAAGGGGATGCTGTCTGGGAGAAGCCGCCAGGAAACCGATGTACTGACAAGTATAAACGAGGCACAGTGACCGATGTGGTGAGTCAGCATTGTGTCCAGGTTGATGGCGTACCCCGTCACGTTAGGGACCTACGGCCGGCAACACATGTACCACCTCCAGTGGACGATGAGAGTGATTCTGACTCTGAGACGAGTGGGCCATCGCTTTGGTTTGCACCATCCCTATCAAGCCGTGACTCTGATATCAGTATCCTCCACGGAGATGAAGCCTTCTCCGACCATCAGGCGGTGGATGAGAGCGCACGCAAAGACAAGAGCAGCACTGTCCCCCTTCGTAGAAGCACCCGACGGCGGCGATCACCACCTCCCTGTCGTCTCTGTGATCATGAGATCAGGGGGGAGTGTGGAGAAAATGGCTTAGTGTTAAAGAGACTGCGCGTTTGTGCCTGCAGAGCACAAACTAAGAATCAAGATGGCGCCCGCATGCGTTTATGTGGAAAAAAGTCTCATGGAATCTCGGAGAATCTCGGAGAATCTCGGAGAATCTCGTACCCAGATTCCATAAATAACGAGGACAGGAAAGCGGGAAGAGGGACGATTTTGAGTCACGAAAACGAACGGACGTGTGTAAAAGAAGAGGTAGAAGAAAAGAGTGTGGTGAATGAAACAAACAACGACTCGGTTGAAAGTAGAGTTGTAACGAACACAGTGTTAATCAAAATATAAGAATAAGCGAGGTAAAAAAAAACAAAAAAAGAAAACAGAAAAAGGAACGTTAAAACTTCTTTAAAAAATCTGAAAAGTAAAGCGGGGGGTATGTGCTCTGGCGGTGGGTTGGGGTGGGGTGGGGTAATCAAAAGATAAGAATAAGCGAAGTAAAACTTAAAAAATCGAAAAAAACACAAAAAACTAACGTAAGGCAAATGAACGATGGTAAATGTAAAAATTGGAAAAACAAAAATAAAAAAAGAAAACAGAACAAAGAACGTTAAAACTTCTTTAAAAAATCTGAAAAATATAAACAAAAAAACGCGTGTAAAATGGCTTATTTCAATATTAAAATTTAAAAAATTGGTGGGTTGGCCGGGTGGTTTTGGGTGTGTGTGGTCGGTCGAATGAGGAGTGTTAAGGAAAACCTAAGAATAAGCAAAGTAAAATAAAAAAAACAGAAGAACGAACGTTACGTGAAAATGGCTTAAATAACCCTGCTTCAATATTTAAATTTAAAAAATTGAAAAAAAGACATCTCACACTACGATTCGAAACCAAAACCTTTAGATAATGACCCAATGTTCTAACCAACGGAGCTGACATGACGTACATGCAATTGAGTCAGTTCTTCAAATATTTAAACTAAATCAGGTTATGACGTCGTCTGACGCATGCATAGAACCGATCCCGTCATGAGAGGACGGTTTTTGCTGACCCCCTCTGTATAAAAGTGCTGATTTCAGGGTGAAAAAATTAACGTTTTTTTACCAATTTGTCGATATTTGTCGGGGGAAAGAAGGGGCTTTCATATGATACCAAATTTGTTAATTTTTGTTCTGTTTGTCGAAAGTTTTTAGCAGACATACAAACACACATACATACATACATACATACATACATTTTCGCTTTTATATATATAGATAATAGTACTGAATCTAGTAAGACAAACATTAAGTCGATACAGTTATTTCCCTTGATTTTCTGCCATTATTAGTTAGTTTAATAAAGAAAATTTTGCTGTCTAGTAATACTTAGATTAAGTTCATACATTTATTACCCTTTATTTTATGCCATTTTTTGTTAGTTAATTAGAAAAAAAGACAACTGGATCTAATAAGACTTATATTAAGTTCATGCAGATATTCCCTTTATTTTATGTCATTTTTATCTCCATTTATAGAGGAAACAGAGCTTAATCTACTAAGACTAAGATTAAGTCCATACCGTTATTTCCTTTGATTTTATGCATTTTTTGTTAGTTTATTAAAAAAAAAAAAATGACTTTAGGAAAACTAAGAAAAGGTTCATACAGTTATTTCCCTTGATTTTATTCCAGTTTTGGTTATTTTAATAGACAAAATACGGCTGAATCTAGTAAGACACAGATAAGAGTCATATAGTTATTTCCCTTGATTTTATGACATTTTTGGTTAGTTTTATAGGAAAAATTGGGCTACATCTAGTAAGACTTAGATTAATTAGATTAAGTTCATACAGGTATTTCCCTTGAGTTTTTACCATTTTTGGTTAGTTTCATAGAGAAAATAGAGCTGAATCTTGTAAGACTTCGATTAAGTTCATACAGTTTTCCCCCTTCATGTTATGTCCTTTTTGGTTATTTAATGGGGAAAATAGAGCTGAATATAGTAAGACTAAGCTAAAGTTTACACAGAAATTTCCTCTTATTTTATGTCATTTTTGATTAGTTTAATAGAGAAAATTTCGCTGAATCTGGTAAGACTTAGATAAAGTTAATACAGTTATTTCCTTTGATTTTGTGACATTTTTGGTTAGTTTAATAGAGAAAATTTACCTGAGTCTAGTAAGACTTACATTAAGTTAATTTAGTTATTTTGCTTGATTTTTTTGCTCTTTTAAATTTTTTTTTTTTTTTTTTTTTTACATAGGCATCACCACATTATCAAGGCCAAGAGGCCACTCAAGGATAAGGGTTAAAGAGTGTACAGTAGAAATTGGACATTATAGTAATCATTAGTAATGAAAATTTGGTAAAGTTGATAACTTATATGGAACGGCTCATCAAGAACTTATTTACGTTAGATTTGAAGACAACCATATTGCAGTCAGCCGGAAATCAGGAAAACGGAAGACAATTCCACAGGCGTGCAGTTCTAAGAAAAAAGCTTTGTTCATGGAATCTACGTTTAGGTTTAGGCACAGATAAAGAGTGGGGGGAATTATTGATAGTGTTTACAGCTAGACGAGTGTTTCTTGTGAAAGTTTGGCGAGGGGGGACCATAGATTGAATCTCAGTCGAACACTTTCCATGAAAATAACGATACATCAGAGACAAACTCGCAACATCTCTTCTGTGAGATAAAGGTTGCAAGGAAGAGAAAAGGACATCTCCTACGAGACTACGAAGTCTATTTTGAACTCTATCAAGGCAGGCCAAGTCCTTTCTAGCAGCTCCTGCCCAGATGTGGCAACAGTATTCGATCCTTGGACGTACCTGGCTCTTATATAGATAGAGGATAGCATCAGCAGTGAGATATCTACCGGATCGATAGAAAGATCCCACCATTTTTCCAGTGGCCTTGACAACAGATTTGATGTACGTGTTCCATTTAAGATCAGGAGTAATGGTTAAGCCAAGAAGTTTGTCAAAATTTGAGGCCTCCTGAAGACGAGAGCCATTCATTTCAATTGATGTCAGATGTGGATCAGAATGTTGATGATGTAAAGAGAGAAGCTTGGTTTTAGATGCATTAAAAGTAACCAGCCATTCTTTACCCCATTGTACTACGTGCTCAAGATCAGAGGAGAGAGAATTGGAGAGAACTTGGTCGTTTACTGTCTTAGATGTGCTACCATAAATGGTAGTGTCGTCAGCATAGATGTCTACAAATGATGTAAGGATGTGATTTGGAAGATCATTAATGTAGATCAGGAAAAGAGTTGGGCCCAGGATCGACCCCTGAGGGACACCAGCATTAATACTGTGAGCTTCTGATTTTTGCCCCTCAACTACTACTCTTATGAACCTATCAGAAAGAAATGATTTAATAATTGAGAAGACATTTCCAGCAATACCATAGCTAGAGATCTTATGAAGTAAACCTTTATGCCATACACTATCAAAGTCCTTAGATATGTCAAGAGCAATTGCCCTAGAAAGGTTGCCTCCGTCGAGAGATTTGCTAATCTTATGAGATATAACTGTAAGCACATCTGCTGTAGATCTAGCAGAACGGAAACCATATTGAGTGTCACTAAGAAGGTTATTTTTGTTGAGATGGTTGATTACTTCTGTATTTAACACAGATTCCAGCAACTTACTCATGACGCACAGGAGACTTATTGGCCTGTACTGAGAGGGGGATGAGCGATCACCTGAATTCTTAAATACAGGGCATACTGATGAAATTTTCCAGGGAGATGGGAAACTATTCTCCTTAAGACAACGTTTAAACAGTTTTGTAAGTATGGGCGCTAGTTCAGGTTGAAGTTTTTTGAGTACTATAATTGGAATACCGTCAGGGCCAGTTGCTTTACTGGAATCAAGGTTTTTGATTAGCTTGGCAACATCACGTACAGATATACGTATATCACATAGCGTGTTTTCTGATACAGGAGGAAATATTGGGGGTTGGCGGCCTTGATCGCAAAGGGTAGAATTAGCTGCAAAGTTCTTGACAAAGAGTTTGGCTTTGTCTGATGCTGACGAGATTACCTCAGGTCCATTGATAATAGTTGGGATGGAGCACACGCTTCTGTTCATGATTCTGTTTGCTATTTGCCAAAACTGGTGGGAACCAAGCCGCTGCTCAGCTACTTTGGACTTAACAGATTGAGCATACAACTCTCTTGCATTCTTTATTACTTTCTTACAATGGTTGCTGGCAGTCCTGAAAGTGGCTTTAGTTTTCATACATCTATTACGTTGGAAACAGTGGAAAAAGTGATTTCTGTGCGCAATGGCAGCAGCACATTCTGGAGAGAACCATGGCTGGCTGTTAGGTTTTTGCTGAAACTTTTTCGAGGGTATGAAACGGTCAATACCTACAATTAACCATTCCGTCAGGTCTAATACTATAGAGGACACATCCTTTTTAAACATGGAATGCAGAGGTAGATCAGATATGTATGGAAGCTATCCCAGTCAGCCTTAGTGTATCGATATACTGTACGATGGAGAGGTACGTCTGGGGACTTATTACATTTCATTTTTATCTTAATTGATACAACAGAGTGGTCTGAAGAGCCAAGAGGCGACAGAACAGAAACTGAACATAGTTCAGGGCAAGTTATGAGAAAAAGGTCTAGTAGGCTCGCATACTGGCCATCATTGTCGGGCACACGGGTGGGTTCCTTAACAATCTGAGTGAGGTCATAGGCAATGGAGAAATCATGACAGAACCTTCCCTCATCATCAATTAGATGAATAGAGAAAATAGAGCTGAATCTAGTAAGACTTAGATTAGGGTCATACAGTTTTTTCCCTAGATTTTATGCATCTTTTGTTAGTTTAATAGAGAAAATAGAACTGAATCTAGTATGACTAAGATTAAGTTCATTTAGTGATTTCCCTTGAGTTTATGCCATTTTTTTGCTAGTTTAATAGAGAAAATAGACCTGTATCTAGTAAGACATAGACTAAGTTCATAAACTTATATAACCAGATTTTATGCTATTTTAGTTCATAAACTTACATACCTAGATTTTATGCTATTTAATAGAGAGAATTTAGCTGAATATAGTGAGACTTAGATTAAGTCTACACAGTAATTTCCCTTGATTTTATGCCTATGTTAAACAGTTTAATGTTGAAAACAGCCCTGAATCTAGTAAGACTAAGATTAAGTTCATAAAATTATTTCCCTCAGTTTCTGCCAGCTTTTGTTGGTTTGATATAGATAATAGTGCTGAATATAGTAAAAGTTAGATTTAGTTAATACAGTTATTTCGCTTGATTCAATATCCATTATTAGTTAGTTTAAGAGAGAAAATTTGTCTGGGTCTAGTAAGACTTAGATTAACTTAATACAGTTATTTCGCTGGATTTTTTGCCATTTTTAGTTAGTTAATTAGAGAAAAGAGAGCTGGATCTAATAAAACTTACATGAAGTTCATGCAGGTATTTCCTTTATTTTATGTCATTTTAAGCTCGTTTTATAGAGAAAATACAGCTGAATCTACTAACACTAGGATTAAATTCATACAGTTTTTTTTCTTTGATTTTATGCCAGTGTAAGTTAGTTTATTAGAATCAAAATTAGAGACAATAAATCTGAATCTAGTAAGACTAAGATAAACTCAATACAGTTATTTCCCTTGATTTTATGCCAGTTTTTGTTTGCAATTTTTTGTTAGGTAAACAGAGAAAATAGATCTGAATTTAGTAAGACGTAGATTACGTCCATTCAGTTATTTCCCTTGATTTTTTTTCCATTATTGCATAGTTTGATAGAGAAACTTTTGCTGGGTCTAGTAATACTTCATAAAGTTCATACAGTAATTTCCCTTGATTTTATGTCATTTTTGTTAGTTTAATCGAGAAAATAGGGCCTAATCTAGTAATACTTAGATTAAGTCCATACACTTATTTCCATTGATTTTCTGACATTTTTGGTTAGTTTCATAGAGAAACTTTGGCTGACTATACAGAAAATTTAGCTCAATCTAATAAGACTTAGCTTAAGTTCATACCGCATGTTCCCTTGATTTTATGCCGATTTTGCATAGCTTAATATAGAAAATAGAGCTGAATCTAGCAAGACTGAGATTAAGTTCATTCAGTTATTTCTACTGATTTTTTTTTTTACCATTTTTGCCTAGTTTAATAGAGAAAATTTTGCTGAGTATAGTAATACTTTAATTAAGTTCATATAGTAATCTCCCTTGATTTTGCGCTATTGTTGCTAGTTTGTTAGAGAAAATAGAGTTGAATCTAGTAAGACTTAGATTAAGTTCGTACAGTTATTTCCCTTGATTCATGCAATTTTTGATTAATTTAATAGACAAAATAGAACTGAGTCTACAAGACTTAGATTAAGTTCGAACAGTTATTTCCCTTGATTTTTGATTGGTTTAATAGAGAAAACAGAACTGAATCTAGTAAGACTAAGATTAATGCAGTTATTTCCCTTGGTTGTTTTTGTCATTTTTTATTAGTTTAATAGAGTAAATAGAGCTTAATCTAGTAAGACTTAGATAAAATTCGTAGAGATATGATAAAATGAAGGGAAATATCCCATTATTTTATGCCATTTTACAAGAGTTTAATACAGAAAATAGAGCTTAATCTAGTAAGACTTAGATTGAATTCATACAGTTATTTCTTTTTCATGGTATTCCCTTTTTAGTTAGTTTAATAGAGAAGATACATCAGAATCTTGTAAGTGTAAGATAAAGTTAACACAGTCATATCCCTTGATTATTTGCTATTTTGTTAGTTTAATACAGAAAATATAAGTGAATCTAGTAGACTTAGATTGAGTTCCTACAGTTATTTCCATTGGTTTTATGACATTTTTTTTTAATTTAATAGAGAAAATTTAGCTGAGTCTAGTAAGATGGATATTAAGTTCATACATTTTATGCCATTTTTGCTTAGTTTAATAGAGAAAATAGAGCTGAATATGGTATAATTTAAATATTGTTTATGCAGTTATTTCCTTTGATTTTACCGATTTTTATTTAGTTTGATAGACAACATTAAGCTGATTCTAGTTAGACTTAGATTAAGTTAATATAGTTATTTCGCTTGATTCAATATCCATTATTAGTTAGTTTAAGAGAGAAAATTTGTCTGGGTCTAGTAAGACTTAGATTAACTTTATACGGTTATTTCGCTGCATTTTTTGCCATTTTTAGTTAATTAGTAAGAGAAAAGAGAGCTGGATCTAATAAGACTTACATTAAGTTCATGCAGGTATTTCCTTTATTTTATGTCATTTTTAGCTCGTTTTATAGAGAAAATACAGCTGAATCTACTAACACTAAGACTAAGTTCATACAGTTTTTTTTCCTTTGATTTTATTCCAGTGTAAGTTAGTTTATTAGAGACAATAAATCTGAATCTAGTAAGACTAAGATAAGCTCAATATAGTTATTTCCCTTGATTTTATGCCAGTTTTTGTTATTTTACTATACAAAAAAGAACTGAATCTAGTAAGATGTAGATTTAGTTCATACAGTTGATTTTATGCAATTTTTTGTTAGGTAAATAGAGAAAATAGAACTGAATTTAGTAAGACGTAGATTACATCCATTCAGTTATTTCCCTTGATTTTTTTCCCATTATTGAATAG
Organism: Euprymna scolopes; assembly: GCF_053919585.1. NCBI lineage: Eukaryota > Metazoa > Mollusca > Cephalopoda > Sepiida > Sepiolidae > Euprymna > Euprymna scolopes. Next base: position 141,828 of record NC_136492.1, on the reverse strand, counting down.
TTTAATAGAGAAAATTTTGCTGGGTCTAGTAATACTTCATAAAGTTCATACAGTAATTTCCCTTGATTTTATGTCATTTTTGTTAGTTTAATCGAGAAAATAGGGCCTAATCTAGTAATACTTAGATTAAGTCCATACACTTATTTCCCTTGATTTTCTGACATTTTTGGTTAGTTTCATAGAGAAACTTTGGCTGATTATACACAAAATGTAGCTCAATCTAATAAAACTTAGCTTAAGTTCATACAGTTATTTCCCTTGATTTTATGCTATTTTTGTTAGTTTAAGAGAGAAAATAGAGCTTAATCTAGTAATACTTAGATTAAGTCCATACACTTATTTCCCTTGATTTTCTGACATTTTTGGTTAGTTTCATAGAGAAACTTTGGCTGATTATACAGAAAATGTAGCTCAATCTAATAAAACTTAGCTTAAGTTCATACAGTTATTTCCCTTGATTTTATGCTATTTTTGTTAGTTTAAGAGAGAAAATAGAGCTTAATCTAGTAATACTTAGATTAAGTCCATACACTTATTTCCATTGATTTTCTGACATTTTTGGTAAGTTTCATAGAGAAACTTTGGCTGACTATACAGAAAATTTAGCTCAATCTAATAAGACTTAGCTTAAGTTCATACAACATGTTCCCTTGATTTTATGCCGATTTTGCATAGCTTAATATAGAAAATAGAGCTGAATCAAGCAAGACTGAGATTAAGTTCATTCAGTTATTTCTACTGATTTACTTTTACCATTTTTGCCTAGTTTAATAGAGAAAATTTTGCTGAGTATAGCAATACTTTAATTAAGTTCATATAGTAATCTCCCTTGATTTTGCGCTATTGTTGCTAGTTTGTTAGAGAAAATAGAGTTGAATCTAGTAAGACTTAGATTAAGTTCGTACAGTTATTTCCCTTGATTCATGCAATTTTTGGTTAATTTAATAGACAAAATAGAACTGAGTCTACAAAGACTTAGATTAAGTTCGTACAGTTATTTCCCTTGATTTTTGATTGGTTTAATAGAGAAAACAGAACTGAATCTAGTAAGACTAAGATTAATGCAGTTATTTCCCTTGGTTGTTTTTGTCATTTTTTATTAGTTTAATAGAGTAAATAGAGCTTAATCTAGTAAGACTTAGATAAAATTCGTAGAGATATGATAAAATGAAGGGAAATATCCCATTATTTTATGCCATTTTACAAGAGTTTAATACAGAAAATAGAGCTTAATCTAGTAAGACTTAGATTGAATTCATACAGTTATTTCTTTTTCATGGTATTCCCTTTTTAGTTAGTTTAATAGAGAAAATACATCAGAATCTTGTAAGAGTAAGATAAAGTTAACACAGTCATATCCCTTGATTATTTGCTATTTTGTTAGTTTAATACAGAAAATATAAGTGAATCTAGTAGACTTAGATTGAGTTCCTACAGTTATTTCCATTGGTTTTATGAAATTTTTTGTTAATTTAATAGAGAAAATTTAGCTGAGTCTAGTAAGATGGATATTAAGTTCATACATTTTATGCCATTTTTGCTTAGTTTTATAGAGAAAATAGAGCTGAATATGGTATAATTTAAATATTGTTCATGCAGTTATTTCCTTTGATTTTACCGATTTTTATTTAGTTTGATAGACAACATTAAGCTGATTCTAGTTAGACTTAGATTAAGTTAATATAGTTATTTCGCTTGATTCAATATCCATTATTAGTTAGTTTAAGAGAGAAAATTTGTCTGGGTCTAGTAAGACTTAGATTAACTTCATACAGTTATTTCGCTGCATTTTTTGCCATTTTTAGTTAGTTAATAAGAGAAAAGAGAGGTGGATCTAATAAGACTTACATTAAGTTCATGCAGGTATTTCCTTTATTTTATGTCATTTTTAGCTCGTTTTATAGAGAAAATACAGCTGAATCTACTAACACTAAGACTAAGTTCATACAGTTTTTTTCCTTTCATTTTATGCCAGTGTAAGTTAGTTTATTAGAGACAATAAATCTGAATCTAGTAAGACTAAGATAAGCTCAATACAGTTATTTCCCTTGATTTTATGCCAGTTTTTGTTATTTTACTAGACAAAAAAGAACTGAGTCTAGTAAGACGTAGATTTAGTTCATACAGTTATTTCCCTTGATTTTATGCAATTTTTTGTTAGGTAAATAAAGAAAATGCAACTGAATTTAGTAAGACGTAGATTACGTCCATTCAGTTATTTCCCTTGATTTTTGTCCATTATTGCATAGTTTAATAGAGAAAATTTTGCTGGGTCTAGTAATACTTCATAAAGTTCATACAGTAATTTCCCTTGATTTTATGTCATCTTTGTTAGTTTAATCGAGAAAATAGGGCCTAATCTAGTAATACTTAGATTAAGTCCATACACTTATTTCCATTGATTTTCTGACATTTTTGGTTAGTTTCATAGAGAAACTTTGGCTGACTATACAGAAAATTTAGCTCAATCTAATAAGACTTAGCTTAAGTTCATACAGCATGTTCCCTTGATTTTATGCTGATTTTGCATAGCTTAATATAGAAAATAGAGCTGAATCTAGCAAGACTGAGATTAAGTTCATTCAGTTATTTCTATTGATTTTTTTTTTACCATTTTTGCCTAGTTTAATAGAGAAAATTTTGCTGAGTATAGTAATACTTTAATTAAGTTCATATAGTAATCTCCCTTGATTTTGCGCTATTGTTGCTAGTTTGTTAGAGAAAATAGAGTTGAATCTAGTAAGACTTAGATTAAGTTCGTACAGTTATTTGCCTTGATTCATGCAATTTTTGGTTAATTTAATAGACAAAATAGAACTGAGTCTACAAAGACTTAGATTAAGTTCGTTCAGTTATTTCCCTTGATTTTTGATTGGTTTAATAGAGAAAACAGAACTGAATCTAGTAAGACTAAGATTAATGCAGTTATTTCCCTTGGTTGTTTTTGTCATTTTTTATTAGTTTTATAGAGTAAATAGAGCTTAATCTAGTAAGACTTAGATAAAATTCGTAGAGATATGATAAAATGAAGGGAAATATCCCATTATTTTATGCCATTTTACAAGAGTTTAATACAGAAAATAGAGCTTAATCTAGTAAGACTTAGATTGAATTCATACAGTTATTTCTTTTTCATGGTATTCCCTTTTTAGTTAGTTTAATAGAGAAAATACATCAGAATCTTGTAAGAGTAAGATAAAGTTAACACAGTCATATCCCTTGATTATTTGCTATTTTGTTAGTTTAATACAGAAAATATAAGTGAATCTAGTAGACTTAGATTGAGTTCCTACAGTTATTTCCATTGGTTTTATGAAATTTTTTGTTAATTTAATAGAGAAAATTTAGCTGAGTCTAGTAAGATGGATATTAAGTTCATACATTTTATGCCATTTTTGCTTAGTTTTATAGAGAAAATAGAGCTGAATATGGTATAATTTAAATATTGTTCATGCAGTTATTTCCTTTGATTTTACCGATTTTTATTTAGTTTGATAGACAACATTAAGCTGATTCTAGTTAGACTTAGATTAAGTTAATATAGTTATTTCGCTTGATTCAATATCCATTATTAGTTAGTTTAAGAGAGAAAATTTGTCTGGGTCTAGTAAGACTTAGATTAACTTCATACAGTTATTTCGCTGCATTTTTTGCCATTTTTAGTTAGTTAATAAGAGAAAAGAGAGCTGGATCTAATAAGACTTACATTAAGTTCATGCAGGTATTTCCTTTATTTTATGTCATTTTTAGCTCGTTTTATAGAGAAAATACAGCTGAATCTACTAACACTAAGCCTAAGTTCATACAGTTTTTTTTTCTTTGATTTTATGCCAGTGTAAGTTAGTTTATTAGAGACAATAAATCTGAATCTAGTAAGACTAAGATAAGCTCAATACAGTTATTTCCCTTGATTTTATGCAAGTTTTTGTTATTTTACTAGACAAAAAAGAACTGAGTCTAGTAAGACATAGATTTAGTTCATACAGTTATTTCCCTTGATTTTATGCAATTTTTTGTTAGGTAAATAGAGAAAATGCAACTGAATTTAGTAAGACGTAGATTACGTCCATTCAGTTATTTCCCTTGATTTTTGTCCATTATTGCATAATTTAATAGAGAAAATTTTGCTGGGTCTAGTAATACTTCATAAAGTTCATACAGTACTTTCCCTTGATTTTATGTCATTTTTGTTAGTTTAATCGAGAAAATAGGGCCTAATCTAGTAATACTTAGATTAAGTCCATACACTTATTTCCATTGATTTTCTGACATTTTTGGTTAGTTTCATAGAGAAACTATGGCTGACTATACAGAAAATGTAGCTCAATCTAATAAAACTTAGCTTAAGTTCATACAGTTATTTCCCTTGATTTTATGTCATTTTTGTTAGTTTAAGAGAGAAAATAGAGCTTAATCTAGTAATACTTAGATTAAGTCCATACACTTATTTCCATTGATTTTCTGACATTTTTGCTTAGTTTCATAGAGAAACTTTGGCTGACTATACAGAAAATGTAGCTCAATCTAATAAGACTTAGCTTAAGTTCATACAGCATGTTCCCTTGATTTTATGCCGATTTTGCATAGCTTAATATAGAAAATAGAGCTGAATCAAGCAAGACTGAGATTAAGTTCATTCAGTTATTTCTATTGATTTTTTTTTACCATTTTTGCCTAGTTTAATAGAGAAAATTTTGCTGAGTATAGTAATACTTTAATTAAGTTCATATAGTAATCTCCCTTGATTTTGCGCTATTGTTGCTAGTTTGTTAGAGAAAATAGAGTTGAATCTAGTAAGACTTAGATTAAGTTCGTACAGTTATTTCCCTTGATTCATGCAATTTTTGGTTAATTTAATAGACAAAATAGAACTGAGTCTACAAAGACTTAGATTAAGTTCGTTCAGTTATTTCCCTTGATTTTTGATTGGTTTAATAGAGAAAACAGAACTAAGACTAAGATTAATGCAGTTATTTCCCTTGGTTGTTTTTGTCATTTTTTATTAGTTTAATAGAGTAAATAGAGCTTAATCTAGTAAGACTTAGATAAAATTCGTAGAGATATGATAAAATGAAGGGAAATATCCCATTATTTTATGCCATTTTACAAGAGTTTAATACAGAAAATAGAGCTTAATCTAGTAAGACTTAGATTGAATTCATACAGTTATTTCTTTTTCATGGTATTCCCTTTTTAGTTAGTTTAATAGAGAAAATACATCAGAATCTTGTAAGAGTAAGATAAAGTTAACACAGTCATATCCCTTGATTATTTGCTATTTTGTTAGTTTAATACAGAAAATATAAGTGAATCTAGTAGACTTAGATTGAGTTCCTACAGTTATTTCCATTGGTTTTATGAAATTTTTTGTTAATTTAATAGAGAAAATTTAGCTGAGTCTAGTAAGATGGATATTAAGTTCATACATTTTATGCCATTTTTGCTTAGTTTTATAGAGAAAATAGAGCTGAATATGGTATAATTTAAATATTGTTCATGCAGTTATTTCCTTTGATTTTACCGATTTTTATTTAGTTTGATAGACAACATTAAGCTGATTCTAGTTAGACTTAGATTAAGTTAATATAGTTATTTCGCTTGATTCAATATCCGTTATTAGTTAGTTTAAGAGAGAAAATTTGTCTGGGTCTAGTAAGACTTAGATTAACTTCATACAGTTATTTCGCTGCATTTTTTGCCATTTTTAGTTAGTTAATAAGAGAAAAGAGAGCTGGATCTAATAAGACTTACATTAAGTTCATGCAGGTATTTCCTTTATTTTATGTCATTTTTAGCTCGTTTTATAGAGAAAATACAGCTGAATCTACTAACACTAAGACTAAGTTCATACAGTTTTTTTCCTTTCATTTTATGCCAGTGTAAGTTAGTTTATTAGAGACAATAAATCTGAATCTAGTAAGACTAAGATAAGCTCAATACAGTTATTTCCCTTGATTTTATGCCATTTTTTGTTATTTTACTAGACAAAAAAGAACTGAGTCTAGTAAGACGTAGATTTAGTTCATACAGTTATTTCCCTTGATTTTATGCAATTTTTTGTTAGGTAAATAAAGAAAATGCAACTGAATTTAGTAAGACGTAGATTACGTCCATTCAGTTATTTCCCTTGATTTTTGTCCATTATTGCATAGTTTAATAGAGAAAATTTTGCTGGGTCTAGTAATACTTCATAAAGTTCATACAGTAATTTCCCTTGATTTTATGTCATCTTTGTTAGTTTAATCGAGAAAATAGGGCCTAATCTAGTAATACTTAGATTAAGTCCATACACTTATTTCCATTGATTTTCTGACATTTTTGGTTAGTTTCATAGAGAAACTTTGGCTGACTATACAGAAAATTTAGCTCAATCTAATAAGACTTAGCTTAAGTTCATACAGCATGTTCCCTTGATTTTATGCTGATTTTGCATAGCTTAATATAGAAAATAGAGCTGAATCTAGCAAGACTGAGATTAAGTTCATTCAGTTATTTCTATTGATTTTTTTTTTACCATTTTTGCCTAGTTTAATAGAGAAAATTTTGCTGAGTATAGTAATACTTTAATTAAGTTCATATAGTAATCTCCCTTGATTTTGCGCTATTGTTGCTAGTTTGTTAGAGAAAATAGAGTTGAATATAGTAAGACTTAGATTAAGTTCGTACAGTTATTTGCCTTGATTCATGCAATTTTTGGTTAATTTAATAGACAAAATAGAACTGAGTCTACAAAGACTTAGATTAAGTTCGTTCAGTTATTTCCCTTGATTTTTGATTGGTTTAATAGAGAAAACAGAACTGAATCTAGTAAGACTAAGATTAATGCAGTTATTTCCCTTGGTTGTTTTTGTCATTTTTTATTAGTTTTATAGAGTAAATAGAGCTTAATCTAGTAAGACTTAGATAAAATTCGTAGAGATATGATAAAATGAAGGGAAATATCCCATTATTTTATGCCATTTTACAAGAGTTTAATACAGAAAATAGAGCTTAATCTAGTAAGACTTAGATTGAATTCATACAGTTATTTCTTTTTCATGGTATTCCCTTTTTAGTTAGTTTAATAGAGAAAATACATCAGAATCTTGTAAGAGTAAGATAAAGTTAACACAGTCATATCCCTTGATTATTTGCTATTTTGTTAGTTTAATACAGAAAATATAAGTGAATCTAGTAGACTTAGATTGAGTTCCTACAGTTATTTCCATTGGTTTTATGAAATTTTTTGTTAATTTAATAGAGAAAATTTAGCTGAGTCTAGTAAGATGGATATTAAGTTCATACATTTTATGCCATTTTTGCTTAGTTTAATAGAGAAAATAGAGCTGAATATGGTATAATTTAAATATTGTTCATGCAGTTATTTCCTTTGATTTTACCGATTTTTATTTAGTTTGATAGACAACATTAAGCTGATTCTAGTTAGACTTAGATTAAGTTAATATAGTTATTTCGCTTGATTCAATATCCATTATTAGTTAGTTTAAGAGAGAAAATTTGTCTGGGTCTAGTAAGACTTAGATTAACTTCATACAGTTATTTCGCTGCATTTTTTGCCATTTTTAGTTAGTTAATAAGAGAAAAGAGAGCTGGATCTAATAAGACTTACATTAAGTTCATGCAGGTATTTCCTTTATTTTATGTCATTTTTAGCTCGTTTTATAGAGAAAATACAGCTGAATCTACTAACACTAAGACTAAGTTCGTACAGTTTTTTTTCCTTTGATTTTATTCCAGTGTAAGTTAGTTTATTAGAGACAATAAATCTGAATCTAGTAAGACTAAGATAATCTACATACAGTTATTTCATTTGATTTTATGCCAGTTTTTGTTATTTTACTAGACAAAATAGAACTGAATCTAGTAAGATGTAGATTTAGTTCATACAGTTGATTTTATGCAATTGTTTGTTAGGTAAATAGACAAAATAGAACTGAATTTAGTAAGACGTAGATTACGTCCATTCAGTTATTTCCCTTGATTTTTTTTTCCATTATTGCTTATTAGGGTTTTAATAGAGAAAATTTTGCTGAGTCTAGTAATACGTCATAAAGTTCATACAGTAATTTCCCTTGATTTTATGTCATTTTTGTTAGTTTAATCGAGAAAATAGAGCTTAATCTAGTAATACTTAGATTAAGTCCATACACTTATTTCCACTGATCTTCTGACATTTTTGGTTAGTTTCATAGAGAAACGTTGGCTGACTATACAGAAAATGTAGCTCAATCTAATAAGACTTAGCTTAAGTTCATACAGTAATTTCCCTTGATTTTATGCCGATTTTGCATAGCTTAATATAGAAAATAGAGCTGAATCTAGTAAGACTGAGATTAAGTTCATTCAGTTATTTCTATTGATTTTTTTGCCATTTTTGCATAGTTTAATAGAGAAAATTTTGCTGGGTATAGTAATACTTTGATATGTTCATATAGTAATCTCCCTTGATTTTGCGCTATTGTTGCTAGTTTGTTAGAGAACGTAGAGTTTAATCTAGTAAGACAGATTGATAGACAACATTAAGGTAGTACAGTTATTTCCCTTGATTCATGCAATTTTTGGTTAATTTAATAGACAAAATAGAGCTGAGTCTACAAAGACTTAGATTAAGTTCATTCAGTTATTTCACTTGATTTTTATTGGTTTAATAGAGAAAACAGAACTGAATCTAGTAAGACTAAGATTAATGCAGTTATTTCCCTTGGTTGTTTTTGTCATTTTTTATTAGTTTTATAGAGTAAATAGAGCTTAATCTAGTAAGACTTAGATAAAATTCGTAGAGATATGATAAAATGAAGGGAAATATCCCATTATTTTATGCCATTTTACAAGAGTTTAATACAGAAAATAGAGCTTAATCTAGTAAGACTTAGATTGAATTCATACAGTTATTTCTTTTTCATGGTATTCCCTTTTTAGTTAGTTTAATAGAGAAAATATATCAGAATCTTGTAAGAGTAAGATAAAGTTAACACAGTCATATCCCTTGATTATTTGCTATTTTGTTAGTTTAATACAGAAAATATAAGTGAATCTAGTAGACTTAGATTGAGTTCCTACAGTTATTTCCATTGGTTTTATGAAATTTTTTGTTAATTTAATAGAGAAAATTTAGCTGAGTCTAGTAAGATGGATATTAAGTTCATACATTTTATGCCATTTTTGCTTAGTTTTATAGAGAAAATAGAGCTGAATATGGTATAATTTAAATATTGTTCATGCAGTTATTTCCTTTGATTTTACCGATTTTTATTTAGTTTGATAGACAACATTAAGCTGATTCTAGTTAGACTTAGATTAAGTTAATATAGTTATTTCGCTTGATTCA